>NC_088418.1:27717488-28049988 GCF_034236695.1 Oncorhynchus nerka
TACAAACCCAGAGTAGAACATGCATGTGGTGTTAGGTGTTGATCAGTCTCATGAATGTTTAATCTGCTAAGCTCTGCTCTAATAAGGGTGCGGTCTTTCAAACCCCCCTCCCCCCCCAACACCTTGGGGGTAAAAGTGAAGCCGTGCCAAAAGGGTAATTAAATGTTTTTAAACCTGTCCCCTTGGAGGACCCACAGAATGGTGCCGGAGAAATGCATGAGAAATACAGCTAATGTAAGTGTGAGGGATGTGTTACGTGCGGGGGTTGGGCCTCAAATGTAGCCTTCAAATCAGTCAATTAAGGTGAACTGAAATTCAGAAATAATGTGAAAACCAATCAGGGCACAAGCTCGACATCTGACCAAATAATCGGAATATCTCCCCGTATGTTTCAATGAGAGTAAGCACCAATTGCTTGGCCAGACCACTGGGTACATACTGTAGCTCGCTTTGTGTGCGTATGGACGTCTGACAAGGTTGGAAAAGTCATATTCATTTTCCTGCACTAATCCTCAACGCATACAGCATGTGGATGGACTCATCTCGCTGCGTCCTTGTGCTGTGCTGCCTATCCAGCTGTGTTCAGATGGTCATGACAGAAGGGAATGAGGAAAGGAAGCGAAGCAAGACTATTGGGATGGAGCCTCGATTTCCGTGGCAACCAGCACGTTGTCGGGGCGCAAAGGCTCCTGGGAAGACTGGCTGGCTGTGTCGGAAGAGGAGGGGGGGTTAGCGAGAGAAAGAGAGACAGAGAAAGAGAGACAGAGAAAGGGAGAGAGAACGAGAGAGGGAGAGAGAGACAGAACGAGATCGAGAGATCGAGAGAGAGAGAGAGAGAGAGAGAGAGAGAGAGGGGCAACCCTACAGGACCATTTGTGATGAAGCTCATTTGCACAACAGCACTTAATTGGCTACAACAATTAATTAATGTGTTGGAAAGTTGGCAGAAAAAGTTCATTTAAGAGGGTTTTAATAAGCAATTAGGGGGATATAGCCAGCAAGAGACTAGAGACAATAACCAAAAAGAGCTCACTGAATGAATGCTTGAAGGTTTAGTATTTGAGTATTTTTTGTATTTTTAGGGAATATTTTACTTGGTTGATATTGTAAATATCAAGTTACTTTGCCGTTGATTAGTATCACTATATACTGTACTATCTATCCCCTACTTTTCCAATCTCCCCTTTCCCAGACCCCCCCCCACCCCACCAAAAAATCTCTCTCTCTCTCTCTCTCTCTCTCTCTCTCTCTCTCTCTCTCTCTCTCTCTCTCTCTCTCTCTCTCTCTCTCTCTCTCGGCCTCCCTTTCTCTCTCTTTCCATCCCTCTCTCCCTGCGTATGAAATATCGCATGACTAATGAGCGGAGCAGGTTGGAATCCTGGGGAAGATGTCCTTGGAAGACGAATGCATTTTCAGCAGAATAATTAAGTTAATTAACAAATTCTCATGCATATTCATCAGCCTATTAATGTCTCCTCCGCGCGGCTTGATGAGCAGTGGGGTAATAACCATCTCATTTGCATACGGCATTCACACAACTCTCCGTTAAAAAGAGTGGGGAGAGAGGAAAATGCTAGGGAGAGAAAAAAAACAACAAACAAAAACAAAACACGAGGAGACGTGAGAGGAACGCAGCGGGAAAATGACGCTAAGGTGAGGGGGTGATGCCCGTGACACCGTGTGACACGGACCGGTATAAGGCGCGACGGCAATGACGGATGGGTGACATTAGGAGGGACGGTCCACATGAGCCCCCCCGACAGATTGACTTTCTGAGACATCTCTGCTGTCGTCTTCTCTCTCCCTCAGTGCTTCTGTCTCTCTCTCTCTCCTCTCTTTCCTTCTTTCCCCTCCTTACACCTCCCACCCACTCGCTGTCTTGTCTCTGTCACATTGGCACACCCACTTTGTCTCCCTCTCTCTCTTTCTCTCTCTCTCTGCATGTCATATTTAATTTTTTCTCTCTTTTCTCTGTATGTTTCTCTACCCCTTCCACTGTTCCGGATATGCGTATCGGATGAAAAACATGTAATCACGTGAGGGTGTAGGAGTCGTTTCATTATTCTCTCTCTCTCTCTCTCTCTCTCTCTCTCTCTCTCTCTCCTCATTTACTATTTTTTCTCTCTTTCTTTCTCTCTTCTGCTCTCCATCCCTCCATCTCTCTCCGGGGACTCTGTTGGCAAACTGGCTCTGCTAGCAACGCCACCTCTCCTTCACACTCCCCTCCTGAACACTAACACACACGCACAGACACACACATGGGCTGGGAAATGAGAAATCCTATCTCACACAGAAACACATCCTCTCACACACACACACACATGGAGTTCTGGCTGTGGATTGTATAGGCTGCTACCTGGTAGTGTTGTCATTGGTAGTGACTTAGCACCTGGGCAAGTGGGGACCATCGGAGCTGTGCAGTCTGGCGGCGTAGAGTAGTGTTGGCGATCAGGGATGCGGGGACGCAGCGATTGAGATATAGAGCATTAGCCGGTGTCAGGAGGAAATTAAAGGCCAGATCGCTTTCTTAATCAGAGCACAAGCACTGTGTTAGAGGAATTAGGTTGACAGCTGCTGAGTTTCACTCTCTCTCATTCTCTCTCTACCTCTCTTGACTCTCACCACTACACCATCACCTCACTCACTCATCCTCTCTCACCCCCTCCCACTTTTCTCTAATGAGGGAACGACACTCTATGTGTCCCACTGTTTCCGTTACTCTCTTTTATGTTCGGTCAACAACATCCGCTTCTCTCAATCATCATCCCTTACTCTCTATTTCGCTCTCGCCCTCCTGTGTCATCCCCTTTCTTTCTTTCTTTCTTTCTCCCTCATTGCTGTCCTCCCTCTTTCAACCCTCTCTTCCTCTCATTCCCCCCCCCCCTCTGTATTTCTCTCCCTCTTTGTCTGCCATCCTCTTCCCCCCACAAGACGATTTGAGGATCCCCCTCTCTCATATTATGTACTTTACAGGTCATTCAAATTGATACTTTTTTTTTTTGCCAGGCTTCTTGTTTTTGAGAACGGTTTTATCTCAGAGTTGAGGGTTTCTGTAGCCAAGTCTCATAGCTACAGCTGTAGTGTTTATAGTATACATATTTGTCTCTTCAGCTAAGGAAGATTTATGGAAAAGAGGAAAAAAATAATATCATTTTTGAACATTTAGGAAAATCGATGCTGGTGGGTGACTATGCGATGTTTTGTCTTTTCTTTTATAGTGGGGGGGGGGGGGTTATGGTAGGGGGGTTAGTTTAGTGTCAGCACATAGATGGACAGCACACTTTCACTACCACATCCCACCCGCAGACTGCAGCAGACACCGGGTCCAGGTGCTGTGCCAGTGCCTTGATAGGATAATCAGGACGATCGACATTCAGTGAGGGAGAGGAGGCTAGGAGCCTCCCGCACGGACAGTGTTTGTTTTGTGTTAGTTAACCTCTTTAGTTTTGGCATGCCTTTTTGTATTTCCCCTTTTCAATATAATATACACGTATTTGGGTTCGTTACACTAACCCAAACAAATAATAATCCGCTTGGGCTGGCCGACCATAAGGAGTCCTGCCTCAGCTGGCCTGTTGACCCAGGTACGGTGGCTGTCTCCTGGAAACATGCACAGAATACGGTCCGCACACAATTTGACTTCTCATGTAAACACGCACATGAAATCAGGTTACAGACCATTTAGCTAGGCCTTGGTACCCTGTACATAACCGAGTGTGGCTAAATCAGGTTACAGACCATTTAGCTAGGCCTTGGTACCCTGTACATAACCGAGTGTGGCTAAATCAGGTTACAGACCATTTAGCTAGGCCTTGGTACCCTGTACATAACCGAGTGTGGCTAAATCAGGTTACAGACCATTTAGCTAGGCCTTGGTACCCTGTACATAACCGGTTACAGAGTGTGGCTAAATCAGGTT
Source organism: Oncorhynchus nerka (assembly GCF_034236695.1). Classification (NCBI taxonomy): domain Eukaryota; kingdom Metazoa; phylum Chordata; class Actinopteri; order Salmoniformes; family Salmonidae; genus Oncorhynchus; species Oncorhynchus nerka. Next base: position 27,721,408 of record NC_088418.1, read on the forward strand.
ACAGACCATTTAGCTGGCTAAATCAGGTTACAGACCATTTAGCTAGGCCTTGGTACCCTGTACATAACCGAGTGTGGCTAAATCAGGTTACAGACCATTTAGCTAGGCCTTGGTACTACATAACCGAGTGTGGCTAAATCAGGTTACAGACCATTTAGCTAGGCCTTGGTACCCTGTACATAACCGAGTGTGGCTAAATCAGGTTACAGACCATTTAGCTAGGCCTTGGTACCCTGTACATAACCGAGTGTGGCTAAATCAGGTTACAGACCATTTAGCTAGGCCTTGGTGTACATAACCCTGGCTAAATCAGGTTAACCATTTAGCTAGGCCTTGGTACCCTGCATAACCGAGTGTGGGGTTACAGACCATTTAGCTAGGCCTTGGTACCCTGTAAATCAGGTTAAGACCATTTAGCTAGGCCTTGATACCCTGTACATAAATCTAAATCAGGTTACAGACCATTTAGCTAGGCCTTGGTACCCTGTACATAACCGAGTGTGGCTAAATCAGGTTACAGACCATTTAGCTAGGCCTTGGTACCCTGCATAACATAAATCAGGTTACAGACCATTTAGCTAGGCCTTGGTAAATAACCGAGGTTAAATCAGACAGACCATTTAGCTAGGCCTTGGTACCCTGTACATAACCGAGTGTGGCTAAATCAGGTTACAGACCATTTAGCTAGGCCTTGGTACCCTGTACATAACTGAGTGTGGTTAAATCAGTAGGGCTAGCTAGTCAGTTTCGTAACACGCCTCTCCCAACGTGATGTTCATCCAATTTCATGACTGTGGGTCAAAAGATTGCTGTAGTTTGCTGTTTCCTTAGTGGGCTGTAACGCGATCAAGTGGCTTGACGCAGCCCGTCTATGAACACAGCGCTTACAGTGACTCATGCTTTGGGGGATGAAATTGATCAGGTATCTGTCTCCTTATTGATGCAAAAGTGACATTGCTAACTGTCAAAATGGAGAGAGGCTGCACCTGCACCTGCACACACACACACACACACACACACACACACACACACACACACACACACACACACACACACACACACACACACACACACACACACACACACTGCTGTGTCTAAGTCCTATCTTATCCTATGTTAATAGAGGGATCGCAATGAACAACCCGGACCGCCAGATTTGTCAACACAGAAAAAGACAGAGGGAGGCTAAGAAAGAGCGGGTGATGTGGCAATAACTGGAAAGGAGGGAAGAGGAAAGATGGAGGGGTGAATGGTGAATGTGAGGTTTTGGTCTGGCTCCAAGTGTGCAGTGCCACCCATGGCTAATGGATGAGCTGTCAGTAGTTAGACCTCCACATCAACCAGAGATGAATGGAGAAACAGCAGTAGCTCTTTCTCCATCTATCTATCATCCCCCTTTATTTCACACTTTCCCCTTTTCCCCTCTCTCTCTCTCTCTCGTTCACTCGCTGTCTCTCTCTCTTATTGCATTTTGCATTCGCTCTCTTGCTTTTTCCAACAAAAAAAAGAATATTTGATTTAGAAATGGTTAACATCACACTCTAGGGCAATGTTTCTCAACATATGGTCCGTGGACTGGTGTCTGTCCGTGAGACACAAACGGACACTAATTGAGTCTGCTTTATACGGTGAAGTTGTAACAGAGATAAGAAAGTGCTGTAAACTCACTCCACAGCTAGCTTGAAATGGAGCTATCAAATTGAATCCTTTTCCACAGCTCAACTGGTCGGCACGTTGTCAAGGAGGACGGTCACTTGTGTTTGCGAGCAGAGGACCACTAGTTTGAGCCCAATAAGAGGACAGGTACAGTGGAGGAAGCTATAGTGTTGGCAGCACACAGACGTCAGTTTGACTAGTTATAATGTAAGTGGTCCCCCAAAATAACTTGCCAGTCCCCGGTATAAAACTGTGCTCTAGGATAGAGGGAGATTTTTATTTCATAAATTGAACCTTTATTTAACTAGTTAAGTCAGTTAAGAGAGAATTCTTACTTACAATGACGACCTACCCCGGCCAAACCCTAACAACACTGGGCCAATTGTGCGCCGCCCTACGGGACTCCCTATCACTGCCGGTTGTGAAACAGCCTGGAATTGAACCAGGGTCTGTAGTGATGCCTCTAGCACTGAGATGCAGTGCCTTAGACTGCTGCGCCACTCGAGGTTGAGTGGGTCATGGGTGTCTGACTAAAAAACAAAAAAGATAGAAAGTGTGTATAAGTGATAATGAACTTACATTTTATAATAATTTTTAAATAATCTCTGAAATGTTTTTCTTCAATCACAGTATTTTCAATACAGAGCTATTAGCAGCACTATTTTGGTTGATTTTGTGGTCTCAAGCCAGTGAGTTTATTCACATTCTTCATCAAAAATATAGGAAAATGTCATTATTGACAATGAAAGAGGTGGGAATGCTGTTCCCTTATCATATAATTGATACATTTACTATCAATTTAGGATTAAGAATAGTTTTGCAGATTTGTTTTTCGCGTTGCAAATATGAAGTGAGACAACCTGGTTCAATTTGGGTCCCGAAGGAAAGAAACAGTTGAGAACCACTGCTCGAGTGTCACCATCCTTGAAACTAGCAAGAATCGGATAACTAGCTTCCACTTCCACTTTTTTTCAGTTTATAAATTGTTTTCTTTGAAAAACACAAAACAAATACATTTTTATAAATATTTTCACACAGACAGAGGCCGACCTAGCAGAAAAATGTCCAACTAGCCCTCTTTGCAGTGGTTCCCAACATTTTGTTCAACCATGGCACACCTTCATGGGATATGAAAATGATGTGGCACACCTAAGATTTCCCTATTAATTTATTTAATAGGGAAATCGGATCCATACTACAAACCATCTATTTTCTGTGACAAACTTTTTTTAATAGATTAAATTGGGTTTATTTAAAATATTTTCATAGTTCCCTACTCATGATGGTTCATTTGTGTGTACCCCTTGAAGAGCGTCCCACAAATCTGCACCAGAAATAAGAAAATGTAACTAGTAAAATAGGTATTTTGTTTTTACAGTTTGGGCTATAGACGAGTGGTTTTCTGCAATGTAAAGTTACAACCACAGACACAAAGCCATGCTCCGTTTTTTTTATGACAGAGGCTGTGGTATAGCTAAGCCAGATCCAAAATATAAATGCAACATGCATCAATTTGACTGAGATACAGTTAATTTAAGGAAATCAATTAATTTATATAAATTCATTAGGTCCTATTCTATGGACTTCACATGGCTGGTCAGGGGTGCAGCCATGGGTGAGCCTGGGAGGGCATAGGCCCACCCACTTGGAAGCTAGACCCACCCACTGGCGAGTCAGGCCCAGCAAATCAGAATTAGTTTTCCCCCACAAAGGGGTTTTATTTTATACAGAAATACTCCTCAGTTTCATCAGCTGTCCGATTGGCTGGTCTCAGACGATTCCTCAGGTGAAAAAGCCGGACATGGAGGGCCTGGGCTGGAGTGGTTACACGTGGTCTGCGATTGTTAGGCCAGTTAGACGTACTGCCAAATTCTCTAATGCGACGTGGGAGACGGTTTATGGTAGAGAAATGAACATTCAATTCCCTGGCAAAAGCTCTGGTGGACATTCCTGATGTCAGCATGCCAATTGCACGCTCCTTCAAAACTTGAGACATCTGTGGCCTTGTGTTCTGTGACAAAACTGCATATTTTACAGTGGCCTTCTATTGTCCCCAGCACAATGTGCACCTGTGTAATGATCATGCTGTTTAATCAGCTTCTTGGTATGCCATAACTGTCAAGGGGATGGATTATCTTGGCAAAGGAGAAATGCTCACTCGCAGGGATGCAAACCAATTTTGAGCACAAAATTTGAAAGAAATAAGCTTTGTGCGTATGGAAAATTTCCGGGATCCTTTATTTTAGCCAATGAAACATGGGACCAACACTTTAGATGTTGCGTTTATATTTTTGTTCAGTATAAGTTGTATATAGTGTTCAGTACATTTAAATGACTCTGGTCGAAGCCTAATCAGACTTGCCTGTGCTAATGGTTTACACAGACTGAAATGAAATTATACAAATGACTTTGCTCGTGATTGCGCGCCCCTCAAATGATACAAATGTAACAGCCTGAGCGCACTGGACATTAAACAACGATAGGCCTACAATTGTAACCGTGTGCCATTTAATGTAATATCTGACCAGCACTTGTGCTCTCAAGTCAAAATTCCAGGTGCATTACACAGATCACGTTCATAAGTGAGTGTTAAAAAAATATATTAGGAAAAGTTTCAAGGCACACCTGAGAGTTCCTCAAGGCACACCAGTTGGGAACCACTACTCAATTGAGAGTGCTGTGCCTTACCATCCAAAGAAAACACTACATCTTCACATTTGAAAAAAGTCAAAGACTCGCTCAATTAATTTATCCATCAATCATTGTTTGACCTTTATTTATCCAGATGATTCATATTCTTATTTTCAGAAATGTATGCAAAAAGGTTTGAATTTGGCTCATTGAAAGATTGCTGACCGGCTGCTCAGCTCACACAGGTATATATACGAGTACATTGCAATACATACTATTATGTACAAAATAAATAAAAGAAAACGGAGAACAGTACACCACGTTGTAAATACCTGGGGCTAGAAAAATGATAGGCCTACCACAAAACAAAGACAATAAGTTAGAATGGAGATTTCTTAAATTGCTGATGTTACTGCAAAGCCGTGAAAAAGGCATTTCTACAGCTGGAGTACTAACAATAAAATGTCTCAATTCTATCCTCTTGTCTTTGCTCCTCTACAGTATCAAAAACAAACGGCAAGGACGACAACAAACAGGACATTGTCTCAAAATGGCGGTGGATCGCCGACTGCCGTACTGTACCCACTCTGTGCCTGCATGCCCACTTGCCACGCTACTCGGTGGCAGTGATACATTGACTAGGAGGTTTAGGGAGGGCTTACCAACTGTGCCAGGCTTACCCCCTCTACCCGTCAGCTCAGAGGGGGTCCCCGCTGGCATGGCAGGGTGAACTACCCCCTGATTGATGGCACGGTTTCAGACCAGTCTGCCCGAGTGGTGCAGCGGCCCGCTCCCCAAGGCCCAGGCCTCCCTTTATCCCGCTGCTGTCTTGGCACCGGGTGCCCATCTCTCCCCTCCCTCTTTCCTCCCCCCCATCCCCCTGCCAGCCAGCTAGCTCCTGGTGGGCACATCAATTACAAGCACTGCACATCCCCTCCTCCTCAGTCTGTCTGTCTTCTGTCTACTGTCTCGGACTATGCCAATCTGTTCTCTTCTCTGTTATCCTCTCTCTGTGTGCATCTCTTTCTCTCTCTCTCTCCTTCTCTCTCTCTCTCTCTCGTTGTCTCGTCTTCCCTTTTCTTTGTCTCCGTTTGCTTACAGCCCATTGTCAGTTGTCTTTTGCTGTTGCTGATCAGTGTCTAACCATAAATTGCAATATCATCCCTCCTCACACCAACACACACACACACACACAAAACACACAGAGACATGAAGTACCACTCACAGTACTGCACACTCCCTTAAACAGGTTATGATGGTTGGTGGGAAAATCTCTCTAGAGACCCCCCATTGCCATAGGCTCAGCTGTCCAGCGAGTCTCAGGTGTGTGTGTTTCAGAGAGAGAGAGAGAGAGAGAGAGAGAGAGAGAGAGAGAGAGAGAGAGAGAGAGGGAGAGAGAGAGAGAGAGAGAGAGAGAGAGAGAGAGAGAGAGAGAGAGAGGGGAGAGAGAGAGAGAGAGAGAGAGAGAGAGAGAGAGAGAGAGAGAGAGAGAGAGAGAGAGAGAGAGAGAGAGCGAGAGAGCGGGAGAGAGAGAGAGAGAGAGAGAGAGAGAGAGAGAGAGCGAGAGAGAGAGAGAGAGGGAGAGAGAGAGAGCGAGAGAGAGAGAGAGAGAGAGCGAGAGAGAGAGAGAGAGAGAGAGAGAGAGAGAGAGAGAGAGAGAGAGAGAGGCGGGGCGGGCTCAGATTTTCGGCCTCTGATTATAAACATCTTAGCCCTTGCTGTTTTTTTATGATTTTAGGGTTCAATGCTTCAGTTTAATTTCTAAGAAATGTGTTCCTGTTTCAAATATGGCAGTTTGTTAACTAAAAGTAGCAGCAAAACACTTCAAATCTATTGTCTCATAACTATGGTTGTGACTAGATGGAGTACAGCTACAACTTTTCGTAGCAGGTTATGAGAGCAGTTTAGCCAACCCTAACCCTTTTCCTAACCTTAAACTCAGTCTCCTAACCTGTTACGTTAATTATCCTAACCTGCTGTGTAAGTTATCCCAAACTGTTACGAAAAAGTCCCTTCGGGTCATAGCTGTATTCAACCTAGTCAGAACCATAATTAATGGAAATTGAAAGAGGAAAAAAAGTTAAGTTAAAGAATAATCATCCAAGATATTTGCTTTGCTAAGGTCGCCCTCTGGTGTTCATACATAGTCATTACTCTGTAAAAAAACCTACACTTCTGTTTTTTAAATTTTTAAATTTCACCTTTATTTAACCAGGTAGGCTAGTTGAGAACAAGTTCTCATTTGCAACTGTGACATGGCCAAGATAAAGCGTAACAATTTGACACAACAACACAGAGTTACACATAGAATAAACAAAACATACAGTCAATAATACAGTAGAACAAAAGAAAACAAAAAGTATATATACAGTGAGTGCAAATGAGGTCAGATAAGGGAGTTAAGGCAATAAATAGGCCATGGTGGCGAAGTAATTACAATATAGCAATTAAGCACTGGGATGGTAGATGTGCAGAAGATGAATGTGCAAGTAGAGATACTGGGGTGCAAAGGAGCAAGATAAATAAATAAATACTGTACGGGGATGAGGTAGGTAGATAGATGGACTGTTTACAGATGGGCTATGTATGTACAGGTGCAGTGATCTGTGAGCTGCTCTGACAGCTGGTGCTTAAAGCTAGTGAGGGAGATATGAGTCTCCAGCTTCAGAGATTTTTGAAGTTCATTCCAGTCATTGGCAGCAGAGAACTGGAAGGAAAGAGTGTACAGGTCGCAATGGTGGGTAGTGTATGGGGCTTTGGTGACAAAACGGCACTGTGATAGACTGCATCCAGTTTGTTGAGTAGAGTGTTGGAGGCTATTTTATAGATAACATCACCGAAGTCGAGGATCGGTAGGATGGTCAGTTTTACGAGGGTATGTTTGGCAGCATGAGTGGAGGATGCTTTGTTGCGACATAGCAAGCCAATTCTAGATTTAATTTTGGATTGAATGTGATTCTGGAAGGCAAGTTTACAGTCTAACCAGACACCTAGGTATTTGTAGTTGTCCACGTCTTCTAAGTCAGAGCTGTCCAAAGTAGTGATGCTGGATGGGCGAGCAGGTGCGGACAGTGATCGGTTGAATAGCATGCATTTAGTTTTAGTTGCGTTTAAGAGCAATTGGAGGCCACGGAAGGAGAGTTGTATGGCATTGAATCTCGTCTGGAGGTTAGCTAACACAGTGTCCAAGAGGGGCGAGAAGTATACAGAATGGTGTCGTCTGCGTAGAGGTGTACCAGAGAATCACCAGCAGCAAGAGCAACATCATTGATGTATACAGAGAGGAGAGTCGGCCCGAGGATTGAACCCTGTGGCACCCCCATAGAGACTGCCAGAGGTCCGGACAACAGGCCCTCCGATTTGACACACAGAACTCTATCAGAGAAGTAGTTGGTAAACCTGTGAGGCAATCATATGAGAAACCAAGGCTGTCGAGTCTGCCAATAAGAATGTGTTGATTGACAGAGTGGAAAGCCTTGGCCAAGTCGATGAATACGGCTGCACATTTACATTTACATTTAAGTCATTTAGCAGACGCTCTTATCCAGAGCGACACACAGTAATGTCTTTTATCGATGGCGGTTATGATGTCGTTAAGGACCTTGAGCTTGGCTGAGGTGTACCCATGACCAGCTCTGAAACCAGATTGCATAGTGGAGAAGGTACGGTGGGATTCGAAATGGTCGGTAATCTGTTTGTTAACTTGGCTTTCGAAGACCTTAGAAAGACAGGGTAGGATAGATATAGGTCTGTAGCAGTTCGGGTCTAGAGTGTCACCCCCTTTGAAGAGGGGGATGACCGCGGCAGCTTTCCAATCTTTGGGAATCTCAGACGATACGAAAGAGAGGTTGAACAGGCTAGTAATAGGGGTTGAAACAATTTCAGCAGATAATTTTAGAAATAGAGGGTCCAGATTGTCTAGCCCAGCTGATTTGTAGGGGTCCAGATTTTGCAGCTCTTTCAGAACATCAGCTCACATCTGTATTTGGATAAAGGAAAAATGGTGGGGGCTTTGGCGGGTTGCTGTGGAGGGTGCCGGGCAGTTGACCGTGGTAGGGGCAGCCAGGTGGAAAGCATGGCCAGCCGTAGAGAAATGCTTATTGAAATTCTCAATTACAGTGGATTTATCGGTGGTGACAGTGTTTCCTAGCCTCAGAGCAGTGGGCAGCTGGGAGGAGGTGCTCTTATTCTCCATGGACTGTACAGTGGCCCAAAACTTTTTTGAGTTAGTACTACAGGATGCAAATTTCTGTTTGAAAAAGCTAGCCTTAGCTTTCCTAACTGCCTGTGTATATTTGTTCCTAACTTCCCTGAAAAGTTGCATATCACGGGGGCTATTCGAAGCTAATGCAGAACGCCACAGGATGTTTTTGTGCTGGTCAAGGGCAGACAGGTCTGGAGTGAACCAAGGACTAAATCTATTTCTAGTTTTTTTTAATTGAATGGGGCATGCTTATTTAAGATGGTGAGGAAGGCACTTTTAAAGAATAGCCAGGCATCATCTACTGATGGATGAGGTCAATGTCATTCCAGGATACCCGGCCAGGTCAAATAGAAAGGCCTGCTCGCAGAAATGTTTTAGGGAGCGTTTGACAGTGATGAGGGGTGGTCGTTTGGTCGCGGACCCATTACGGATGCAGGCAATGAGGCAGTGATCACTGAGATCTTGATTGAAAACAGCAGAGGTGTATTTGGAGGGCGAGTTAGTTAGGGTAACATCTATGAGGGTGCCCGTGTTTACGGATTTGGAGTTGTACCTGGTAGGTTCATTGATAATTTGTGTGAGATTGAGGGCATCAAGCTTGGATTGTAGGATGGCCGGGGTGTTAAGCATGCCCCAGTTTAGGTCACCTAGTAGCACGAGCTCAGAAGATAGATGGGGTGCAATCAGTTCACATATGGTATCGAGGGCACAGCTGGGGGCAGAGGGAGGTCTATAGCAAGCGGCAATAGTGAGAGACTTGTTACTGGAAAGGTGCATTTTTAGAAGTATAAGCTCGAATTGTTTGGGTACAGACTTGGATAGTAATACAGAACTCTGCAGGCTATCTTTGCAGTAGATTGCAACACTTTGGCAGTTCTATCTTGGCGGAAAATTTTATAGTTAGCGATGGAGATTTCAAGGTTCTTAGACACGACTAAGACATCCGGGTTGGCAGAGTGTGCTAAAACAGTGAGTAAAACAAACTTAGGGAGTAGGCTTCTAATGTTAACATGCATGAAACCAAGGCTTTTACAGTTACAGAAGTCAACAAATGGGAGCACCTGGGGAGTGGAGCTAGGCACTGCAGGGCCTGGATTAACCTCTACATCACCAGAGGAACAGAGGAGAAGTAGGATAAGGGTACGGCTAAATGCTATACGAACTGGCCGTCTAGCACGTTCGGAACAGAGAGTAAAAGGAGCAGGTTTCTGGGCAATATAGCATAGATTCAAGGGATAGTGTACAGACAAAGGTATGGTAGGATTCGAGTACATTGGAGGTAAACCTAGGTATTGAGTAATGATGAGAGAGATACAGTATAGTCTCTAGAGACGTTTAAACCAGGTGATGTCATCGCATATGTATGAGGTGGAACAACATGGTCGGTTAAGGCATATTGAGCAGGGCTAGAGGCTCTACAGTGAATTAAGACTGTAATCACTAACCAGGACAGTAATGGACGAGGCATATTGATATTAGAGAGAGGCATGCGTAGCCAAGTGAACATATGGGTCCAGTGAGTGGTTGGGCTGACTGGGAACACGGCGATTCAAACAGTTAGCAGGCCGATGCTAACATGCTAACAGTTAGTAGGCTGGGACTAAACAAGCTAGCAGTTAGCAGACCGGAGCTGGCCAGCAAGTAGTTAGCAGGGGCTAGCAGTTAGCAGACCGGGGCTGGAAAGCAAGCAGTTAGCAGGGGCTAGCAGTTAGCAGACCGGGGCTGGCAAGCAAGCAGTTAGCAGGGGCTAGCAGTTAGCAGACCGGGGCAGGCAAACTAGCAGTTAGCAGACCGGGGCAGGCAAGTTAGCCTTTGGGGGATGTCGCGGTGGGGGTAAGTCTGTTTTTGCCTCTTCGTGCGGTGACGTCAATAGACCAGTCGTGGAGTTAGTAGGGTTCCAAGTAGCTCTAGGTAGCAGAATGGGCCTTCAGCAGAATGGGCCTTCAGCGCGTCACGCCTGAGGGACCTGTTGAAATCCTCGGGCAGATTATGCTGGTATTCCAGTCGTAGAGGATCGACGGAGTTCCGTGCCCCGTACCGGCAGTAGAAGGGGTCCGGATATTGTAGCCCAGGAGTGGGCTTCGGTGGTAACACAGGAGCCCTGGCCGGGCTAGCTTCAGGCTAATTGGTGCTTGCTCAGGGATAGAAACGCTAGCCAGGAGTGGTCACCCGGGATTGCGGTTAGCTAGTTGCGAAAATCCAGATGACAATATTCAGAGTTTGAGGTAGGAATCCGGGGATATGGAGAGAAAAATAGGTCCGTTATGCTCTGGTTTGAGTCACGCTGTTCGAACTGGCGAGAGCTTTCCTAGCTAAAGGTTAGCTGATGACCGCCAGCAATGGTTTGCTAACTGATAGCTGGCAGATAGTTAGCTTCAGTTGAGGTATTCCAGTTCTGAGGTAAATAGAAATACTTTAGAAAAAAGCAGATCCACGCCAAATTGGGTGAAGCCAGTTGCAGGAGAATATTTAGAAGTTTAGGTTTAGGAAAATATTTTTTAAATATATGAGAAGAAAAAATTGTAAAATGATATATACAAGGGACAAGACAGGACAAAAGACAAAGACATCTAACTGCTATGCCATCTTGGAATCTTGTTTCACTTGGCTTGTGAGATTTTGGTTGTATTTACATTTCCTATAAGGCGATACTTCAGTGACCCTACCGTGTTTTTGGCTTGGTGGTACTACTTACCTGCTGAATTAGTCCTAGGACCAATTCGGCTAAACAAGTCTTCCAACCTGGGACTGAACCACTCCCTCTGCAACTGGATCCTGGACTTCCTGACGGGCAGGCCCCAGGTGGTAAGGGTAGGCAAAAACACCTCCGCCACGCTGACCCTCAACACGGGGGCCCGCTTAATCCTCTCCTGTACTTTCTGTTCACCCACGACTGTGTGGCCACGTACGTCTTAAACACCATCATCAAGTTTGCTGACGACACAATGGTGGTAGGCCTGATAGTCAGCCTACAGCAGCAGTGTCAAACTCATTCCATGGAGGGCCTAGTGTTTGCGAGTTTTTCCTTTTTCCTTTTAATAAAGACCTAGACAACCAGGTGAGGGGAGTTAGTTACTAACTAGTGACCTTAATTCATCAATCAAGTACAAGGGAGGAGAGAAAGCCTGCAGATACTCGGCCCCTGTGGAATGACTTTGACATGTGGCCTACAGGGAGGAGGTCTGATACTTAGCAGTGTGGTGCCAGGACCACAACCTCTCCATCAACAGCTGATCGTGGACTACAGGAAAAAAGAGGGGAGAGCACATGCCCATCCACATCGACTGGGCTGTTGTGGAGCGGTCGAGAGCTTCAAGTTCCTTGGCGTCCACATCACTAAGTACTTAACATGGTCCACACACACCCACACAGTCGTGAAGAGGGCACGGCAGCGCCTTTTCCCCCTCAGGGCGCTGAAAAGATTTGGCATTGGCCCTCAGATCCTAAAAAGTTGAACAGCTGCAACATCGAGACGAGAGCATCTTGACTGGCTGCATCAACGCTTGCTATAGCAAATGCTCCATGTCATCTAGGACCTCTTTATCTGGCGGAGTCAGAGGAAGGCCCGAAAAATGGCCAAAGACTCCAGCAACCAAGCTATAGCCTGTTCACTCTGGTATCATCTGGCAAACGGTCCAGAGCGTCAGCTCTTGGACCAACAGGCTCCGAAACAGCTTCTACCCCCAAGACATAAGACTGCTAAATAGCCAGACTGCTAAATAGTCAATTAATGATACCCAAACTACCAGTACTGACTCTATCTTGCACTGACCCTACACATACTCACTAGAATAGACACACCATATACTGTACACACTACACTGAAACTCTCACACAAAAATCCCACACATTCACATTCACAAGCATTTTGCTACACCTGCAATAACGTCTGCTAAATATGTTTATGTGATGGATAAAGTTTGAATACATTTGATTTGATACACACGCATATCCACACAACACAAACACACATGCATAAACACACGTTTACAGTCATCATTTGCGGCTGCTAATCGGTTATTTTATTTTACTCTTATTATTATTATCAATCCTGATGCCTTCTATAGTCCCTTTACCCTGCCTTCATGTACATATCTACCTCAAATACCTCGTACCCCTCACAGTGATTTGGTACTCCCTGAATATAGCTCCATTCATGTGTAGCCTATTTTATTTTAGTTATTACTTTTTTAAAAATGTTTTTATTTTTAACCCTGCATCGTTGGGAAGTGCTCGTGAGCAAGCATTTCACCGCAAAGTCTGCACCAGTTGTATTCGGCGCATGTGACAAATACAATTTGATGATATAATTTGAACAAGACATCCGACACAGATAGAACAATGAGCCAGATGTTTCACGGGATATATACATCTGAAGCATGCGGTTGGCGTTTCCAAGAAGCCCAATGGCCGGCAATGGGAGAAGATGGAGCGAGATAGATTTTGACCCGATATTCTGCTAAACATTTGATCTCAAAACAGTTTTCTCTTCCCCAAAATTAAATTTGTTACGAACAGAGTGGACTAAGTTTTGTAGACTTTACCTTTGCCACCGTTTTATTAGTTGAATTGCGTTGTTTAGGGGTACAATTGTTGTTTAGGAGTACAATTGTTTAGGAGTACAATGGCTTACAGGGTAGGAGTTCCCAAACGTTCCCAAACGTAAAAACGCAAATACATGCTAGAATGCGCCAATAGGATCTGGCTAGCTAGTGCTTGGCTCTGCCCACCTCCTTATCTGCTCCCGTTCGAAACGGCATGTTGTGGTCTATCTTGGGTTTAGTTATAACATCGTTGACTACGACGTCCCACCCACTACGGAAGTCCAGTGCGAAGCGACAGTGTAGCTAGTAAAAAGACGCTAGCTAGTGAAGATGGCGGCGGTTTCTATGCAGGGCTGTAGCCCAAACCCAGCAAGAGAACTTACCCTTTCAACACAATCTGGGGGAAACCAGGCTCTTGCAGATCGGGTAAAAGCTGAAGAAGGGACAGGTGAGTTGTATCATATCTGTGCAATTGGAGCTAGAGTGGTTACACTAGGGTCAGATATTTGTTGTCAGATCAGTTACAACAAGCTGAGAGCAGGCTAATGCTAGCTAGGGTATTCGTGAGCTATATTAGCTACCTAGCCAGCATTGTAGTTATCATGCTAGCTAGCTACTATAATGCACCATTATGTTTTTCTACGGGAAATTTGTATTTAAAAACAGTTTACTGATACTGACAACTATATTAAATGCACCTGGAGTAGTTACGCGGACATGAGCTACCTCGCCACTTTCTTGTACTAGATACGTTGTAGTCAATCAAGTCCAAGCCAGTTGACCTAGTTAGCAACACAACCACAGTCCGAGAGTCATGCATGTATCTGCACAACTCTTATCAATAGGTAATTATGCAGCTATAGACTGTCAGGCTTGGCTATTAATCTATTAATCTCCCATACCCCCCTACTCTAACTTCGATGCAACATTTTTACATTGTGCTGGACCCGCAATGTAAAAACTCAGTGAAAACTCTCTTGGTTGCATCAAAGCTAAGCCTACTCCATCAATTCCACTGTGTTTTTAGTTTTGTGTAGGACACAATCTAAACAAATGATGTAGTTAACTATGTAATAAGGATGTTAAAACTAGCTTATATTGTTCTCTTGGAATGTCAGGCATTGAACACTGAAGTGCTATAGTTCCAATTGAATGTAATGCTCCGTTGTGCACCTTGCTTATTCACAGAAGCCGAGAAGCAGAGTCGCGTGAACGCTCTGCTGGAGAGACTCCATGCCAAACACAATGCCTCACGGCCTTGGCAGGAGACCAGCAAGGTGGTGCGCCAGGCCATGGTGAGAAGATGGAGAGAATGTGTGAATGAAATAATAGGAAAAGCGGAAATGATGGAATGCTAAATATATAGAGTTAGGAAAGCGTGTTAATTGGTCCGGTTGCACGCCTTATAGATTCCGGAAGATACATTCATACAGGTGGAAAAAGAAACTCCGGCTCACTGGCATTCTTGCATGCTCCACAATGTGATTAATGGATCTTAAAACCAACGTTTTAGTCAATAGAACTTCATTGGGGTAAATCCAAATATACATACATTATGAGTTAGAAAATCTTTACTCTCTAATCCTTCCCCCCTATTGTTTCGTCGGTCACAGGAGAAACGTGGTCAGATGAATGCGGCTGGACACCAGCTCCTGCTCACCTGTCTAGAGACCCTGCAGAAAGCACTGAAAGGTGAGACGCCAAAGAGAGACAACTGATCACAAGGACAACCTGTCCTATTCATTGAAAGTGTTCCATGGGCACTTCTGCAATTGAAAGCCAATAGCAATCGCTCCTGTATCATCAGATTCTTGACAGTTGAAAGACAATCTGCTGAGTTTTTTAATTTGTCTCTCTCGGCTCCAGTGTCCTCCCTGCCGTCCATGACAGATCGCTTGGAGTCCATCGCTCGACAGAACATGTAAGCTCTTCCTTTCTTCTTGTCTCACTCACTTACTCCTTCTTTCCCTTCCCCTCCTTCTTTCCCTCACCAGGTCACCCATCCACTGATTCCTTATTCATACCATTGAAGTGTGTTTATATGTGGTGTATATCTGTTGTATAGTACATTCCTGACTGAACAATGGATTTCCAAACTTGGCAAGAAAGTCATTGTTTGAGGTTAGCCACATTTGAGTCTGATTTGCCTCCCTCTCTTTCTCTCTAACCCCACCCCTACCATCCTCATCCTCTCCCACCAGGCTGGGGTCCCATCTGAGTCCTTCGGGGACAGAATGTTACATCACTTCAGACATGTTCTATGTGGAGGTGCAGCTGGACACGGCTGGTCAGCTGGTGGATGTGAAGGTGGCCCACCACGGAGAGAACCCAGCGGTCAGTACTATCCCTTACCTACAGCACTATTACTCTATGTCTATTTGGGCTGTCCCTGCCTAAAAAAGCTATTGGTTGACCGAGAGTTGTATGTTTCGACCAATTAATTCCTTTACTCAGATTTGTTTGTATTGGGTATATGTTGTGAAGTTGTTAGATATTACTTGTTAGATATTACTGCACCATCAGAGCTAGAAACACAAGCATGTCGCTACACTTGCAAATAACATCTGCTAAACATGTGTATGTGTCCAATAAAATTTTATTTGTCATTTTTTTTCAAAGTGTACTTTTCCATATTTAGACACATACAGTATGTTTCAATCAAGTCAACCTTATGCACTGAGCTGGTCTGATGCTTTAAGCCAGCTATTTGATGAAATAATGAAGACACACAAATGACTAGAGGGAGTCTGACCGCAATTAATTTGATTGTGCCGCCTGGCTCAGACTTGCTGCGCTGTGTTAAAAAAAAAAAGAGGGAGAGAGTGATTTTCTAGCACCCGTTGCCTCTCTCCTCCCTGCTGCAGTGACCACCACAGAACATCAGTGTGTATAGCATTGTCCGTGTTGCTGAAGCTGCAACATAATTACAGCCATTTCTGGCTGAGAAGTTCTGTTACTGAAATGGTTACTGGTTGCGCAGGAGGTAAAGGGGAAGTCAGATGTGTGGAATAAATTTGACTAGTTGTGGGGGAAAACTGGAGATCAAGAAAAATAAGGTATTGAGCAAGCGCTGCGTGCATATTAGGCCTACAGTGAGGGGGAAAAGTATTTGATCCCCTGCTGATTTTGTATGTTTGCCCACTGACAAAGAAATTATCAGTCTATCATTTTAATGGTAGGTTTATTTGAACAGTGAGAGACAGAATAATAACAAAAATTCCATGAAAAACGCATGTCAAAAATGTTACAAATTCATTTGCATTTTAATGAGGGAAATAAGTATTTGACCCCCTCTCAATCAGAGAGATTTCTGGCTCCCAGGTGTCTTTTATACAAGTAACGAGCTGAGATTAGGAGCGCACTCTTAAAGGAGTGCTCCTAATCTCAGTTTGTTACCTGTATAAAAGGCACCTGTCCACAGAAGCAATCAATCAATCAGATTCCAAACTCTCCACCATGGCCAAGACCAAAGAGCTCTCCAAGGATCAAATCAAATTTATTTATATAGCCCTTCGTACATCAGCTGATATCTCAAAGTGCTGGACAGAAACCCAGCCTAAAACCCCAAACAGCAAGCAATGCAGGTGTAGAAGCACGGTGGCTAGGAAAAACTCCCTGGAAAGGCCAAAACCTAGGAAGAAACCTAGAGAGGAACCGGGCTATGTGGGGTGGCCAGTCCTCTTTTGGCTGTGCCGGGTGGAGATTATAACAGAACATGTCCAAGATGTTAAAATGTTCATAAATGACCAGCATGGTCGAATAATAATAAGGCAGAACAGTTGAAACTGGAGCAGCAGCACGGCCAGGTGGACTGGGGACAGCAAGGAGTCATCATGTCAGGTAGTCCTGGGGCATGGTCCTCCGAGAGAGAAAAAGAAAGAGAGAATTAGAGAGAGCATATGTGGGGTGGCCAGTCCTCTTCTGGCTGTGCAGGGTGGAGATTATAACAGAACATGGCCAAGATGTTCAAATGTTCATAAATGACCAGCATGGTCGAATAATAATAAGGCAGAACAGTTGAAACTGGAGCAGCAGCACAGCCAGGTGGACTGGGGACAGCAAGGAGTCATCATGTCAGGTAGTCCTGGGGCATGGTCCTAGGGCTCAGGTCCTCCGAGAGAGAGAAAGAAAGAGAGAATTAGAGAGAGCATATGTGGGGTGGCCAGTCCCCTTCTGGCTGTGCAGGGTGGAGATTATAACAGAACATGGCCAAGATGTTCAAATGTTCATAAATGACCAGCATGGTCGAATAATAATAAGGCAGAACAGTTGAAACTGGAGCAGCAGCACAGCCAGGTGGACTGAGGACAGCAAGGAGTCATCATGTCAGGTAGTCCTGGGGCATGGTCCTAGGGCTCAGGTCCTCCGAGAGAAAGAAAGAGAGAAGGAGAGAATTAGAGAACGCACACTTAGATTCATACAGGACACCGAATAGGACAGGAGAAGTACTCCAGATATAACAAACTGACCCTAGCCCCCCGACACATACACTACTGCAGCATAAATACTGGAGGCTGAGACAGGAGGGGTCAGGAGACACTGATGTCAGGGACAAGATTGTAGACCTACGCAAGGCTGGAATGGGCTACAAGACCATCACTGTATGTGTGCCAAACAGGTGCTGTTAGATTACAATATAAGGCCTACAGCTCGATGGTGGTTATATAAGGCTGCTATAATAAGCCTATTAATGACAATAACATGACTTATTATTGTGATGATCATAATAGTAATAACAAGAATGAGATCAAGGAAAAGAGAGGGTTATTATTATGGATATAATTTACCTGACAATTTGGAACATTGTAAACGGCACTAACTAAATGCATTATAAATAATACCAGAGAGGCTAGTCTAATGTAAAACAAAATGGGAAGCCTTTATTACAGCATAGCAAGGATTTAAAAACAGCTCATTTGTGAAATTGTTCCGTCATGCTTGCGGCTCACGGAATCCATAGGCTATCACCCAAACACTGAAACAGGCAACAGAAGCAGGATTTACAGTATTTCTATATACACACACACACACACTGGGGAGAACAAGTATTTGATACACTGCCGATTTTGCAGGTTTTCCTACACTTCAACTGTGAGAGACGGAATCTAAAACAAAAATCCAGAAATTCACATTGTATGATTTTTAAGTAATTAATTTGCATTTTATTGCATGACATAAGTATTTGATCACCTACCAACCAGTAAGAATTCCGGCTCTCACAGACCTGTTAGTTTTTCTTTAAGAAGCCCTCCTGTTCTCCACTCCTTACCTGTATAAAAGACACCTGTCCACACACTCAATCAAACAGACTCCAACCTCTCCACAATGGCCAAGACTAGAGAGCTATGTAAGGGCATCAGGGATAAAATTGTAGACCTGCACAAGGCTGGGATGGGCTACAGGACAATAGGCAAGCAGCTTGGTGAGAAGGCACCAACTGTTGGCGCAATTATTAGAAAATGAAAGAAGTTCAAGATGACGGTCAATCACCCTCGGTTTGGGGCTCCATGCAAGGTCTCACCTCGTGGGGCATCAATGATCATGAGGAAGGTGAGGGATCAGCCCAGAACTACACGGCAGGACCTGGTCAATGACCTGAAGAGAGCTGGGACCACTGTCACAAAGAAAACCAGTAGTAACACACTACGCCGTCATGGATTAAAATCCTGCAGCGCACGCAAGGTCCCCGTGCTCAAGTCAGCGCATGTCCAGGCCCATCTGAAGTTTGCCAATGACCTTATGGATGATCCAGAGGAGGAATGGGAGAAGGTCATGTGGTCTGATGAGACAAAAATATAGCTTTTTGTACTAAACTCCACTCGCCGTGTTTGGAGGAAGAAGGATGAGTACAACCCCAAGAACACAATCCCAACCGTGAAGCATGGAGGTGGAAACATCATTCTTTGGGGATGCTTTTCTGCAAAGGGGACAGGAAGACTGCACTGTATTGAGGGGAGGATGGATGGGGCCATGTATCGCCAACAACCTCCTTCCGACAGTAAGAGCATTGAAGATGGGTCGTGGCTGGGTCTTCCAGCATGACAACGACCCGAAACACACAGCCAGGGCAACTAAGGAGTGGCTCCGTAAGAAGCATCTCAATGTCCTGGAGTGGCCTAGCCAGTCTCCAGACCTGAACCCAATATAAAATCTTTGGAGGTAGCTGAAAGTCCGTATTTCCTAGCAACAGCCCCGAAACCTGAAGGATCTGGAGAAGGTCTGTATGGAGGAGTGGGCCAAAATCCCTGTTGCAGTCTGTGCAAACCTGGTCAAGAACTACAGGAAACGTATGATCTCTGTAATTGCAAACAAAGGTTTCTCTACCAAATATTAAGTTCTGCTTTTCTGATGTATCAAATACTTGTCATGCAATAAAATGCAAATTAATTACTTAAAAATCATACATGTGATTTTCTGGATTTTTGTTTTAGATTCCGTCTCTCACAGTTGAAGTGTACCTATGATAAAAAATGACAGACCTCTACATGCTTTGTAAGAAGGAAACACTGCCGACTTTGCAGGTTATAAAATACTTGTTCTCCCCACTGTATATAAACACACACACACAGTGCATTCGGGAAAGTATTTGACCCCTTTTTCCACATGTTACGTTTCAGCTTTATTCTAAAATGGTTTAAACACCCCCCCAATCAATCTACACACAATACCCCTTAATGACAAAGCGAAAACAGGTTTTTAGACATTTTTGCCAATGAATAAAAAATAAAAAATGGATACCTTATATACATAAGTATTCAGACCTTTTGCTTTGAGACTCGAAAATGAGCTCAGTGGCATCCTGTTTCCATTGATCATCCTTGAGATGTTTCGACAACTTGATTGGAGTCCACCTGTGGTAAATTCTATTGATTGGACATGATTTGGAAAGGCGCACACACTTGTCCATATAAGGTCCCACATTTGATAGTGCATGTCAGAGCAAAAACCAAGCCATGAGGTTGAAGGAATTGTCCGTAGATCTCCGAGACAGGATTGTGTTGAGGCACAGATCTGGGGAAGGGTACCAAAAAATATCTGCACCATTGAAGGTCTCCAAGAACACAGTGGCCTACATCATTCTTAAATGGATGAAGTTTGGAACCAACTAGACACTTTCTGGAGCTGGCAACCTAGCCAAACAAGCTGAGCAATCGGAGAAGGGCCTTGGTCGGGAATGTGAGCAAGAACCTGATGGTCACTCTGACAGAGCTCCAGAGTTCCTCTGTGGTAATAGGAGAACCTTCCAGAAGGACAACTATCTCTGCAGTACTCTACCAATTAGGCCTTTATGGTAGAGTGGCCAGATGGAAGCCACTCCTCAGTAAAAGGCACATGACAGCCCGCTTGAAGTTTGCCAAAATGCACCTAAAGACTCTGACCATGAGAAACCAAGGTTTGTTTTCAGACCCTTTACTCAGTACTTTGTTGAAGCACCTTTGGCAGCGATTACAGCCTCGAGTCTTCTTGGGTATGACGCTGCAAGCTTGGCACACCTGTATTTGGGGAGTTTCTCCAATTATTCTCGGTAGATCCTCTCAAGCTCTGTCAGGTTGGATGGGGAGCGTCGCTGCACAGCTATTTTCAGGTCTCTCCAAAGATGTTCAAATCCGGGCGCTGGCTGGGCCACTCAAGGACATTCAGAGACTTGTCCAGAAGCCAATCCTGCATTGTCTTGGCTCTTTGCTTAGGGTCGTTGTCCTGTTGGAAGGTGAACCAATCTGAGGTCCTTGTTTTCCCAGGCTAAACTTGCTGGCTGGCTGAACTGTACTATTTTTCTTACTCATTGCCTTTGCCCGTCATACAATCATGTAGCTAAGAAATTAGCTGCAAAGAAACTTGAAAATGATTTATTGTTTTGTTGAATAGTCATGACTGGTTTGAGATATCTGTTGTTAAACGACGGTGGCGAAGAATATCTTTGCTACTTAATGCGGATCCAAGATCAGTTTTGAGATCCACCGGCATCATTGGCGTAGGGTTGGCTGGAAGTTTTTGACTGTTTTTGAAACTTGGCCAACACAGATATATGTACCCAGTTTTATACTCTCAAACTTTTTAAATGTTTTATTGTATTTGTTGATTTAAAGCAGAGTTTATTAATATAATGAGTAATCCAGGAATGTCACAAGTTAATTGACACGAGAGTACTCGAGAAAATAGCATCTCTACAGAGCGAAGTGACTACAATGAATGGCCAAATTACTTCCGGACAAAAATTAGGGTCCGCCCGTGGAGCTACTCCTCACCACTCCATAGTCGCAGAATTAAATCATTAGAACATAATTCAACAATATCCAGTAATGTATTGAACTGATAGTTTTGCTTAAGAAGTCTCACGCAGATAAGTTGCCCGTAAGAAGCTTCAGATCGGACGCAACGGCATGTGTGCGACACGCTTTAGCTATAAAATAAGTGATATACGGTAAATATGTTATCCAAGTATTTATGTTTATATTCTTTTTTTTTTTTTAAATTTATTTACAGAGCTGTCCGGAGCTGATTCAACACCTGAGGTGAGATTTTAGATAACATAAATATGATGTAATTATTATATAAATAAAGCTAGAAATGTTTGCGGTTCATTTTTTTTTCTTCTCTCATTTCATTCTCATGATGACATCTTGGTTGTAATTTTTTTCCAACCTCTCTAAAGGGATAAGAACTTTGAAGAGTTTTCCAAACATCTTAAGGGCCTAGTCAACCTGTACAAGCTTCCTGGAGACAAGTGAGTTGCTATTAGAGCACTATAAGTGGTTGTGGAATTGAATTACATCAAATGCTGTTATACTTCATTTTTATCTTTATTGCGGTTCCCACCAGTAAGCTGAAAACAAAGATGTACCTGGCACTTCAATCCCTCGAGCTGGATCTTACCAAGATGATGCACATGTTCAGGTATGTAAACCTCCCTTTTTACAATGCCCCTGATATGGCCGATCTAAAGAAAAGGTCTCCCTCCGTAAAAAATATGTTTTCCCAGAAGAGCTTTTTGAGTGGTTTCCCCTTTGAGAAAAATATGTTCCTGTCAGAATGAATTCTCACTATTGTGTGTGTTGCAGGTTAGCCACCAACGCTAACACGGTGGAGACCATCCTTCATGGGAGCGTGGGTCTGCTGACAGCCAGGAGCGGGGGCCATCTTGTCTCCCTCCAGTGCTACGTGTCCCCGTACGATGTGTTCGAGGAAAGGACAGGCTCGCAGCTCAACTTCACCGACACAAATGGTGAGGGAGCGAAGGAAGTTTGCCACAGTGCTGCCCAGAAAGCCAATGCAGTGCTTTTCCGCTCGTTGGGGCTAATCCTAAATAGAGATGAACACATATTTTCTTGATTCAGCCATTGTTTAATAAATACAAATTGTTGAAAAGATATACAGTTGAAGTCGGAAGTTTACATACACTGAGGTTGGAGTCATTAAAACTCGCTTTTCAACCACTCCACAAATTTCTTGTTGAACAATAGTTGAGGTAGGAAAATGATGTGGATCTATTGAAGCAACATCTCAAGACATCAGTCAGGAAGTTAAAGCTTGGTCGCAAATGGGTCTTCCAAATGGACAATAACCCCAAGCATACTTCCAAAGTTGTGGAAAAATGGCTTAAGGACAACAAAGTCAAGGTATTGGAGTGGCCATCACAAAGCCCTGACCTCAATCCCGTAGAAAATTTGTGGGCAGCACTGAAAAAGCTTGTGCGAGCAAGGAGGCCTACAAACCTGACTCAGTTACACCAGCTCTGTCAGGATGAATGGGCCAAAATTCACCCAATTTATTGTGGGATGCTTGTGGACGGCCACCCAATACGTTTGACCCAAGTTAAACAATTTAAAGGCAATGCTGCCAAATACCAATTGAGTGTATGTAAAGTTCTGACCCACTGGGAATGTGATGAAATAAATCATTCTCTCTACCATTATTCTGACATTTCACATTCTTAAAATAAAGTGGTGATCCTAACTGACCTGAGACAGGGGATTTTTACTAGGAATTGTGAAACTGAGTTTAAATGTATTTGTCTAAGGTGTATGTAAACTTCCGACTTCAACTGTAGGTTGGCATGCAATACACCTGGCAACTTATAATCATCTAATTTGTTTGGCTGGATTTGCTGACTTTGCTTAAACCGTAGAAGATTTTGGAACTAGACTATATATTAAATAATCAAATGATCGTCCTTTGGCCATCTTCCTCCACTTGTGCATGTCTTCACATGGCCCTACTTTAACTCCTGTACAGTCCCTCGCTCTCTGGGTGTGAGTGTATCTGTGACGGTGGAGGGGACCTCGTCAATCTACAAGCTACCCATCGCCCCCCTCATCACGGGATCTCACCCAGTGGACAACAAGGGGTGAGACCTATCCCAAATTTCAGACATTCAATTTAAGTTCCAGAGCAAAGATTTAGATGGTCTTAAATATATTTTTGGGGTCTTAAATATATTTTTGGGGTGAATAAAATACATCAGATACTTTTATAAATTGTTCATAATAAATGGGTAATAAGTAGTTATTTTGTTGTGGGGGAATAACTGGATAATTTTGAAATTGTGTGTGTGTGTCTCCTCTCTCTGTTGCAGAACCCCCTCCTTCTCGTCTGTGACCAACTCCAACTGTGTGGACCTTCCTGCCTCTTTCTTCCTCAAGATGAACCTGCCCATGCCCTTCTCCCTCTCCTTCATCCAGAGGATGGGCAATGCTACAGGTGGGTGGTCTCAGATGTGTGTGGACTAGGGTTGGGCGGTATCCAGATTTTCAAGCCAACATATCGTTTCTGTACCATACCCGGAGTATAAGATATTACCGAATGTGCGCACAAAGGGTGTTGTAAAAATAAAATGAGTGCAAAACGGTTTAGGTTACAGGGATCTTGATCCAGGAGAGGATTGAATGTCTCTGTTCTAACCAAGAAGCTTGATCTTGACATCTAGCCACTTTGCAAACCAAATGCGTAGCTGGAGGCCTGAGCTGGATGTACAGTGTTTTCAGAAAGTATTCACACCCCTTGACTTAATTCCACATTTTGTTGTGTTACAGCCTGAATTCAAAATGGATAATCGACACACAATACCCCATAATGACAAAGTGAAAACATGTATATTGAAATTTACAAATAAGTATTCACACCTCTGAGTCAAGAATATAATATCACCTTTTGACAGTGATTACAGCTGGGTGAGTCTGTGTGAGCTTTGCACACCTGGATTGTACAACATTTGCCCATTTTATTATTATCAAAATTCTTCAACCTCTGTCAAGTTGGATGTTGATCATTGCTAGACAACCATTTTCAGGTCTTGCCATAGTTTTTCAAGCAGTTGTAAGTCAAAACTGTAACTATTCTACTCGGGAATGTTCAGTCTTCTTGGTTAGCAACTCTAGTGTAGATTTGGCCTTGTGTTTTAGGTTATTGTCTTGCTGAAAGGTGAATTCATATCCCAGTGTCTGGTGGAAAGCAGACTGAACCAGGTTTTGCTCTAGGTTTTTGCCTGTGCTTAGTTCCATTTTATGTTTATCCTGAAAAACTCCCCATGCATTAATGATTACAAGCATACCCATGTCATGATGCAGCCACCACTATGCTTAAAAATATGGAGAGTGGTACTCAGTAATGTGTTGTATTGGATTTCCCCCAAACATAATATTTTGTATTCAGGACAAAAAGTGAATTTGTCACTTTTTTGCAGTATTACTTTAGTGTCTTGGTGCAAACATGTTTCAAATATATATATATTTTTTTATTTTATCTGTTATTTTCCAGGTACAGCAACGACCTGGGGAATAGTTACCTGGGGAATAGTTACCTGGAGGGGGATGAATGAGCCAATTGTAAACTGGGGATTATTAGGTGACCGTGATGGTTTGAGTGCCAGATTGGGAATTTGGCCAGGACACCCCTACTATTTAATTTTACCTTTATTTAACCAGGCAAGTCAGTTAAGAACACATTCTTATTTTCAATGACGGCCTGGGAACAGTGGGTTAGCTGCCTGTTCAGGGGCAGAACGACAGATTTGTACCTTGTCAGCTCGGGGGTTTGAACTTGCAACCTTCCGGTTACTAGTCCAACGCTCTAACCACTAGGCTACGCTGCCGCCCCTATGATAAGCGCCATGGGATCTTTAATGATCTTAGAGAGTCAGGGCACCGGTTTAACGTCCCCTCCGAAAGACGGCACCCTGCACAGGGCAGTGTCCCCAATGACTGCCCTGGGGCATTGGGATATTTTTTTTAGACCAGAGGAAAGAGTGCCTCCTACTGGCCCCCCAACACCACTTCCAGCAGCATCTGGTCTCCCAGCCAGGGACTGACCAGGACCAACCCTACTTAGCTTCAGAAGCAAGCCAGCAGTGGTATGCAGGGTGGTATGCTGCTGGCATACCAGCAGCATATGTGTGTTCTGTACAGGCTTCTTTCTTTTCACTCTTATCAATTAGGTTAGTATTGTGGACTAACTAGAATGTTGTTGATCCACCCTCAGTTTTCTCCTATCGCAGCCATTAAACTCTGCAACTGTTTTAAAGTCACCATTGGCCTCATGGTGGAATCTCTGTGCGTCATCCTTCCTCTCTGGCAACTGAGTTAGGAAGGAAAGCCTGTATCTTTGTAGTGACTAGGTGTATTGATACACCATCCAAAGTGTAATTAATGACTTCGCCATGCTCAAAGGGATATTCAATGTCTTCTTTTTCTTTTTTTTACCCACCTGTGTCTTTGTGGTTGAATCTGTTTGAAATGTCCTGCTCGACTGGGGGACCTTACAGATAACTATGTGTTAGGGTACATAAATGAGGTAGTCATTCAAAAATCACGTTAATCACTGTTATTGCACACATGCAACTTATTATGTGACTTGTTAAGCAGATTTTGACTCAACTTATTTAGGCTTGCCATGACAAAGGGGTTGAATACTGATTGACTCGAGACATTTCAGCTTTAAAATGTTTAATTAATTTGTAAACATTTCAAAAAACATAATTCCATTTTGACATTATGGGATATTGTGTGTAGGCCAGTGACCAAAAAAAAACGCCATTTTAATCCATTTTATATTCAGGCTGTAACACAACAAAATATGAAAAAAGTCAAGGGGGTGTGAATACTTTCTGAAGGCACTCATTTATTTGACATATCTTAGATTTATTATACTTCTAGTTATAAGCAGTGGGGTAGCACGCACCCCCGCACCCACCCCCTTCAAAAAATACAAAGAAATTACATTGAAACAGTATTGAAAATCATACCGTCTGTATTTCGAAATACCCCTATAGTTGGTATATCGCCCAAGTCTAGTGTGGTGTATCTATGGGTTTGTATGTTTTGCATTTGTTGCTTTTTGTTTTCGCCCCTGTGTAAAAGTGTGAAGATGTGGGTGTTTGTGCACACGTCTGTGTGTGTCAGTTAACCCCCCGCCCCCTCCCTCCTACCAGGGATTCCTGTGTTTGAGACACCCCCCACCCTGTCGCCCCTCTACGAGCTCATCGTCCAGAATCAACTCCAGGAGGAGGGGGGGAACCCCCTGACCACCCCCACACACGCCATGCGCTTCTACGCTGTGAGTAGCCTCCTCTCACTCCCCTCTTAGACCGGCTTCCTGGGCCCTTGTGTGGGCGTGTGTGTGTGTGGAAGAAATATGATGAGAGCTCCCCTGAGATAGGCTAGGTGAAATATGAACTGTTGCTTACATCTATCCACTCTTCTCAGATCGACTACAGAAGTGCAATGAAGCGCGATATTTGGTTCATTTTCATTTCAATCGTCAGATGACGTCAAGTGCTCCGCCACGTTAGCACGAGAGTGCACGCAACTGCTTCTTGAGGGCTGCGGTGTGTGGCGCTGCTTTTGTTGTCGTCCCGATCCTCAGTGTGACCTGTGAATGTCAAGTGATTGGCCGGGAAGTCTTAGGTTTGACTCGGTCCAGTGAAAAGAAGAGCCTGTATGAACGGGTTGTGAGCTACACATACCTCTTCTAACATCTCAAACAAGACAAGTGAAACACAGCAGTACAGTTTATTTGAAGTGGGGCAAAAAAAAAGGACTATCAGTCTTTTTAATTTGGCTCAACCATAAAGAGCTTACCAGTATATTGGAATTCAGTAGTTTTAAACACTGAATTAATTCTGTCTCTGGAAGAAAGAAAAAAAGGCTCTCCCGTAGAGTTAACGGGCTCGTTTTTTGTATTTGTCCTGTTATGGCGTCTGTGAGAGCACGGGCAGTGCCATAGAGCCCCACAGTGGAGGTGTCATGATACACAAGCATTTCGCTACGCCCGCAATAACATCTGCTAAATATGTGTATGTGACCAATACAATTAAGTTTGATTCGATACCCATAAAACCTAGCGGTCAAACGGGTAAATGGTTCCAATCGTTTTTCCAACAGGGGATTTGAGAAACACTTAAAATAAGGGCTCTGTCACCTTGTCTGAGAGAGGGTAAGGGTAAGCCTACACGGAACACAGCCCTTAATTGAAGTGTTTCTAAAAGTCCCCTATAGGAAAAATGAATGGTGGAAAAACGTTTGGAACCGTTTCCCGGTTTGACCACTAAGCTTTATGGGTATTATGACTCATACTGTGGTACTCTGAGGCCATCTCCGTTTAGAAGTAGTACATTTTCTTCTTCTTTTGGGTTCTAGCTAATATTGGTGACTTTACCGCCACCTGCAGTGCTAGAGATCTGAACCATATCTTGTCATTCATTCATTTAAAATAGTGGGAGTCCTCAGTGGCAGCGTCCATGCAAAAAAAAAAACGGTTACATCCGTGATGAGTCCTAACTATCTCTATGGGCTCTCCATCTTACCTTTTCCTTCTCCTCTCCCTCTGCTCAGTCGTTGCCCGACCAGCAGCACTGCTACTTCCTGAATGGCGACGCCCCGGTGCAGGACGGGCACTCGCTGCAGGGGACGCTGGTGTCCAAGATCCCCTTCCGCCACCCAGCCCAGGTGCCCGCCCTACTGGATGTTATCAGGCACCAGGCAGCCGCCAACACACTGATTGGCAGCTGCGTCAAGCGCACCTTCATCAAGGATGGTGCGTAGTAGTGGTAGTGGTTGTAGTTGTTGACCAACTGAAACAGGGAGGGGCCTGCGTTTGTCCAATAAGAACGGCTAACTAATGAACACAACTGGTCCTGGAGAACTGCAGTGTACAGGGCTGTTCCATCTCAACCCGAACTACAAAATCATTTTCATATTGTTACTCTAGTCAGCATAATACAGTACATGCCAACGCATTGTTTGAGCTGTCCGTACTGATGCTGATCAAAACAAATGGAAGCGTTCAACCCACAAAAACAGAAATGGTCATTAACATGAGATGGAATCTTGCGCTATTCAGTGATGTAATATCCTGTTGTGTAATCCCCCTCCAGACACTCCAGGACTGCTACAGTTTGAGGTGTGTCCTCTGACCGACTCCAGCTTCAGCGTCTCCTTCCAGCACCCTGTTAACGAGTCCCTAGTCTGTGGTGAGGACACACTGACATTACCATGGAATTAAATGGAACATAATTGAATGTATCCCTATGGACATTACTGCTGTTTCAGTCCGCCAGCCCTCTAACCGGCCCTGTGACTTTCACAACAGAATTGACTTTAGATCAACTCTGGCCCTGTTGGTCTGACATTTTCACTCACTCTTGACTACTTCTTTGCTAGCTCCAGTTCTTTTACCTTGATGTTGAACCTCAAACATTGCTACAATTTGCACTGTCCTTGTCAAATAAACTCTCTCTCGAACTTCTCCTTCTGTCTCCTCTCACTCTCCGTCTCTCTCCTCTCCTTTCCACCATCTCCTTCTCTCTCCCTCTTGCAGTGGTTATGGAGGTGATTGACTCCAGGCAGGTGTCCTGTAAGCTGTACAAAGGCCTATCCGATGCCTTGATCTGCACTGACGATTTTATCACCAAAGTGGTCCAGAGGTGAGCGGCCATTTTCTCTGTTTCAAGTGTCCTTCACGCAATCTGTTTTATGTTGTAGTAGATGCTTCTCAGCCTTTCTTGTTGTTACCCCACTGCAAAGAAACCAACCCGAATGGTTTCATTCAATATGCTTTATTCAACAAAATACAACAATTTTGAGGCCATGTGACCTTCAGTAGAAAATAATTGGTGTTAAAATAAGTAAACGTCAGATAAATGACAATTTAAAAAAAGATATTAAAAAAAATACTTTATGTCCGCCCCATCACCATTCGGATCCCTTTCCTCAGGTGCATGTCCATCCCTGTCACCATGCGGGCCATCCGGCGGAAAGCGGAGACCATCCAGGCAGACACGCCAGCCCTCTCCCTGATTGCCGAGACGGTGGAGATCATGGTGAAAAAGAACTTACCCCCTGCTGGAAGCCCCGGGTACGGCATGGGCACAGGGGTTGACCCCACCAACCCCATGGGGCTCCCGGGTGTCGGTGGAGGCAACACTCCCACCGGGAACAGTGGGGGAGGTAACTTTGCCGGCCCAATCACATCTCTGTTCGGGATAAGTCGCAGCCAAAGCCAGGGGGGAGAGTGTACACCCCAGGGTGGGGCAGCTGGACAGCAACAGCAGGGGGGTCAATCCGGGGACGACTTCAGCAAAGTGACCCAGAATCCCATTCTGACCAGCTTGCTGCAGATCACGGGCGCTGTGGGCACTAGCCCCACTCCCCAGAACAGCTCTTCCGGATCGCAACCCCACCAGACTCCGCCTCCCACCTCCTCCCCTGCCACCAACACCAAGAACCACCCCATGTTAATGAACCTGCTGAAAGACAACCCCGCCCAGGACTTTGCTGCCCTCTATGGCTCGAGTCCCCTAGAGAGGCAGAACTCTTCCTCTGGGTCGCCACGCACTGATGGCATGGGTGGCACCTGCCCCGGAGGTGGCACCAAGGGCAAGAAGAAGCGTCCCAGAGGGATGGAGAAGGGTGGGGTGCCTGGGGCAGGAGGAGGGGGGATGGGAGGGATGAACAAGCAGCAGTCTGGGTCCATGCAGCCTCACCACCACCAGCACCAGCCCACCGAGGACGACTTCCACCGCGAGCTCTTCTCCATGGACGTGGACGCCTCCCAGAATCCCATCTTCGACGTCAACCTGCCCGGCGATGGCTTGGACACGCCCCACAGCATCACCCCGGCGCCCAGTCAGTGCGGGACCCCGCCTTCCGGGGCCGGAGTGTCCTACCACTCGCAGTCGCACGTCCAGTCCCAGCAACAGCAGCAACCACCTCCGGGATCATCCTTGCCTCGCATGGTACGCCTATCGAGCTCCGACAGCATCGGCGCGGACATAAACGAGATCTTGTCGGACTTACCCGAGCAGACAGGTAAAGGCGGCAGCGGTTCGCACGGGCAGCACCACCTGGGCAGTGGGGAGGATGGGGGCCCCCTGGGCACCCCGCACCGCGACTCGTCCAGCTCGGGACAGGGCAGCGCCGTGTTCGAGGCGGACATCTTCAACACCAACAGCAATGAGAACCCCTTCACGAACGCCGCCGACCTGATCGCCGAGGCGACCGCCACCACCCCTACTAGCGACTCCTCGTCCACCAACTTCTTCCCTGACACGGTGGACTTCAACCCCGAGCTGCTGACCTCCAGCCACGGCTTCCCCCAGGCATACTTCGACGACAGCTCACCCAGCGCCGATGGAGACCTGGACCTGGTCAAAGGCTTCGGTGGGAGCAGCCAGCAGAACACGCCGTCCGGCACCCCCCAGAATCCCACCCCGCACGGCCAGAGCACCCCCGACCCCTCCCTCAAGGACCCCTTCGACATTTCTGGCATAGTGTTCGGGGGCAACAGCGGAGGGGGCAAGCCACTGCTGGGTCAGGCCCTGGATCTAGGGGACTCGCACCCGTCCCACATGGGGGGAGGCCAGAGCCCTCTCATGATGGCCATGGGAGGGGGGAGCAGTGACTTCAAGAGTGGCGAGGCCAAAGCCAAACAGCAGCAGCAGGGACTTATGAGGGCGAAGGATGACAATGGGGGCGGGAGTGGGCGCAGCTCAGGGATGGGGATGACTGGCAGCAGCTCCACTGAGGGGAAGCAGGTGAAGCGAAGCCGCACCCCTTCCAGCGAGGGCAAGTCCAAAGACAAGCCCCCCAAACGCAAAAAGCTCGATCCCGACGGGAAGTCCCCATCTCACAGCACAGGGGGGCGACCCTACACCCCACCCAGCGGAGGCTCGGGATCTGGAGGCAGCATTGGCGGAGGATCCAAGTCTCCCGGTAGCTCCGGGAGGTCGCAAACCCCACCAGGAGGTGCCACACCACCTATCCCTAAGATCACCATTCAGATTCCCAAAGGAACACTGTCTGGTGGGAAAACTTCGTCCCATGGCGGGTACACCTCAAGCAGTTCGGCGGGTGGTGGCACGGGGGGTGCAGGCAGCACTAGCGGAAGCAAGAGCCATCATTCTCACTCCTCGTCTTCCTCAGGCAAGATCAAGAGTAAGGAGGGCACCCTGGGCCAAGGCATCAGCTCCAAGCCTGGGAGCGTTGGAGGGGGTGTTGGAGGTGGACCCCCCCAGATGAAGAGCTCTTCTCAGGGAATGGGTGTGGGGAAGCCAGGCTCTTCTCCCATCACCAAACATGGACTCTCCGGGTCGGGAAGCAGTGGTGGCGGGGTTGGAAGTGGGAACAAGATGAAGCCGCAGGGGGGCAAGCCTCCCGGGTCCCTCATGAACCCCAACATCAAGCCCAACATTTCCCCCTCGCACTCTCGCCCCAGTGGCTCTGACAAGCTCTCTTCCACCATGAAGATGCAGCAGTCGCAAGTCCCAGGAACTCCACCGTCCTCCAAGGCCAAGTCCCCCATGGGCTCAGGGGGCGGCGGCTTGGTAGGGTCCAAGTCGTCCTCCGGTGGGGGGATGGGCTCCCAGAAGCAGCTGGGCGGTGGTGGTTCCTCTTCCGGCTCCTCGTCTTCCACCTCCTCCTCCAGCTCCTCTTCCTCTGGCTCCATGTCCTTTTCCGGAGGCTCCCAGTCTCAGTATGGCTCTAGTGGTGGCGGAGGGGGTGGTTGTGGTGGCGGACAAGGGAACAACGCGAACAACCCCAACGCCAAAGGAAAGTCCCCCAGCCGCAACAAGAAGCCCTCGCTGACTGCAGTCATAGACAAGCTGAAGAGCGTCGGCGGGGGAGGGGGTCCTGAAGACGAGGGAGATCCGCCTGTTGGTAGCAGTGGTGGGACTGGTGTAGGCGGACCAGGGGGCGGGCCACCAAACCTCGGCCCCTCCTCCAAGCACGGAATGTCCTCTCAAGGCGGGGAGTACCCGATCAAACGAGAAAAGTCTGAGAAAGAGGGCAAGTCCAAAGTGTCCGTGTCGGTGGGTGCCAGCGGGGACAAGAAGCTCATAGATCCCAAAACTGGAGGCGTAAGCAGCACGGGCGTGGCCAAGATCATTATCAGCAAGCCGGACGGTGGCTCACCCAGCATCAAGGCCAAGGTGACCCTGCAGAAGCCTGGAGAGGGCTCGGGGGAATCCATGCGCCCCCAGCTTTCCGGTCTCAAAGCCTCACCCCTGTTCAGCGGCTC
This sequence comes from Oncorhynchus nerka, assembly GCF_034236695.1. Taxonomy (NCBI): domain Eukaryota; kingdom Metazoa; phylum Chordata; class Actinopteri; order Salmoniformes; family Salmonidae; genus Oncorhynchus; species Oncorhynchus nerka. The sequence continues at coordinate 27,753,952 of NC_088418.1, forward strand.
TACGCCCAAGCACGACCGCTCTTCCCCCAGCCACAGCCGCTCGCCGGGCTACACACCGCTCAACCACGACAGCGAGAGCGAGTCAGGCAGCAGCTCTGTGGCAGAGAAGTCCCACCAGAACAGCCCTAGCTCGGACGACGACCAGTCCATGAGGCCCGTGCCCCCGCAGGACTACATGAGCTCCATGCCGCTCAGCTCAGGGGAGAAGCACAAGAAGCACAAGAAGGAGAAGAAGAAGCAGAAGGAGAGGGAACGCGAGAGGGACAAAGATAGAGAGAGGGAGAAGAAGAAGTCGTCGTCTATGTCAACTGGGAACGTTTCGCACGGTCCCATGAAGGCTGACAGCTGGTCGCGGTCACCCATTTTGGCCTCGGATACGTCTATCTCTATGATGGGCTCGGACCGTCCCTCCCGCCCCAGTCCTGTCTACATGCGGAATGAGGACGATGACCTCATGGACTCGGCCCTCACTGGCAACCTATAACCCTTTCAATAGACACACATTTGATTTGGATTTTAAAGGCCAGCCTGTAACTTTCATTTCCAATCAAAAGTCACGCCCCTGGGGTTTAAAGAGACAGACCATTAATGTGAAGGTTGCTGGTTCAAATCCCGGGCCAGGCAATGAAAAGTGGGAGATTAGCATACAGATTGCTGTACAGATTCCAGGTGTACCATCTTCTGCCGTTGTGCCCTTGTGCAAGCAAGGCCCTTTATCCATAAATAGCACGAGTATTGCTAGTGGCAGCACTTTTGACATGAAATGAGAACTTACAGAATGTGCCTTTTCATAATCTTGACTGCAACTCTTCCCTTGGTGTCCATGCCATATTTGCAAAGACTGGCAGCACTCTAGCAGTAGGCCATTTATCAAGCAGATCTTTGAAACGTGGTCTGAAGCTCTACCAGTGTACCTGTTTTCTTTTTTTAAATGTGTCTTTTTTTTACGTATCAGTATATGTCCAAGAATGACAAATACAGCAGGATTCAACTTTGAAATCCAAGTGTGTTCTACAGCCATATTGTTACCTCGACCTAGACATGGAGATGCCAATTTCTACTGTGATGTGGGTGGAGGGTGAGGCATTTTGGAATTAAAGGGATAGTTCACCCATCACCTAATTTGGGTGAACTATCCCTTTAAGAAAGTCCACACGTACCCAACGACACACGGTATCTGTTTCAGTCTGTACGGTTTATTTGAGCTACGATGTTGGTTGTATTTGAAGTTAGAATATCTTTTAGATTCATTATTTACTCTAGCAGCACCAAACATAGAAGATTGCGGCTCTGTTTTTGATTGGGGTTGGGGGCGGGGTTAAAAAGAGTTAAGACTGTAGCATTGCACCATGTTTAAAAAGAAAAAATTACAACATGTAAAAAAATATATATATTTTAAATATTTTGTTTTTACAAAGTATCATTCGGCAAGGGTTGTAACATCTTGTGTGTTTAAATGCCTTAAATGTGGATTTAGAATATTGTGAATTTTAGATTTTGATACCTCTTTTAACATGTAATGGGCAGGTTAGTGTTGAGATGTAGAACTTTTTTTGCAGAGAAGTTTGGCAAGCTTAAAATAAATATTTAAATGCTGAATGATTTCTCTCCTCTGTGTACACCTTTTCATATTTGTTGAGAGTTAACTATTAGTCGACTAGCTCCAGGCTTGATATTTTATAGAATTGAGTTATCGATCCATAATCTTGTTTAATCACAAAAAACCTCTATTCGATTGCTGAGCAGTCAAAGTGCAGTTACTAGTAAGTAATATATAAGAACAAAGTGTTAATACAATGTCAGTAGTGCCATTACAGCGTTACTACACAGGTAATAACATATTCTAGATACTTTCTTTTGAAATTATAATTGAAATTACCATTGAACAGCTTCCCAAATCCCAGACTGTAGCTTTTAGGATTTCTAGTGCGCCCCGAGGGGCACTGCAGTTGCATCCATCTCCTGCAGATGTCAGCATCGAGTCGTGCTGCAAAATCCCCATAACCATATAATAACCATGAAACAAACATTTCCCTGCAGGATAGAATTCCTGTGGTTATGATTAGAGGGTAAAAATAAATTCCATGACTTGATTCACTATTCTATTAGAAAAAATACAAGGAGTGGAAAAATATTGGGGACCAAGGCAATATTACACATTTACACACCTCGCTCATCAACTCATCCCTGACCGCTGGCTACGTCCCTTCCGTCTTCAAGAGAGCGAGAGTTGCACCCCTTCTGAAAAAACCTACACTCGATCCCTCCGATGTCAACAACTACAGACCAGTATCCCTTCTTTCTTTTCTCTCCAAAACTCTTGAACGTGCCGTCCTTGGCCAGCTCTCCCGCTATCTCTCTCAGAATGACCTTCTTGATCCAAATCAGTCAGGTTTCAAGACTAGTCATTCAACTGAGACTGCTCTTCTCTGTATCACGGAGGCGCTCCGCAATGCTAAAGCTAACTCTCTCTCCTCTGCTCTCATCCTTCTAGACCTATCGGCTGCCTTCGATACTGTGAACCATCAGATCCTCCTCTCCACCCTCTCCGAGTTGGGCATCTCCGGCGCGGCCCACGCTTGGATTGCGTCCTACCTGACAGGTCGCTCCTACCAGGTGGCGTGGCGAGAATCCGTCTCCACACCACGTGCTCTCACCACTGGTGTCCCCCAGGGCTCTGTTCTAGGCCCTCTCCTATTCTCGCTATACACCAAGTCACTTGGCTCTGTCATAACCTCACATGGTCTCTCCTATCATTGCTATGCAGACGACACACAATTAATCTTCTCCTTTCCCCCTTCTGATGACCAGGTGGCGAATCGCATCTCTGCATGTCTGGCAGACATATCAGTGTGGATGACGGATCACCACCTCAAGCTGAACCTCGGCAAGACGGAGCTGCTCTTCCTCCCGGGGAAGGACTGCCCGTTCCATGATCTCGCCATCACGGTTGACAACTCCATTGTGTCCTCCCAGAGCGCTAAGAACCTTGGCGTGATCCTGGACAACACCCTGTCGTTCTCAACTAACATCAAGGTGGTGGCCCGTTCCTGTAGGTTCATGCTCTACAACATCCGCAGAGTACGACCCTGCCTCACACAGGAAGCGGCGCAGGTCCTAATCCAGGCACTTGTCATCTCCCGTCTGGATTACTGCAACTCGCTGTTGGCTGGGCTCCCTGCCTGTGCCATTAAACCCCTACAACTCATCCAGAACGCCGCAGCCCGTCTGGTGTTCAACCTTCCCAAGTTCTCTCACGTCACCCCGCTCCTCCGCTCTCTCCACTGGCTTCCAGTTGAAGCTCGCATCCGCTACAAGACCATGGTGCTTGCCTACGGAGCTGTGAGGGGAACGGCACCTCAGTACCTCCAGGCTCTGATCAGGCCCTACACCCAAACAAGGGCACTGCGTTCATCCACCTCTGGCCTGCTCGCCTCCCTACCACTGAGGAAGTACAGTTCCCGCTCAGCCCAGTCAAAACTGTTCGCTGCTCTGGCCCCCCAATGGTGGAACAAACTCCCTCACGACGCCAGGACAGCGGAGTCAATCACCACCTTCCGGAGACACCTGAAACCCCACCTCTTTAAGGAATACCTAGGATAGGATAAAGTAATCCCTCTCACCCCCCCCCTTAAAAGATTTAGATGCACTACTGTTCCACTGGATGTCATAAGGTGAATGCACCAATTTGTAAGTCGCTCTGGATAAGAGCGTCTGCTAAATGACTTAAATGTAAATGTACATTCTAATGAGTGAACCAGAACGTGTTTAGTGATTAATATGCAAATAAATGGGATTGGTTGACCTTGTACTGAACACTACATACAACTTATACTGAACAAAAATATAAACGCAACATGTAAAGTGTGTTGGTCCCATGTTTCTTGAGCTGAAATAAAACATCCCATGAATTTTCCTTAAGCACAAAATGGTTATTTCTCTCTCATTTTGTGCACAAATTTGTTTACAACCCTGTTAGTGAGCATTTCTCCTTTGACAAGATAATCCATCCACCCGACAGGTGTGGCATATCAAGATACTGATTAAACAGCATGATCATTATAAAGGTGCACCTTGTGCTGTGGACAATAAATGGCCACTCTAAAATGTGCAGTTTGGTCACACAACACAATGCCACAGATGTCTCAAGTTTAGAGGGAGCATGGAATTGGCATGCAGAGAATTGAATGTTAATTTCTCTACCATGAGATGGTAGTACATCCAATCGGCCTCACAACAGCAGACCACGTGCAACCACGCCAGGCCTGGTCCTCAACATCCGGCTTCTACACCTGCGCGATCATCTGAGACCAACCAGCTGGACAGCTAATGAAACTGTGGGTTTGCACAAGAGAATAATTTCTGCACAAACTGTCAGAAATCGTCTCAGGGAAGCTCATCTGCGTGCTCGTCGTCCTCACCAGGGTCTTGACTGCAGTTCGGTGTTGTAACCGACTAAAGTGGGCAAATGCTCACCTTGGATGACCAATGACACGCTGGAGAAATGTGCTCTTCACGGTTTCAACTGTACCGGGCAGATGGCAGACAGACAGTATGGTGTCATGTGGGCAAGCGGTTTGCTGATGTCAACGTTGTGAACAGAGTGCCCCATGGTGGTGTTGGGATTATGGTATGTGCAGGCTTGAGCTACAGACAATGAACACAATTGCATTTTATCGTTGGCAATATGAATGCACAGAGATCCTGAGGCCCATTGTAAAATGCAATCGGCCGCATGTTTCAGCGTGATATGCACGGCACCATGTCGCAAGAATCTGTACACAATTCCTGGAAGCTGAAAATGTCAGTTCTTCCATGGCCTGCATAATCACCAGACATGTCACAAATTGAGCATGTTTGGGATGCTCTGGATGTGTACGACAGCGTGTTCCAGTTCCCGCCAATGTCCAGCAACTTCGCACAGCCATTGAAGAGGAGTGGAACAACATTCCACAGGCCACAATCAACAGCCCGATCAACTTTATGCTCGCTGCATGAGGCAAATGGTGGTCACACCAGATACTGAATGGTTTTCTGAGATTTTTTTTTTAAAGGTATCTGTGGTTAACAGTATTCCCAGTCATGAAATCCATGTATTTATTTCAATTGATTGATTTCCTTATATGAACTGTAACTCAGTAACTTCTTTGAAATTGTTACATAATGGCTTATAGTGCACTCTTCCACAATATCTCGTGAATTCTGTTAAAATATTTGTATAATGTATCTTTCCTCTCACTTCTTTGAAGTTATCACTGATATGGCATGATGTGATTGGAAATGATGTTGTGACTTTGATTTTGCTTATCCAATCATGTTTGATCTAGTGATGACCTCAATGAAGGGAGGAAGAGGAGAGGAAGTGAAAGTACTGGAATGGGGCTCTGGCCCTGCATTCTGCCATTTAGATCGTAATGAAAATGTTTGTGGACAGGGGATCTGATCCTAGATCAGCACTCATGTTCTGAGATGCATGTTTGAATGTGGGCCTTGGCCTCTAACCTTCCCAATAGAGTCAGCTGAATGTTTGACCTTTTACCCTACCCCAAATATTTGTTTGGAGTAGGGTGAAAATGTTCACCCCAAAATGACATACCCAAACCTAACTGCCTGTAGCTCAGGACCTGAAGCAAGGGTATGCATATTCTTGATACCATTTGAAAGGAAACACTTTGAAGTTTGTGGAAATGTAAAATTAATGTAGGAGAATATAACACATTAGAAAAACGTGCGTTTTTTTTTAGCATCATCTTTGAAATGCAAAAGAAAGGCCATAATGTATTATTCCAGCCCAGGCGCAATTTAGATGTTGGCCCCTAGATGGCAGCATTGTATGTACAAAGTTTTAGACTGATCCAATGCACCATTGCACTGCTGTTCAAAATGTTGTATCAAGACTGTCCAAATGTGCCTAATTGGTTTATTAATAACTTTTCAAGTTCAAAACTGTGCAGTCTCCTCAAACAATAGCATGGTATTATTTCACTGTAATAGCTACTGTAAATTGGACAGTGCAATTAGATTAACAAGAATATAAGCTTTCTGCCAATATCAGATATGTCTATGTCCTGGGAAATGTTCTTGTTACTTACAACCTCATGCTAATCGCATTTGCCTACGTTAGCTCAACCATCCTCTGGGGGACCCACTAATCCTGTAGAGGACATGAAGTTCAGTCAATCTGGAAAGTTTCTTCAAGTGCAGTCGCAAAAACCATCAAGCGCTATGATGAAACTGGCTCTCATGAGGACTGCCACATGAAAGGAAGACCCAGAGTTACCTCTGCTGCAGAGGATAAATTCATTAGAGTTAACTGCACCACAGATTGCAGCCCAAATAAATGCTTCACAGAGTTCAAATAACAGAAAACATCTCAACATCAACTGTTCACAGGAGACTGTGTGAATCAGGCCTTCATGGTCGAATTGCTGTAAAGAAACCACTACTGAAGGACACCAATAAAAAGAAGAGATTTGCTTGGGCCAAGAAACACGAGCATTGGACATTAGACCAGTGGAAATCTGTCCTTTGGTCTGATGAGTCCAAATTTGAGATGTTTTGTATCAACCTCCATGTCTTTGTGAGACGCAGAGTAGGTGAACGGATGATCTATGCATGTGTGGTTCCCACCGTGAAGCATGGAGGAGGAGGTGTGATGGTGTGGGGGGTGCTTTGCTAATGACACTGTCAGGGATTTATTTAGAATTCAAGGCACACTTAATCAGCATGGCGATCACAGCATTCTGCAGTGATACGCCATCCCATCTGGTCTGCACTTAGTGGGATTATAATTTGTTTTTCAACCGAACAATGACCCAACACACCTCCAGTCTGTGTAAGGGCTATTTGACCAAGAAGGAGAGTGATGGAGTGCTGCATCAGATGACCTGGCTCCCACAATCACCCGACATCAACCCAATTGAGATGGTTTGGGATGAGTTGGACTGCAGAGTGAAGGAAAAGCAGCCAAACAAGTGCTCAGCATATGTGGGAACGCCTTCAAGACTGTTGGAAAAGCATTCCAGGTGAAGCTGGTTGAGAGAATGCCAAGAGTGTGCAAAGCTGTCATCAAGGCAAATAGTGGCTACTTTGAAGAACCTAAATTCTAAAATATATTTTGAATTGTGTAACACTGTTTGGTTACTACATGATTCCATATGTGTTATTTCATGTTTTTTATGTCTTCACAATTATTCTACAATGTAGAAAATAGTAAAAATTATGAAAAAGTCTGAGTAGGTGTGTCCCCACTTTTGACTGGTACTGTCGTTCAAGTTCAGGCTTGTGGAGCTCATTTGAGTATTACCATTTTTTGTTGTTGTGGCTTTTGCCAACCTTCACTTGTGCTTGAAACTGTTTTGGGTTTCCGATTTACTCGATTCTATGTTTAAACAGACACTATCCCCGTTTCATGTGTGTAAACTCACATTGCAGTCGGTGGTTAGGGATTTATCAACTACCTCTCACAGTCTGAATTAGACGCTCATCCATGTTTCTCAAACGTCAAATTTCGTAGTATTTAAGGTTAAATTTAGGCATTAACATACTTTTTTTAGGTTAGGGTTAAGTTTAGGCATTAACTCTGAATTCTTAATGTTAGTCATTAATTCTGAAGGGTTAAGGTTTGGTGTAGGCATAAATCCAAAAAACATATCCCTGGATTCAAACTCGCAACATTTGGAATTCGAGGCAGATGTTTACACCCATCTACAACGCCTTAGCAAAACCGAAACCTACTTGAAGGTAACAGCTTCTCACTGTTGCCCCTAGTGGCCGATTTCCACTAAATCTCCCGACGTCCTCAGACATGGATTGTATCAAGGGTGACCTGGCTGGGATTTATTGTGATACATAGTTAGGATATTTTTTTCACGCACACACACACGCCTGTACTTTACTACTGTCCCTCACACACCACTCTGTGGCAGTGAGCCAACTAATTTGCAGCACAGCCGTTTGCACTGTCTGTCAAACCTCAGGGAGATGAAAGAAACCCTGAAACAGCAGCAAGCCTGTCACACTCCTCCTTTCTCCCTCGCTCCTAGACTTTCATTTCTTTCTCCTGCGACCTTTCTAAAACTGCTGAATCCTCTGCTTCTTACACCCATCCAATTTCACAATCATCCCATCCTACCACCCACCTCCGACTCTTTCCTGGTCTGACACACCTCCCATATTTTGGCACCCTTCCACTTTTTCCCGTCTTCCCTGGCATGTTTTATGCTTTGCGTCCTCTCTTGCTCCTTCCCATTTATTGACTGCTATTTTTTACGCCCTTATCTATTCTTCCTTTTCACCCCTGCCATCCCCATCTCCCTTTATCATTGTCCTCTCTATTTCTCTCTCTTTCATGTCTCCCGCTCTTACCCTGTCACTCTTAACCCATCTCTCCCTCTCCTTCCTTTGGCACTCACCCCATCTCTCTTTCTCCTTCTCTCCCTTTTCCCTCTTTTGGCACTTACCCTCTTTTTTTCTCCCCCTCTCTTTTGATTGTCACTCAGCCCTCTCGTTCCCCTTTCCCTCCCTTGTTACTCCGGAGTCAGTTCATGTCATTTCAGCAAACCGTGCTGAGCACTTGTTTGGTTGCTATTCCTTCACTCTGCGGTCCAACTCATCCAAAACCATCTCAATTGGGTTGAGGTTGGGTGATTGTGGAGGCCAGGTCATCTGATGCAGCACTCCACCACTCTCCTTCTTGGTCAAATAGGCCTTACACAGCCTGGAGGTGTGTTGGCTCATTGATCTGTTGAAAAACAAATGATAGTCCCACGAAGTGCAGACCAGATGTGATGGCGTATCACTGCAGAATGCTGTGGTAGCCATTCTGGTTAAGTGTGCCTTGAATTCTAAATAAATCACTTACAGTGTCACCAGCAAAGTACCCCCACACCATCACACCTCCTCCATGCTTCACGGTGGGAACCACACATGCAGAGATCATCCATTCACCTACTCTGCGTCTCACAAAGACATGGCAGTTGGAACCAAAAATCTCAAATTTGGACTCATCAGACCAAAGGACAGATTTCCATCTGTCTAATGTCCATTGCACATGTTTCTTGGCCCAATAAAATCTTTTCTTCTTATTGGTGTCCTTTAGTAGTGGTTTCCTAGCAGTAATTCGACCATGAAGGCCTGATTTACACAGTCTCCTGTGAACAGTTGATGTTGAGATGTGTCTGTTACTTGAACTCTGTGAAGCATTTATTTGGGCTGCAATTTCTGAGGTTGGCAACTCTAATGAACTTATCCTTTGTAGCAGAGGTAATTCTGGGTCTTCCTTTCCAGTTGAGAGCCAGTTTCATCATAGCACTTCATTGTTTTTACAACTGCACTTGAAGAAACATTCCAGATTGACTGACTTTCTCTTTGCTTTTTTGAGCTGTTCTTGCCATAATATGGACTTTGTCTTTTACCAAATAGGGTTATCTACTGTATAGCACCCCTACCTTGTCACAACACAACAGATTGGCTCAAATGCATTAAGAAGGAAAGAAATTCCACAAATTAACTTATAACAAGTCACACCTGTTAATGGAAATACATTCCAGGTGACTACATCATTACATCATGAAGCTGGTTGAGAGAATGCCAAGAGTGTGCAAAGCTGTCATCAAGGCAAAAGATGGCTACTTTGAAGAATCTCAATTATAGAATATATTTAAGTATGTTTAAAACGTTTTGGTTACTACTGTACATGATTCCATATGTTTTATTTCATAGTTTTGATGTCTTCTATTATTTTGCAATGTAGAAAATAGTAAAAACCCTTGAACGGGTAGGTGTGTCCAAACCTTTGACTGGTACTGTATATATCAGGAAGCAGCTCTGATGAATAGTAATATTTAACATTAAGCCCAACCCAATACCATTACCATTGCAAAACACTATACACTGTGTGTTTGCGACTTGTTCATTTGAAGACCATAACATTGAAACCATTAGACCTGCTGGAGCCTAATTGTTTGCTTGTTCACCAGGAATGGTCTAACTGTCACTTATTTCAGGCCTTTTTTTTAAAGAGAATAAAACATACACAAAGGGTCTGTTTGTTGGACATAGATTAAGCGTAAGAGAAGAACAAACTGAATTGTTTTCATGGAGGACTTGAATTGTGAGAGTGTTTTATTTTTACCCAAAGATGCAAAGGAAATGTTGCAATCTATTTAACTGACACAAGAGACCAGCAAAATTGATACGGTAGTGAGGGCGGTATAGCAGGAACGGCAGCATCTAGTGGTCAAAACATGGTACTTTCACACTACTTTACAGTAAACAATGCAATTACTTCAATTCGTTTCTCTGAATAGGAGAAAAGACTATCACCAGATTCACAGGGAATACATTACATAACATGGAGAAGCAATACTCCAAACCACATCTTCATACTATTTGTCAAACATAGAGGTCTGATACTGGTTGTTGGGGTGGGATTGGCGTGGGGTGTGCTGGGTCCGGAGGTGTTTTTTGACAATTTCTTTGGATTCGTCATGCCTTACTTACTGGTAGGAAGAAGTTTAGTCCAAATTGGATGTCGGGTACTATATTTATTGAATATTATCGGAATCCTATCAATTAAAATGGCCAATTTGAGATGCAATCAATTAGCTTAAATTCTCAGAGATCAAATTATATTTAAATCCAAATTATGTTTCAGGAATGCTAATTGTATCTGTTACTAACTACAGAAACGTTCAGAACAATCTGAGATGGTGGGTGTCGAAATCCTGCCCCCTGTTCTTTTCGAGGTGGAACGACCCTCAGCCAATGTCACGTTCTGTCATCCCCCAGTGTAGAAGCTTTGCCTGCAGGCCCCAGAGCTGCAGTCAATGCCACTGTGTGCCTGGAGCTTCGATAAACCACTCTGTCCTCAATCCCTCTAGTGCAGCCACAGCTCTTGGCACCACTCTACACCACAACCTCAGTCACTGGAGGCCAAGGAGGAGGAGGACTCCTTTGCCCGTCAGCCATCATGCTGCCATACATAGCCCAGCTCAAAGCATGTTTACTAGAAGACTGAATGCATTAACTTATGACAGTAGCTAAATGAGTCAGAAGAAGTATGCGGTTCTTGGTTACTTTGAAAGTGAGCTAGGGATTAATTATGGATTTGATGTCCGTTCTTAAAAGTGCACTGCAATATTGACTGTTACGCCATCTAATTTCTTCCCACCGACCCCTCCTTTTTGTAGCAAACCATGTGGCGAGGCTGCGGTTTACTAAAAAGAAAAACAAAGAAATGAGGGACGTATGCCGTTAAACGAGAGGTCACAGTGAGAAGTGAGAGAGACAGAATGAGCGTGGCTGGGTTGACAGCCCGGTGATTGCATTTAGCGAGAAAACAGAAGGGTTTTCTTGGTCATCTTTAGTCGTGTGATCATTTCTATGAATAGCGCTGTCATCCTTCCATAGTACATCACAGCTCTTCTCTGTTGACGGTGTGAAAATAACTGGTGCGAAAATAACTGGTGCACACGACCACACACTCGTCAAGCTAATTCCCGCGGAGAGGACGCAAGAGGCACCGTCGGGAGTCATTTGCCAGTTAAGCTTTATGGCGCATAGTCGGCTAGAGAAGCAAGGGGAGGGAGGGTGGGGTGGGGTGGGTGGATGGAAAGGAGGTTGTGGGGAGGATAGAGGTATTTTCAGCTTCTGAGCACCATAAGGATATTATACTCAGTGAGCTACAGGCAAATACAGGCTTCCGGTTTTCCAGTTCCACACAGGGGCTGACGCTGCTTACTGCATTTGAGGCGACAGTTTTAAGCTTGATTGTACAGCTCTTCTAAGCGTTCTTGAGCTCAAAAGACCTCTAGCAAAAAAAAAACATTTTAAAACCACACCAGTTGTGTGTGTTTTTTTTTAAACACCAGCCTGCACTCTCACCCGAGGTATAAAAATTGAGAGACAGCAATCTGTACACCGGATGGCTCCACACAGAGATGGGACCAAGTCACAATTGATCAAGTCCTAGGCAAGTCTCAACTCTTAACCTTCAAATCTTGAGTCAAGTCCCAGGTCAAGTCCCACGTTCCAGAGCTCAAGTTAAGTCGCAAGTCCCTAATTTGGGGTTTTGAGTGATCAAGTCAATGGTGTTTTATACCACTTTCAATGTAATTCTTTAATTCAGGTTGTATTTGATGTTTTTCTTACACTAGGCCTACTAGTACAGTACATCTGTGAAGTACATAAGAAACTTCACAGATCATGAAATACATGGTTTTTGAATCATTACTAATGGAAAGGCAATCCAAATTATGATCTATAGCAAGTGTTGATAGTACAGCTACAGTTTGACTGACAAAATCTCCAGCAGGAATCAGGTGGTTGACTGAGAATAAACTTTCACGGGAACTCTTGCTCAGAGCGCATATTTTCAAGCATTGGAAAAATATAGGACAGTGCTCTATTTTCCCCTTGCCTTTCTGCACTTGCCGGCACAGTGGCGCTAGGCAGAACAGAATATATTCCCCCTTATATTCCCCCTTATAACCCAATGCAATTCTCCACTTTGAGCAACAAAACTGCTACAAATGTATGTTCACGATGTAATAACAGAATTTAACAGGAGAGGAAGGTGGTGCTGCTCTTTTGGGAGGGAGAAATCCATGTCGCCCGAGTCTCTTGAGTGTTAACTTGGACTTGGGCTTGGAAGTCACAAGTCACAGATGCTCAAGTTGAAGTCACGTGCCTCAAGTCCACATCTCTGGCACTACACTCAGGGGTGAAATTTCCCCTAGGTACAGATCTAGGATCAGCCCCCCCCAATCCTAACTTTAACCATTAGTGGAAAAATGCTAAACTAACCCAAGATCAGCGTCAAGGAGCAAAGTCATCTTACACTTTGGTAGTACAGCTACACTCTCAAGCGGCATAAAGGTGAAGTGTGACAAAGCACGAAATGGCGTGTATGACCCGAACACTCAAATGTCCCAGACACTGTGAACCCATTTTTTTCAGGTTGGGATTAGGGTTCAATTTAGGGTTAGTGCTAAGCCTAAAGACAGTAAAACACTTACCATCCAGCCATCATTGTGCCTTTGTGGGCATGACAGTACCTGCCAGGGATGTGAGAGGGCCTGCCCTAGAAATAGAATGACAAATTCTACTAATTCTATTTCTATAGGCCCTGCTATGCTGCAGCTATTATAGTCTGTGGGTGACTAATACGCTTGACATCAGGATTCATGAGGAAGATATTATCCTCAGATCTTTTTGATGTCAAGGTCATGGATACATTTGACCCTCAACTGTGTGTCTACTCACACACACTCACACACTCACACTCACACACACTCACACACTCACACTCACACACACACACTCACACACACACACACACACACACACACACACACACATTCTTTATTTCTCTCTCTCTCCCTCTGCCACTCTGTCTCTGTCTGTCTCCCACACTCTCCCTCTCTGCAGGGAGGGCTTCGGATCGATCGGCCTTTGATTAAGGAGATTGGCGATTAATAAAAGGGTTTTTCGAGTGGCGACTGACATTTCATCTCCAAAGGGACAGAGGGTGAGCAGTCCCCAGAGGATAACTTAGGCAAAAACACAAGACTGGAATGTAAATGGAATGGGTGTCCTTAAGTTCCCTTTTTAACATTCTGTCTCCTCTACAGGAATTCTGAGATCTCCCCTCTCTTTTCTTGCTCATTCCCTCTCCCTCTCCCTTTCTCTCTCCCTCTCTCTCTCTCTCTCTCTCTCTCTCTCTCTCTCTCTCTCTCTCTCTCTCTCTCTCTCTCTCTCTTTCTCTCTTTTTACAGTATGTATGCCTAACCTTTTAAATAAATGAAGAGAATCAAATGTCAAAGACAATTGACATCCTCCCCTCCCTCATCTTCTCTTTCCTCGCTTTTACGCACCCCTCCTCCTTTCACCCTCCCAAGCTGGTCTGACAGCGTTTTACAGACAGAAGTATTAGGAGTAAGGCATGTTACGCAGACGCAGAGAGGACGTATCACTGGTCGTTTTCTCTAGCAAAACATTTGTACATGGCTTGCCTTAATGAACATGACCCCTATACAGTCCACGAAATTTGAAGTAGTCGCAAACAGCTAGTACGGGTCCAATTACCTACCAATCCTGGTGCTGTGATGGCAGATGTCATGCCCTCTTCACTGCAGAGTCCAGGACACGGTAGCATTACAGCCTCACTTCCAAGCACTGAACTGCTAGGTTATTCAATCAAATATCAAAAACCCACCCAAACCTAGCGTCGAAGAAGAGAATGGCAGTGAGGTTTGTGTGTGTGTGTGTGTGTGTGTGTGTGTGTGTGTGTGTGTGTGTGCGCAAGCTATATTTAGACCCTAAGGGTGACGCTGCAGGGGGGGAGCTGAAAAATTTATATCTTCAGATCTGCAAATGCGGCATGACATGAGTTTGGCTGAGGGAGCTAAAATAACCTGTCTCCTGGATTTAAGATCCCTTTCTCTCTGCGACTTAATGGATTTGAACTCCATTAACTTTTATGGCCATTGTTGAATTTGCAGGCTTTTAGGGGAGAAAGAGAGGGAGGTTGTGTGTTTTCCTCAACATTCTACATCTTGACTCTACAGTGCCTAGTGGGAGTCTACATACCCCTTGCACAATCGTCACATTTTGCTCCCCTAGAATGTTATTTTTTTTCTCTTACAGATACTTGTTGGAAGTGCCTTTAGCAGCCATTACAGCTGTGAATCGTTGTGAATAAGATTCTACCAAATTTGCACAACTCTTAGGGCAACGTACACAGAGAATACCAAACATTAGGAACTTTCTAATATTGAATTGCACCCCCCCCCCCCCCCCCAAAAGGTGTCAAAAGTGTTCCACAGGGATGCTGGCCAATGCTGGCCAACCCCAGCAGTGTTGCAGTTCTTGATACAAACCGGTGCGCCTGGCACCTATTACCATACCCCATTCCCTAAGGCACTTAAATATTTTGTCTTGCCCATTCACCATCTGAATGGCACACATACGCAATCGATGTCTCAATTGTCCCAAGGCTTAAAAATTCTTCTTTAACCTGTCTCCTCTAGCTCAGTAAATTTGGCAAAGGAATCATTGATGGATAGCTATATTCAAACCTTGTCACTTGACTCCTCTTGGAAAGCCGTTCTTGTGTCTTTGGAATCAACATTTTGGTAATGGTCCTGCTGAAAAATGAAACTATCCCAGAGTTTTAGAAGAATGAAGCCAGTTTTTCTCAAACCTTTTACTGTGGCTTTGCTCCTTTCATATTTATTTTGATCCTGACAAATTCCGCAGTGCCGGTGACAAGCATACCCATAACATGATGCTGCCACCACAGTAAAACACACAGTATTACTTATTGGCGTAGTTGAAAACAGAATTGATCATTTGGAGTGAATTTTTTAACACAGGCTTACTTCTTTTCACTTTGTCACACAGGCCAGTAATGTGGAGTGAATGCAATGTTGTTGATCCTCTATATTTTCAAGTATTGCGGTGTCCGCATCATGTTATGTGTATACCTGTAACTGGCAGGGACTGGGGAGTTGGGGACTGGGGAGTTTGTCAGGATCAAAAGAAATATCAAAAGATCAAAGACCAGGTAAAAAGTTCAAGATAAACTCGCCGCAGTCTTCTGAAAATGTAACCACCCCCTTGGGCACACACTGGTTGAATCAACGTTGTTTCCATGTAAATTTCAATTAAATTACGTTGAACCAACGTGGAATAGACGTTGAATTGACATTTGTGCCCAGTAGGAAAATTACACAAAGGCACACCAGAATGGCTACCCAAAAGGTGTTGAGTGTTCCTAAATGGTCCAGAGACAAGGTTTGAATATTGCTGTCCATCAATGATTCCCAACCAAATGTACTGAGCTTGAGCAATTTGGACAAAAAACAATGTATATATGTCGCCATAACAGTTGTGCAAAGTTAGTAGAATCTAATTCACAAGGATTCACAGCTGTAATGGCTGCCCAAGCTGCTTCAGCCAAATATTAACTCTTGGGTGTGAAGACATACGTCATCAATGCATCTTCCTTCTTTTTCTCATTGTATTCATTTGGAACCTTTTCTATCCTTTTTCTTTCACGTTGAAAATGTGGAGTAGGTTGTGAAGAGCGGTACGAAGGAAATCCAATGTAATCCCTTTTCAAATTCAATTTTTAAGACAGCAAAATGTGAAGATTGTGCAAGGGGTGTGTAGACTTTCACTACCGCCCTAATTCTCTATAACGTGTGTTTATTTTGGCAGGCTAGGGAATAGGGTGCCAGAGCCTCATAAAGCCATGGCTGAAAGTAGTGCACTATAAAGGGAATAGGGTGCCGGAGTCTCATAAAGCCATAGCTGAAAGTAGTGCACTATAAATGGAATAGAGTGCCAGAGCCTTATAGAGCCCTAGCCAAATCATGTGACAAATTCCATTTTAATTTGTCACATGCTCCGAATACAACAGGTGTACTTACTTACAAGCCCTTAACCAACAATGCAGTTTTAAGTAAAACATTTACCAAATAAACAAACGTTTAAAAAAATTAACACAATAAAATAACAATAACAAGGCTATATACAGGGGTATATACAGGGGGTACCGGTACCGGGTGTCATTACTGCGGAGCGGGCCTTGCCAAAAGTCGTGCACTATCTAAGGAATAGGGTGACATTGCTGATGCAGGAGTGTCATTAATGCAGAGCAGTACAACTAACGGAGCAGATTCATTTCCAGGGACCGGAGCCTGGGGTAATTAAACAAGCATGACCGCCAGCTACTGCTAATTAGGCTGCTACCACCAGGGAGTGGTACTGTTTTGTATGTGTCTGTCTGTGTGTGTGTGTGTGTGTGTGTGTGTGTGTGTGTGTGCGCTCGGCATTTGTAATGCAGGGGGTGCGCTTGCCTTATCCAAATTTACAGCATTCCTCACCCCAGCTCAAATGTGTGCCAGGATGACCTTGATCCCTGATCTTCTGACTCCCTCTCGCTTGAACTCTTTGGTACATTCCAAGCAGTCAAGAGGCTAATTATGGTATCAGAGTTACATTATGGGCCAGGTTAAGATTTGATATGGGGGTAATTGGAAGAAAAGAGGAATTGAAAGTTGAATGACAGTGACCTTCATCCTCTCTGAATATTAAATGTTAATAATGTAGCCAAATCGAATGGGCAAGGAATGCATAAGTGGTTTTAGAATGGGTGGAGGTCACTACGTTCCACTGCAGTCAATGATGTATGTACAGTGGGGTCTGAAATTATTGACACCCTTGAAAAAGATGAGCAAAAATGACTGTATAAAATAAATAATTCAAATATGGAGCTATATTGTATGCTTAAACAATTGGGGAATTATATTATTTTAATACAGTCATTTTTTCTAATCTTTATCAAGTGTCAATAATTTCAGACCCCACTGTGCATACATCATTGACTGCAGTGATTTATCAAATAAATAATTCAAATACTGAGCTATATTGTATGCTAAAACAATTGGGGAATTCTATTATTTTCTACTCATACAATTGTTCAGAGAAAGAGATTTTGTTTAACAAGTAATACTTTTTTTCCTTAAAACGTTAGGGGTCGTTTATTACTGACAGCCCTATTTTCAATACCTTTCAATAACACCTTGCGAGGATAACTGCACTGAGCCTTTTTCTAGAAGGTTTTATGAGTTGCCATTGCAAAACGTTGTATTTGTGGCCAAAGCCACCACTGAGCTATATTTTCATGTCCTCCGACAAATGTAAACATCTGGATGTTGCTAAACGACATTGGCACTTGGATTGGAACTGGCTCTTTGGTCAGATGACATGAAGACATATAACACATGGGTAATACAGACAAGCACATCATACGAGGTACAGTTGCGGGTAAATATATTGGCAACCTGGCACTTTAGAGTGGAGTGCAAATGGAGCAGAATGTTCTCTTTTCGAAACTTGCTAAATGGCTCTTTTTTTTATTTATTTACCCAGTAGACACCTGCAACTTATCACAGGTGAGATAAATTATACAGTAAACGAGAATCACTTGCCTCAAACCAAATTAATGGCAATTTTGAATAATTTAGTCAAGGACAAAAATTGCAATTTCAGTTGTTTTTTTTTGGAGGGGGGCGGGGTCCTGTACAGTTGTAAATCAGACAAATACACATGTGAACACTAAAGAAGAAATAGTGGGTGCAAGGGTGCCAATATATTTGACCACAACTGTCGATACACTGTAACAGAAAACAGTCATTTGTATGGTAATTTTGGGGTAATATTATCAACAGTAAAATACTCTGAAACGTTGTACTGCTGCATACTGTAAATTATGGTGCATTATGGAAAAATGTTGTGGGTGGGGAAATAATTGCTCTATTTTTTAATGGTACTGTAACTCCACCCCACAGAATACAGTACCTACCATTTCTTAGGAGCGCAAAAAACCTTTTGACCACTAGTGAGTGCATGGTATTGTTGTTTTTGCCTCATTAACATATTTGGAGTCGTGAGCTGTGAGAGGCTATCTTTTGTTTAGAATGTTGTACCAATTAAACTCCTATTTGGTTATAGTGCCCCGTCAATTTAAAACGTATGGAGGACATATTGGAGTGGCATCAAGTCCTACACCTAAACATTTGACCATGTCCTTTTGGTCAGTTTTGCCCTGTAGTCGCTACCAGTTTGGAAACCTTTGTTCAGGCCTCTAGAAGTCCAAGAGATATAAAACACACAATATGAATTCATATGCTATAATGTGCAAACACTTTACCTAGCAGCCAACCTGCTTGCACCAATCCCTTGTAATTACAGTAAAATACTGTGAAATTCAAGCCCCTCTCCTCAATGAATTTCATTCATTCATTCATCCATTCATTCAATTCATTCCAATTACGGTAGCGTCGATTTTTTTTACAGTATTGTACTGTGTGTCATTACACACAGTTACCCCGGTACTTGGGAAAAATTGCCCCTTTTTTAAAACATTTGATGAAGTAGCAGAAAAAGTGTAAACTGTAGCCATTTAATTCTCTTCATGGTTTGTTTACATAAGCATGACCATCATCCACATACATCTTCTTCTTTTTTTACCCAACTTTGCTTTTTTTGCGTCAGCAATTGGACATTGGTCTTAGGGAGGCTAGTTACCCCACGTTACCCTAGTGATATCATATCATATAATAGCACTCACAGCTTCCAAGAAAAGAAACATTTTAATATTTATGGTCTGTTTACATACTGTATGCAGCCTCAATTCGTCGGGGCATGCAATCTACAAGGTGTCGAAAGCGTTCTACAGGGATGCTGGCCCATGTTGACTCCAATGTTTTCCACAGTTGTGTCAAGTTGGCTGGATATCCTTTGGGTGGTGGACCATTCTTGATACACACCGGAAACTGTTGTACGTGAAAAACCCAGCAGCGGTGCCGTTTTTGACACATTCAAACCGGTGTTCCTGAAACCTACTGCCATACCCCGTTCAAAGGCACTTAAATCTTATGTCTTGTCCATTCACCCTCGGAATGGCACACGTACACAATCCACGTCTCATGACTTAAAAATCCTTACTTAACCTGTCTCCTCCCCTTCATCTACACTGATTGAAGTGGATTTAACAAGTGACATCAATGGGATCATAGCTTTCACCTGGATGTACCTGGTCAGTCTATGTCCTGGAATGAGCAGATGTTCCTAATGTTTGTACACTCAGTTTATTATAGAGGCTATTTATACAGAAAATCGGTATAAAACCCGTATGAACTGTATTTATAATTATATGGCCATATTTTAAGTTGACAATGATTATATGACCAATTTCTGATATATCACCAGCCTTACTTGTATTTTCCTGCATAAGTAATCAGGATTATGCCTCCACTGCCTTTCATTCCAATTAGACTGGTTCAGATTTCTCCCTGACTAAAATGGCTGCCCTTTTCATCCCATTCTGGAACTTTGAGGGTTTCATCACATAGCCCCTCTAGTAATTGAACAGGATATCTACGGCTCCATCTGCATGCACTTTCTCTATGACCCAGTCACCACCTAATGGTGACACAACTTCTGCAAGGCCTGCATCAACAAATGTAACGGATGTGAAACCGCTAGCTTAGTTAGCGGTGCGCGCTAAATAGCGTTTCAATCGGTGACGTCACTTGCTCTGAGACCTTGAAGTAGTAGTTCCCCTTGCTCTGCAAGGGCCGTGGCTTTTGTGGAGCGATGGGTAACGATGCTTCGTGGGTGACTGTTGTTGATGTGTGCAGAGGGTCCCTGGTTCGCGCCCGGGTATGGGCGAGGGGACGGTCTAAAGTTATACTGTTACACAAACACTGGTAATAGTACTGACCAGTATCAGTGTCCACTCTGTCAGGAGAGATTTCACGGAAGACCCAAGCTATACATGTCAACACAGCATTCAAAGATGTTGTTGGTCAATTTAAAGCAAGACACCCAGCCCCTTTGTCTGTGTCTGACAGTGTCTGGTGGAGGACGGCCCTGATGATCTGCTTGGCCTTTGTGGTGTATATGATGTATCTGCAGACATGGGAGAGAAGATTCGGAGGGAACTGAATGGAGAAATTCAGCAGATGATCCAGGAGCGACTGGAGAAAGTCGGGTAGGTCAAACACACAGTGGAGCTCAGCGAGAGAGACGCAGCCAGACAGACAGCGAGGCATCAGTTTTAAAGTCAATCATTGAAGTGAAGCTAATGACTGAGAGAAGCCAGGCTGAGCTCATAGAGATATGGAGTTGAATCAGAGAGCAGCAGAGAGACTCACTGAAGTGCCCATTAGAGAGCTGGAGTAGGAAATAGCTGAGCTGCAGAGGAGAAACTCTGAGCCGGAGCTGCTACACACTGAGGACCACCTCCACCTCCTACAGAGTGAGTCTGCCATCCAAGGACTGCTCTGAGATCAGTGATCGGTTTGTGGGTGAGAGGAGTTCTGTCCGAGCTGATGGAGAAACTCAGTTCATTGACTGATGTTGAACTGAGGGGGATGCAGCAGTATGCAGTGGATGTGACTCTAGACCCTGATACTGCACATCCCTCTCTCGCCCCGTCTGAAGATAGGAAAGAAGTGAGATTTGGAGACACAAGACAGAATCTCCCTGATAACTCAGTTAGGTTTGATCCTGTGGTCTGTGTACTCAGGGAGATTCTACTATGAGATGTAGGTGTTGGGAAGACCAGAGTGGGAGTGGCCAGAGAGTCAATCAACAGGAAGGGACAGATTGACTTTGGGCTATAAGAATGGATACTGGATTATGCAGTTGAGGAATGATAATGAGTATAAAGCTTATGATGATCTCCTTTCCTCCTCTCTCTGAGTCAGAAGCCTCAGAAGGTGGGGGTGTTTGTGGATTATGAGGGGGCCAGGTCTCCTCCTGTGATGTGGAGGCCACGTCTCATATCTTCTCTTTCACTGACTGCAACTTCTCTGAGAACCTCTATCCGTACTTCAGTCCGTGCCTTTATGAGAATGGTAAAAACTCAGCCCCGTTGGTTATCACTCCTGTAAATCAAACAGACTGAGTTTTCACTTTTGTTGGCAAATGAAAGGGGCCATTCTATTTATATTTCCCATCCTCCTACTGTAAAGCAGACGACAAAAAGCCTACTACTTATTAAAACGACATACTATGTACTAAACATACTACTTAGAACAGGCTGTTTAGTAAAAATGTATGCCGTAAGCAACAAATATCAACATGCTGTACTAGCCTCACCCAGACTGAGAATGCGTCATCGATCGAATGCGCAATTACGTTGTTTCCAGCCATTTGTTAATTTTGGTACAGTGTGTCCCCTGATCTGCTTATCAGCCGACCCGGCTCTCAAATGAAATTTGTGCCCCCTCAGTTGTAGTTTTATGTCTCTATATAAAAATAGCCCCCCCCCCCCCAAACCTGCTAGGCTCACCCATACTGAGAATGCCTCCTCTAATGCACAATTCTTTCTTCATTTTGGTACAGCTCGTCCGCTTCCATTGTTCTCAATAACCTAACTGGTAAAAAACAAGGGTTATGAAAATGAAACAAACGTTGGTTCATTCCAGGTGGCACAGGTCACTTCCGAAGAGCAAGTTTGTATTTTGAATACCTTTGAGATTCGCTGCATCCCTTCCTTTTCCGCAGTGCAGAGACGACCCGTTGGTCATTCAAGGTGTCACAATGCAAAAAGGTCCCCCAGGGCTCAGCATGGAAAAGACTGGCTGTGTGTTGCGGTGAAATGTGTCATTTACGCCTTCCTGTGCCCCCTAATGCTAATATTTGTCTTTGATCAGGAACAGCACAAGAGTGGGGATAGAGGTGGGGGAGAGCAGCGTGGTATAACAAGATATTAGACCCAGAATTTGGGAGGAGATTAAATACAACATTTGGTGGATATTTTGACACTTTATTTAGACAAGGAGGAAATCAGAGGGGGTACAGGCAGATGGGAGAAATAGATTGAAGCCCAGTCTCTGGTGGGAAAAGAAGCATACATGTGCCTGGCAGCGTTACTGCTATCTAGACCACAGGATTTTGTTTTTCTTACTTCTAGTTATTTAAGCGGTAAATCCAACACAACACAGTGGTGTGTTGTGCTGTATTTGCCCCCAAACATATCACTTTATATTCAGGGCATAAAGTTCATTTCTTGGCCACATTTTTTGCCTTTGTTGCAAACAGGATACATGTTTTTGGCATATTTGTTTTCTCTATGGCTTCCTTCTTTTCACTCTGTCATTTTGGTTAGTATTGTGGAGTAACTACAATGTCGTTGATCCATCCTCGGTTTCCGCCTATCACAGCCATTAAACTCTGCAACTGCTCTAAAGTTTCCATTGGCTTCATGGCGAATTCCCTGAGCTCTTTCTTTCCTCTCCAGCAACTGAGTTAGGAAGGACGCCTGTATCTTTGTAATGACTGGGTGTATTGATACACCATCCAAACTGGAATGAATAACTTCACCATGCTCAAAGCCAAAGGGATATTCAATGTCTGCTTCTTTTTTATATACCCATCTACCAATAGGAGCCCTTCTTTGCGAGGCATTAGAAAACCTTCCTGGTCTTTGTGGTTGAATCCGTGTTTGAAATTCACTGCTCGGCTGAGGGACCTTAAAGATAATTGTATGTGTGGGGTACAGAGACGAGGTAGTCATTCAAAATCATATTAAAACACATTCAACTTACTATGTGACTATTTTTTTGACTCCTGAACATATTTAGGCTTGCATAGCAAAGGGGCTGAATATGTACTGACTCAAGACATTTCAGTTGTATTTTTAATCCATTTATTAAAATGTCTAAAAACATAATTACATTTTGACATTATTGGGTATTGTGTGTAGGTCAGTGACTCAAAACCTCAATCTAATTCATTTAAAATTCTGTCTGCAACACAACAAGATGTGGAAAAAGTCAAGGGGTGTGAATAGTGTCTGAATGTATTTGTCTTTCTCCGTAATCAAGAGCTATTTTATTTTCATCACTGATATTAATTTGTACTTGGCCAGTATTGTAATGAAGACGTTACTATTTAAAGTGTCTTATTGATTCAGCTTCCTCGTTTTGAAATGTAGATGATGTAAATTAAATCCTTTCTTCCTCGCAACATTGAGAGAGAGAGAGAGAGAGAGAGAGAGAGAGAGAGAGAGAGAGAGAGAGAGAGAGAGAGAGAAGAGAATGAGCCAGAAAATAATTCCTGTAGAGGAGACAGAATGTTAAAAAGGGGACTTTAAGGACACCCATTTCTCAATTTGGAGTCACAATTGACACTTACATCCCAGTCTTGTGTGTTTGCAATATATATTGGAGAGCAATATAAAGCCGCAGAGAGGTAAGTGCAGTACATCTAATAATATTGTAGCGACCCTGTAGGTCTATCGCATGGGGGGCTCATGGGGAAAGTTTTGGGGTAAGAGTTACCTTTCAGGTAGCTCTTATAGGCCACTAGTTTTGGGGGTTGAGGGGTAGCAGATGGAGAGCGAGTCAGACCGAGACTGAATGGGCAACGATAACCTCTCCTCTGAGTTCCAGCAAATTATTTGAGTGAGCCAGATGCTTTTATTGTTTTGGGCAGCCCTCCTAACCCTCAGTTAGCCTGTACTTCAAGGGCAATATAAACCCAGTTCGTATGTTTAACTTGAGCTACCATCTCCTAGTTGTTTTCGGTAGCTAGCTAACTAAGAAGTGGACCCGCTAATGTCACAATATGTTAAGGCCGCAAGGTCTCTTGGTTTGTTTTGTTTGACATTTGAACAACTGACTTTATCCTGACCCTGACATTTAGTGAGGACACCATCCGCTGACCCTTTCAGAAAGATGCTAGGAGAGCGTGGACTTGCTCATTCAAGACGTGCAGCAAAATGTATTTTTTATTTATCCCTTATTTTACCAGGTAAGTTGACTGAGAACACGTTCTCATTTACAGCGACAACCTGGGGAATAGTTACAGGGGAGACGAATAAGCCAATTGGAAGCAGGGGATGATTAGGTGGCCATGATGGTATGAGGGCCAGATTGGGAATTTAGCCAGGACACCTGGGTTAACACCCCTACTCTTACAATAAGTGCCATGGAAGCTTTAGTGACCACAGAGAGTCAGGACCCCAACGTTCAACGTCCCATCCGAAAGGCAGCACCATGTACAGGGCAATGTCCCCAATCAATGCCCTGGGGCATTTGGATATTTTTTAGACCAGAGCAAGGATTGCCTCCTCCTGACCCTCCAACACCACTTCCAGCGGCATCTGGTCTTCCATCCAGGACCAACCCTGCTTAGCTTCAGAGGCAAGCCAGCAGGGGGATGCGGGGTCGTAATGCTGCTGGCTCGATAAAAAGCTGTATTTGTCACCCATTTAATTTTCTCTGGTGGTGTTCCAGTTTAATTGCAGGTGTGTGTGTGTTTGTGTGTGTGTGTGTGTGTGTGTGTGTGTGTGTGTGTGTGTGTGTGTGTGTGTGTGTGTGTGTGTGCATGCGTGCGTGCAAATGTGTGTATATAATTATCAGCAGTTCATTACATCTAAGGTTTTCTGGTTGCACATTCTCTGGGACACATCCATAGCCAGTTAGTTCAAACACGTTCATAACATCAGAGCCTCCTCCTACCTTCGCTCTGCCTGTTAACAGTCAGTTTCTCCAGCACACTTTCATGTTGAGCGAATGAAAATTATCTGACACTGGAGAGTGATGCCACCTCAGAACAAAGAGACAATCTCTCGCTCATTTACACTACACTGGGAACGGAGAGAGAGAGAAATAGGAGATACTGACAGAGAGAGAGAGAGAGATGAATGAAGAGTGACAGGATATTTGACATAATATGATTAGTTCTCTTTCAGTTGTTCACTTCGGAAAGAATTCAGACCCCTTGAATTCTTCCACAAAAGGCCTGATTGGTGGAGTGCTGCAGAGATGGTTGTCCTTCTGGAAGGTTTTCCCATCTCCACAGAGGAACTCTGGAGCTCTGAGTGACCACCGGGTTCTTGGTCCACTCCCTGAGCAAGGCCCTTTCCCCCGATATCTCAGTTTGGCTGGGCGGCCAGCTTTAGGAAGAGTCTTGGTGGTTCCAAACTTCTTCCATTTAAGAATGATAGAGGTCACTGTGTTCTTGGGGACCTTCAAAGCTGTATAAATGTTTTGGTACCCTTCCCAGATCTGTGTCTCGACACAATTCTGTCTCAGAGCTTTAAAGACATTTTTGCTCTGACATGAAATGTCAACTGTGGGACCTTTTATTTTAGACAGGTGTGTGCCTTTCCAAATCATGTCCAATCAATTGAACTTACCACAGGTGGACTCCAATCAAGTTGTAGAAACATCTCAAGGATGATCAATGGAAACAGGATACACCTGAGCTCAATTTTGAGTCTCAGAGCAAAGGGTCTGAATTCTTATGTAAATAAAGTAATTCCGTTTTTTTCAAAATGTAACAACCTGTCATTATGGGGTATTGTGACTAAAATGTTTTATTTATTCAATTTTAGAATAAGGCTGTAACAAAATGGGGAAAAAGTCAAAGGGTCGTTATACTTTCCGAATGCAATGTACTGTAACGAGTCAACGGTCAATCGTATTCAACTGAAGAAAACTGAAATCACGGCCAATGGGTAAATGGATGCCGAGCCCTTCCCTGGGAAGCCCACTATTCCTAGCTATAATACCGGGGCTCGCATCCATTTCCTAAATTATTCGCTCTTCAGCTCGCCTGAAGGAAGAACCTGTCACTCAGTTTACAAAATGTTCAAGCACACGAATAGCATGAGATTCGGCTCCGACTTACAGTGCCTTCAGAAAGTATTCACACCCCTCAACTTTATCCAGATTTTGTTGTGTTACAGCCTGATTTTAAATTAGATTATATCTAAATTGTGTGCCACTCACAATACCACATAATGTCAAAGTGGAATTATGTTTTTAGAAATTTGTACCAATATTTTTGAGTCAATAGGTATTCAACCCCTTTGTTATGGAAAGCCTAAATAAGTTCAGGAGTAAAAGGTTGCTTATCAAGTCACTCTGTGTGCAATAATAGTGTTAAACATGATTATTTTCACATTACACCACCTGAGGGTGGTGGCACCTTAATTTGGGAGTATGGACTCGTGATAATGGTTGGAATGGAATAAGTGGAATGTTATCAAATACATCAAACACATGATTTCTGTCATGCCTGCTCCACACCAGGCTGCCCTTCATTACGCACACCTGTCACCATCATTACACCCAGCTGAGCAATATTGGACTTACCTGGACTCCATTACTTTGTTGATTTCCTCCTTTATTTCTGTCTGCTCCTCAGTTTGTTCCCTGTGTCAGCACTGATGTCGGTATTTGTCCCCTGTCCAGATGCTGTTCCTGTTCTGTTTCATGTCCGTGTTTCATTAAATGTTCCCTATGATCCCTACAGGTTTCTATGTATTTAATGCCATTCCATTCGCTCCGTTCCAGCCATTATTATGAGTCGCCCTCCCCTCAGCAGCCTTCACTGCTGTACAAGACACATGCAATTATCCGTAAGGTCCCTCAGTTGAGCAGTAAATTGCAAACATAGATTCAAACACAAAGACCAGGGAGGTTTTCCAATGCTTTGCAAATCAGGGCACCTATTGGTAGATAGGTAAAAATAAAAGAATCAGACATTGAATATCCCTTTGAGCATGGTGAAGTTATTAATTACACTTTGCATGGTGTATCAGTACACCTAATCACTACAAAGATACAGGCGTCCTTCCTAACTCAGTTGCCAATGGCAACTTTAAAACAGTTGTAGAGTTCCATGGCTGTGATAGGAGAAAACTGAGGATGGATCAACAATATTGTAGTTACTCCACAATACGAACGTAAATGACAGAGTGAATGAAAGGAAGCCTGTACCGAGTAAAATATTCCAAAACATGCATGCTATTTGTAAAAGGCAATACAGTAAAACTGTAAGAAAATGTGGCAAAGAAATTAACTTTATGTCCTGAATGCAAAGTGTTATGTTTGGGGCAAATCCAACACAACACAACACACCACTGATTACCATTCATGTTTTCAAGCATTGTAGTGGCTGCATCATGTTATGGGTATACTTGTCATCGGCAAGGACAAGGGAGTTTTTGGGGGAGATAAGATAAGAAAGAATAGAGCTAAGCACAGGCAAAATCCTGGTGGAAAACATGGTTAAGTCTGCTTTCTAACAGATGCTGGGAAACAAATTCACCTTTCAGAAGGACAGAAGCCAAATATACACTGGAGTTCCTTACCAAGACAACATTGAATGCTCATGAGTGGTGTAGTTAGATCTTCAATCCGATTTAAGTCAAAACTCTATGGCAAGACTTGAAAATGGCAGTCTAGCAATGATCAACAACACACTTGACAACTCTTGAAGAATAAAAATAATAATGATTTGCAAATATTGTACAATTGTACACCCCCAGGTGGTGAGGGTAGGTAACAACATCTCCACCCCGCTGATCCTCAACACTGGGGCCCCACAACGGTGCGTTCTGAGCCCTCTCCTGTACTCCCTGTTCACCCACAACTGCGTGGCCATGCACGCCTCCAACTCAATCATCAAGTTTGCGGACGACACTACAGTGGTAGGCTTGATTACCAACAACGACTAGACGGCCTACAGGGAGGAGGTGAGGGCCCATGGAGTGTGGTGTCAGGAAAATAACCTCACACTCAACGTCAACAAAACTAAGGAGATGATTTTGGACTTCAGGAAACAGCAGAGGGAGCACCCCCCTATCCACATCGATGGGACAGTAGTGGAGAGGGTAGTAAGTTTTAAGTTCCTCGGCATACACATCACAGACAAACTGAATTGGTCCACCCACACAGACAGCATCATGAAGAAGGCACAGCAGCGCCTCTTCAACCTCAGGAGGCTGAAGAAATGTGGCTTGTCACGAAAAGCACTCACAAACTTCTACAGATGCACAATCGAGAGCATCCTGTCGGGCTGTATCATCGCCTGGTACGGCAACTGCTCCGCCCACAACCGTAAGGCTCTCCAGAGGGTAGTGAGGTCTGCACATAGCATCACCTGGGGCAAACTACCTGCCCTCCAGGACACCTACACCACCCGATGTCACAGGAAGGCCATAAAGATCTTCAAGGACAACAACCACCGAGCCACTGCCTGTTCACCCCGCTATCATCCAGAAGGCGAGGTCAGTAGAGGTGCATCAAAGCAGGGACCGAGAGACTGAAAAACAGCTTCTATCTCAAGGCCATCAGACTGTTAAACAGCCACCACTAACATTGATTGGCTGCTGCCAACACACTGACTCAACTCCAGCCGGTTTAATAATGGGAATTGATGGAAAATGATGGAAAATATATCACTAGCCACTTTAAACAATGCTACTTAATATAATGTTTACATACCCTACATTATTAATCTCATATGTATATGTATATACTGTACTCTATATCAGCTACTGCATCTTTATGTAATACATGTATCACTAGCCACTTTAAACTATGCCACTTTGTTTACATACCCTACATTACTCATCTCATATGTATATACTGCACTCAATAGCATCTACTGCATCTTGCCTATGCCGTTCTGTACCATCACTCATTCATATATCTTTATGTACATATTATTTATCCCTTTACACTTGTGTGTATAAGGTAGTAGTTTTGGAATTGTTAGATTACTCGTTGGTTATTACTGCATTGTCGGAACTAGAAGCAACAAGCATTTCGCTACACTCGCATTAACATCTGCTAACCATGTGTATGTGACAAATACATTTGATTTGATTTGATTGATTTGATGTGCAAAGCTCTTAAAGACTTACCCAGAAAGACTCTCAGCTGTAATCGCTGCCAAAGGTGATTCTTACACGTTTTTACTCAGGGGTTTGAATACTTATGTAAATGAGATATTCTGTATTTCATTTTCAATAAATTTGCTAAAATTTCTAAAAACACTTTGTCATAATGGGGCAGTGTGTGTAGAAGGGTGAGAAAAATATCAATTTAATCCATTTTGAATTCAGGCTGTAACACAACAAAATGTGGAATAAGTCAAGGGATATGAATACCTTCTGAAGAAACTGTAGGTGTCTTTTAGTGGGGAGAAAGTACTCGTCCCACTAGATGCTGCAAGTTTGTGGTCTTGGTAACGTTTTTTGTGTTTGCTAAAAGCAAACTACTTTTTTTCTGCTTGTGTAGCTAATGCTTCCTTGCTTGGGTAGGATTTGTGTTTGCTAAAACCCACTACTTCCTGCTTTGCTTGTGTATTCAGTGCTTCCTTGCTTGAGTAAGATGACTAGTGGTAAAAGTCCGTTCAAAAGACTAACCAGCCAAGTTTGAACCTCCAACTGTGCCCTAGGGCATGTGGTTTCACAATGAAAATTAAAGATACTCACGAGTGCTGTCCTGTTTACCTGGGGTGGAAACACGCTCAGGAGGCTTTGTCTCGCACCAGTTCATGTGACTGTTGTCTCCGGCTGGGCTCAACTTCCATTGGGCGTTGGGCTGACTTTTGTGAGAAAAATTGTGTCTGCTTGCGAAGGGTCTTCAGGTGAATTGACCCCAGGAATTTAGTTGTCTGAGGCCGGTAGAGAGCTGCAGCGGTGGTCGGAGATGATAGGGGTGTCACCCCAGCCGAGTGAGGTTCATTCCAGTTTCTCTGGCAGTGTTCAGAGTCCAGATTCCGGGGATGATATACTATCCCTGGTTAGCTTTGGAGGTTTTCATAGTTTGAATCGGATGACATCAGTCCGGAGGAGCCTAAAGCCCCGGCTTTGGATTCAACGGGGGAGAGTGAACCATTTGGGGTTAATGCGCCTTTGATGGAGCTATGTCGTAGGGCAACAGGTCACGTGGGAGTGGATTGGTCATCTTCAGGTTTGGGAGGTATCCCTGCAGCGATGATGCGTCGCTTAATCCCTGTTTAAAGATTTAACCAATGTGCTAAAGGCGGCCTGGTATTCCCCTCATTCAACCAGGCTGCTGCTACCAGGTTATGGCGAGTTCATGAATGTAGAGTGTATGGAGGAGGTGGGGCTTGTTTGCACACCTCCGATGGATGAAATGTTTGTGCGTTAATTAGCTCCAGAGGTTAACAAGGGGGCTAATCCTAGCACAGTGCTTCTGAATAAACAGTGCCGGTTCTCATGGATCAGCTCAACAAAGTATATCAGGCTGAGGCGGATGTATTTGGATGAGTCAGTTTTGCCAACAAGGTTGTTTGGCTCGTCTATGCAGCCCTTACAGATCCGTTTCGAGGAGAATCAAAAATGAGAGGCAACTCTATGGGAAATCCTTTGCGGGGCTGCTGGGCAGTTCCCGACGAGTGAAGGAAAGGATCCAGGTCAGAGGCGTGTTGCCCCGAACCAGAAGGCGGCTTCGAGATCCGTCTTTGACTGTGTTAGTGCTTCTGGGCAGCGGCGGACGTTCTGGCACAGATGCCCTGCTGGGTCGAAGGAGAGCGGGGTGAAAGCTTCTGCGGCGTGGGGGAATGAGCAGACCTCGCGACCCTAGCTGGAGGCTGGGGGAGGGGGATTGTACTGTACTCAGGGCCATCCTCCCCAACCATTTACAGTGGCAACAGAGCTCCCAAGTGGCTCAGGCAATGGGGGCAAGTTCCTGGTTGCCGATGTCCCCGATCCCGGTGTGGGCCGGGTATCAGAACAGCGGTACCAGAAAAGCACATAGTTTCTATCCAAGGTTCCTTGGTATTCAGGGGTATTGAGAGTGCGGTATCGTCCGGTGTGGGCATAATAAACACAGTTTCTTCCCCACATTCAGACACACGGTTGTCAAGAGTGGTAGATATGCCACCCCCCCCCCCATCAGGAGATAATGTTTGGGAGACTGGCAGCGTACTTTGTCCAGTGGCAGTCATGCACAGTTTCACCATGGGTGATGAGGATGGGGATGAGGTGGTACGGCCTGCAGTTCACTGTGCTTCCTTCTCCTTTTCGGGGAGTCATTATGCCAATGGTCCCCGAGGTCCTAGCGCTGTCCCGAGAGAGGATATTTTCTCTCTCATTCAAAAGCAGGCTATTCGGGTGGTTCCTGTATCAGAAGTACAGAGCGGTTGGTACGGCTAGTACTTCTTATTTCCCAAGAGCGATGAAACTTGTGTGTTTTAAATACCATAGAGCTGAAGGATGCATATTTTCACATGGCTATACATCCACCCCACAGAACGTTTCTGAGGTTTAATTTTGAGGGTGCGACCTAAGAGTTTCTGGTCCTGCCTTTTGGGCTCCCCACATCTTTTCTATAGCTTGGGCACCGGTGCGGTGCCAGGGAATCAGAGTATCGGCCTATCTGGATGATTGGCTTGTCATAGCAGACACAATGGGGAACAGCTTGTTTCACATATTCAGTCTCTAGGGATCATAGTGAATCATAAGAAAAGTTGTTTGACTCTGGCTCAGCGCATTCAGTTTCTGGATCTTGTTCTGGACTCGGTTCTGAACCATGCGTTTTTGTCCCAACAGAGGGTCACATTCTGGCTCTGTCTGGAATGGTTCCTGTATGATAGCTCTGGTGTCTCTGGGACTTGTTAACGCATTTGTTTCAGCGCTGGGTGATTGCTAGGCGTCTGGAAGCATCTTGCCACTAACATAGGTTGCTCAATGTATCAAATCAAATCAAATCAAATTTGATTAGTCACATGCGCCGAATACAACCTTACAGTGAAATGTTTACTTACAAGCCCCTAACCAACAATGCAGTTAAAAAAATACTTATTAGAATAAGAAATAAAAGTAACAAGTAATTGAAGAGCAGCAGTAAAATAACAATAACGAGACAATATAAAGAGGAGTACAGGTACAGAGTCAATGTGCGGGGGCACTGGTTAGTTGAGGTGATATGTACATGTACGTAGGTAGAGTTATTAAAGTGACTATGCATAGATGATAACAACAGAAAGTAACAGCGGCGTAAAGGGGGGGGGGCAATGCAAATAGTCTGGGTAGCCATTTGATTAGGTGTCTTATGGCTTGGGGGTCCTTGTGCCTTGCGGCTGGAGGCAGAGCAGTTGCCATACCAGGCAGTGGTGCAGTTGTAGAACCTTCTGAGGATCTGAGGACCCATGCCAAATCTTTTCAGTCTCCTGAGGGGGAATTGGTTTTGTCGTGCCGTCTTAGCGACTGTCTTGGTGTGCTTGGACCATGTTAGTTTGTTGGTGATGTGGACACCAAGGAACTTGAATCTCTCAACTTGCTCCACTGCAGCCCTGTCAATGAGAATGTGGGCATGCTCGGCCCTCCTTTTCCTGTAGTCCACAATCATCTCATCTGTCTTGATCACGTTGAGGGAGAGGTTGCTGTCCTGGCACAACACGGCCAGGTCTCTGACGTCCTTCCTATAGGCTGTATCGTTAAATGTCGGTGATCAGGCCTACCACCACCGTTGTGTCATCGGCAAACTTTAATTAATGATGGTGTTGGAGTCGTGCCTGGTCGTGCAGTCATGAGTGAACAGGGAGCACAGGAGGGGACTGAGCACGCACCCCTGAGGGGCCAATGTTGAGGATCAGCGTGGCGGATGTGTTGTTACCTACCCTTACAAGACACATCCTTACTTGGATGGGGACCGCTGTGTGTGGGCTACTCGGAAAAAGGGTGCTGCATATAAATTACCTAGAGCTACTGACTGTTTTGCTGGCACTGAGATGTTTTCTTCCGATGTTGGAGGGCCATTATCTGTTGGTAAGCTCCAACAACAGGATGGCGGTGATATACATCAACAGGCGGGGGAACACGCTCTCTCTCTCTCCTAAACCTGTCCTGTTATCTGCTCGTATGGAGCAGTGAGCATTTCCTGTCGATCAGGGTGAAGTATCTTTCGGATCTCTCAATGTGGGTGCGTATGTACTTTCCAGGGGGGTCTTATCTCTATGGATTCGAGACTGCACCCCTCTGTGGTTGCCCAGATATGAGACCAGTTCGGCAGGGCCGACGTAGATCTTTACGTATCGCAAGAAGACGCAAATTGTCATCTGTTCTTAATGAGGGATCTGGCCGCTCTGTTGGGAACGGATGCTTTGGCGTATCAGTGGACTTGGACCATGCTTTATGCATTTCCTCCAGTGGATCTGATTCAGGCCACCGTCGAGAGGGTCAGTTGTTGATTCTAATGGCTCCCAGTTGGATGGAGACCCGTGGAGGGTTCCATGTCGTCGGGATCTATTGCCCCAGGTGTACGTGACAGTTTGTTACCCATGACCGCAGAAATGGGATCTGTGGGTTTGGCCACTGAAAGGCTGAATTTTGACAATTAGGGGTTTACCCTCGAATGTGATTACGACTACACAGTTGGCGCGTGCACCCTCTACGAGAGGGTTGTATACATATAAGTGGCATGCGTTTGAGGGTTGGTGTCAGATTAAAAGTGTTTTTCCATTTCAGAGCTCTTTGGTGGACATTTTGATGTCCCTGCCTTTTTTTCACATTGAAGGTTTATGTGACAGCCATCTCGGCGTGTCATGTAGAGATTGACAGCTCTACTCCGGGGTTTCATCCTCATTGTAGAATAATAGTGAAGACATCAAAGCTATGAAATAACACATATGGAATCATGTCGTAACCAAAAAAGTGTTCAACAAATCAACATAGATTTTTATATTTTAGATTCTTTAAAGTAGCCACCCTTTGCCTTGATGAAAGCTTTGCAGTCTCTTCTTCTTATTGGTGTCCTTTAGTAGTGTTTTTGCCATACCAGTCAGTGGTGCAGTTTGCAGCAATTCGACCATGAAGGCCTGATTCACGCAGTCTCCTCTGAACAGTTGATGGATGTTGAGTTGTGTCTATGACATGAACTCTGTGAAGCATTTATTTGGGCTGCAATCTGAGGTGCAGTTAACTCTAATGAACTTATCCTCTGCAGCAGAGTTAACTCTGGGTCTTCCTTTCCTGTAGCGGTCCTCATGAGAGCCAGTTACATCATATCGCTTGGTAGTTTTTGCGACTGCACTTGAAGAAACGTTCAAAGTTGTTGAAATTTTCCGCATTGACTGACCTTCATTGACTGGACTGTCATTTCCCTTTGCTTATTATAATATGGACTTGGTCTTTTACCAAATAGAGCTATCTTCTGTATATCAGCCTTACCTTGTCACAACACAACTGATTGTCTCAAACGCATTAAGAAGGAAAGAAATTCCGCAAATTAACTTCTAACAAGGCACACCTGTTAATTTAAATGCATTCCAGGTGACTACATCAGGAAGCTGGTTGAGAGAAGGCCAAGAGTTTGCAAAGCTGTCATCAAGGCATAGGGTGGCTACTTTGAAGAATCTCAAATCTCAAATATATTCCATGTGTGTTATTTCATAGTTTTGATGTCTTCACTATTACTCTACAATGTAGAAAATATTTTTTTTAAATAAAGAAAACCCCTGGAATAGGTGTGTCAAAACCTTTGACTGGTACTGGACATGTAGGTAGGGGTAAAGTGACTATGCATACATAATAAACATCGAGTAGGAGCAGCGTAAAAAAAGGGGGGAGGGGAAGGGGTCAATGCAAATAGTTTATAGCCATTTGATTAGCTGGTCAGCTGTTCAGCAGTCTTATTGTTTGGGGGTAGAAGCTGTTAAGAAGCATTTTGGACCTAGAAGAAGAAGAAGTCTTTTCGGGTAAGTTTTGGGGGAAAATATGGATTTTGTAACCCCTTTTTGGAGCTGGTGGAACCTGTGTGCGCTGGGGCTGCTGTATACCTCCTAGTTTGTTACTCTCTGAGCCGGCTTGGCACACGACTATATGTCCCCATAGTATGCTATACTGAGTCACTGACTGAAAGGGAACGTACAGTTATGAATATAAATACTGTTCCCAGAAAGAGGGAGGAAGGTATAACATATTTTGGCACCGCGCCATCAGGGGATTTGAGCTCGCTGAAGAGCGATACTGAATTGAGGTAATGGATGCGAGCCCGGTAATTATAGCCAGGGAGGCGGGGCTTCCGAGAGCAGGCTCGGCATCCATTGGCCTGTTGGGCATGAGTTCAGTTTTCTTCGGGTGAGTATGATTGGTAGTTGACTAACCATAGTATGTTAAACCTCGTTCCCTCCTTCAGGGAACAGTAGTTATAGTCAGAATTGTACATTTGTGAGTGTCCATCAAAATGGAATTTTAATACTGCGTTTTTTAGAATTGTTGCCATTTTAGTCTACAACAACAATTTTGAAGAATGACACTAACACGAAATTGTTTTAATTTATTAAATAAAAATTCAAGGAAGAGTCACCTGTTTATAATTATATATTTTACAGCACTATGATCTCCCCTGGCTCACATGCTCCCTGTGACGACAATGAAGTGTCTGTCTAATGTATTAACCAACAAAACATTCTCAAAAGACCTGACATTCTCACTCACACACACACACACACACACACACACACACACACACACACACACACACACACACACACACACACACACACACACACACACACACACACACACACACACACACACACACACACAGATCACTCCACTCTGCCAGCTCACTGTCATGCCTGCCAGCAGCTCCCCTTCAAAGCCAATTAGTTTAATTAGAACTAATTGTGTTATTTGGGCTCATTAAGGCGGAGCAAACTTCCTGAGCTCTGCCATGTCACCGTAGCCCTTTCCTGACCTAATTGTCCTCTACTGGCCTCATGGGTGGAATATTATCCATATTTATTCAACATTTCATAATTAATAAACATTATATTATTTTTTACGCTGAAAATACGGTGTTTCTGTGTCAAACGTTTTTGGTATATTGATGTAAACTCAAAATGGAATACATTTCAACTGCTTCATATACAGTATCTGACATAGCACAGGTGCCTTCTTTTTTTTAAATCCGATAACTGTGTGTGAGGTTTATACTTTTGCTTCGAGTTAGATTTCACACTCTATGTGACCCCGATTTAGCCCACAGCAGTAAAAGGTTAATCCTTTTAAATGTAACTACATGTAATCGAAAATGTAATCTATGTAATCACCACAAGTAATTATTTATCATGAGATAAAACATGAACTAGTAATGCTGCATGCTCCAAGAAAGGTTAATATCTCACCTTTCTGGTAAAAAAAAGTTATATATTGCTGAGGTGTTGTCACTTTTGAGGACACAAGTTCAAGTACACAGTACAAATGTTTTAAAAAATGAAATATTTGATATGATGTATTTCCTATTCAACAAAACTATGAATAAGGCTAGAAATTACATATTTTCTTTTAAATATAAAATAATCAAGTTCTGAAAGGACTACCTATAAGATTTCACCTTCCTTATAACTGTAACTGCTCTTTCCATGACATGGACTGACCAAGTGAATACAGGTGAAAGCTAGGATTCTTTATTGATGTCACTTGATAAATCCACTTCAATCAGTGTAGATGAAGGGGAGGAGTCAGGTTAAAGAAGGATTTTTAAGCCTTGACACAATTGACACATGGATTGTGTACGGTATGTGTGCCATTCAGAGGGTGGATGGGCAAGACAAAACATTTAAGTGCCTTTGAATAGGGTGTGGTAGTAGGTGCCAGGCGCACCGGTTTGTGTCAAGAACTGCAACGCTGCTGGGTTTTTCATGCTCAACAGATTTCCGTGTGTATCAAGAATGGTCCACCACCTGAAGGACATCCAGCCAACTTGACGTCACTGTGGGAAGCATTGGAGTAAACATGGGCCAGCGTCCCCGTGGAACTCTTTCGACACCTTGTAGAGACACCAAATTGAGGCTGTTCTGAGGGCAAAAGGGGCAGTGCAACTCAATATTAGGAAGGTGTTCCTAATGTTTGGTATACTCAGTGTACATATGTGTATATTCAGTGTGCATATTTTCTGAAGGCCTCTCTTGACCATCGCTGTGAATGTCTCAAAAAGCTCTAGCTTGGCTTCCTGAACTTGTTCGGAACTCGCCTTTCATCTCATTAATGTTGTCCATCTTTTAGATTACTGGCTATAAATTGATCTCTGAATGTGCTACAGCCACGAAACTACTCTCTCCTGCTGCGTTAAAATGTAAGGATTCCTAGGCAGAAAATTATATTAGTGGCTATAACTTTCTGCCAGGAGTTGATGGACAGTCAGAAGAGTGAATAAAATGGTAGGAGGAACATCCCAGCTTCAAGTGGTGTCAGATTTCACATCCTGCTTCACACAAGAAAATTAGGCATATTAGAATCAGGGCTATCGCTCGATGCAAGCCATTTCAATCTACGGTGTCCACAGATAGATTTATAAGCTAAAATGTTGGTACCAGAACCACGCAGGTCCCCTAAACAGGGGACTTTACATCAAAATGGTTTGAAGCTAAAGAGTCCCAGAGGAGTGTCACTGTCATCACGCCATTCTGTGGCCAATGACTTACACAGCCAGCCATAGGGTTGTCATACAACCACACAGCTCCAAGACCAAATCACTTGGCTCTGTCATAACCTCACATGGTCTCTCCTATCATTGCTATGCAGACGACACACAATTAATCTTCTCCTTTCCCCCTTCTGATGACCAGGTGGCGAATCGCATCTCTGCATGTCTGGCAGACATATCAGTGTGGATGACGGATCACCACCTCAAGCTGAACCTCGGCAAGACGGAGCTGCTCTTCCTCCCGGGGAAGGACTGCCCGTTCCATGATCTCGCCATCACGGTTGACAACTCCATTGTGTCCTCCTCCCAGAGCGCTAAGAACCTTGGCGTGATCCTGGACAACACCCTGTCGTTCTCAACTAACATCAAGGCGGTGGCCCGTTCTTGTAGGTTCATGCTCTACAACATCCGCAGAGTACGACCCTGCCTCACACAGGAAGCAGCGCAGGTCCTAATCCAGGCACTTGTCATCTCCCGTCTGGATTACTGCAACTCGCTGTTGGCTGGGCTCCTGCCTGTGCCATTAAACCCTACAACTCATCCAGAACGCCGCAGCCCGTCTGGTGTTCAACCTTCCCAAGTTCTCTCACGTCACCCCGCTCCTCCGCTCTCTCCACTGGCTTCCAGTTGAAGCTCGCATCCGCTAAAGACCATGGTGCTTGCCTACGGAGCTGTGAGTCAGTACCTCCAGGCTCTGATCAGGCCCTACACCCAAACAAGGGCACTGCGTTCATCCACCTCTGGCCTGCTCGCCTCCCTACCACTGAGGAAGTACAGTTCCCGCGCAGCCCAGTCAAAACTGTTCGCTGCTCTGGCCCCCAATGGTGGAACAAACTCCCTCACGACGCCAGGACAGCGGAGTCAATCACCACCTTCCGGAGACACCTGAAACCCCACCTCTTTCAGGAATACCTAGGATAGGATAAAGTAATCCTTCTCACCCCCCTTAAAAGATTTAGATGCACTATTGTAAAGTGGCTGTTCCACTGGATGTCTTAAGGTGAACGCACCAATTTGTAAGTCGCTCTGGATAAGAGCGTCTGCTAAATGACTTAAATGTAAATGTAAATGTAAATCTAAAATGACACCCTTTTCCCCCATACAGTAAGTGATTGAAGTGAGCCAGTCCTGACCTGTATGGAGAACCCGGCACCATCATTTTCTTATCGAATACTGGCTCTAATACAAACCTTTGCACAGACATATTAGTAACAGCCCTTTTTTCATTCCATTTCAAGCACTGCAATATGACCAGTGTTATGTGCTGTATCAAAACATCCAGCTCTCGCCATAAGGAGTGCACTATAGCACAGTATGTACAGTATGTCATTTGAGGTGCAGCCTAAGTGAGCCTCTGTAAACCAGAGGCCTTCATCATCACAAGGTCATCATTTCAGTTTATCTAATCAAATATTGCTGTACTTCCTGACTGCCAACCAATTGGGTCTAAGCTGCAGCTAGAGCCAACAAAGGCAGCTGGGCAGGAGAGTGTGATGGTTTTCTATCTATGGGAGTAAAAATACAAAATAAAACAGCTGTTGATTGATTTGACGGAACTTTATTGACATGTGTACAGGTCACAGTCCAGGTGGCCATGCAGGAAGGGAGACTGTGTGTGCCAATGCCAGGTGGATGGGGAGGGAAATGACCTTGGAGTACTGGTCCAGAGCCAGGCTTGGTTAGTCAGTCTCAAATAAACTGATCCAAGACCAGCCCTTAAAGGCTACTATACCCGTTATGCATCTAAAACCTTTATTACGCAGCTATTCTTTTAAAGCTACATGCTGTACGATTTCAAGTCACTCCAGTGGACATTTTGACTAATAAAATACACCCCTTGATTAGGAGAATATATATACCATACACATTACTCCATTGTCTTTGCTTTTGTAGTTATATAGGACTTTGTAAACAAATTACTGTATGTATAGCTTTAAATCATGTATGAAAAAGTACTGTTGCTCTCATGAAATGTCGTCCCTGGATCACTATAGAAATATCATATAATTAAAGTGCTATATGCGTGTGTAACTGTACTGGAATGCATTGTGATGATCCAATGCTTGGTGGACTCACTCCTTGATGAAGAAATCCAAGAGTGTGGCTTAATTGCAATATACACCTTATAACTGTTAGTAAAGATTGAGACTATACTGAGGGGTAATCAGA
This sequence comes from Oncorhynchus nerka, assembly GCF_034236695.1. Classification (NCBI taxonomy): domain Eukaryota; kingdom Metazoa; phylum Chordata; class Actinopteri; order Salmoniformes; family Salmonidae; genus Oncorhynchus; species Oncorhynchus nerka. The sequence continues at coordinate 27,793,905 of NC_088418.1, forward strand.
TGTACAGTGTGACTAGAACGGGTAGAGTGCAAAGTCCTGTGGTTGTGTTGTGCTTTTAAGTCTTGATGCTGATATATTAGGTAGGTAATAACCATTACTGAAAACAGTGAACTCTTTGATAGCCGTATACCACATGGTTAAGGCCATGATAGCTGAATACATACAACAGTTTCCCCATAGTTCTATTTAAATGCAGTACCAGTCAAAAGTTTGGACACACCCACTGATTCAAGGGTTTCTCTTTACTTTTGCTATTTTCTACATTGTAGAATAATAGTGAAGGCATCAAAACTATGATATAACACATATGGAATCATGTAGTAACCAAAAAAAGTGTTAAACAAATCCAAATATATTTTAGATTCTTCAAAGTAGGCACCCTTTGCCTCGATGACAGCTTTGCACACTATTGGCAATCTCTCAACCAGCTTCATGAGGTAGTCACCTGGAATGCATTTCAATTAACAGGTCTGCCTTCTTAAAAGTTCATTTGTGGAATTTCTTTCCTTCTTACTACATTTGAGCCAATCAGTTATGTTGTGAACAAGGTAGGGATGGTATACAGAATATAGCCCTATTTGGTAAAAGACCAAGTCCATATTATGGCAAGAACAGCTCAAATAAACAAAGAGAAATGACAGTCCATCATTACTTTAAGACATGAAGGTCAGTCAATCCAGAACAGTTTCTTTAAGTGCAGTCGCAAAAAACATCAAGCGCTATGATGAAACTGGCTCTCATGAGGACCTCCTGCTGCAGAGGATACGTTTATTAGATTTACCAGCATCAGAAATTGCAGCCCAAATAAATGCATCACAGAGTTCAAGTAACAGACATCTCAACATCATCACTTCAGGGAAGACTGTGTGACTCAGGCCTTCATGGTCTTTTGTTGCAATTGCTGCAAAGAAACCACTACTAAAAGACACTGATAACAAGAATAGACACCAGCAATGGACATTAGACTGGTGGAAAACTGTCCTTTGGTCTGATGATTCCAAATTTGAGATTTTTGGTTCCAACCACAGTGTCTTTGTGAGACACAGAGTAGGTGAACGGATGATCTTCACATGTGTGGTTCCCACCGTGAAGTATGGAGGAGGAGGTGTGATGGTGTGGGGTGCTTTGCTGGTGACACTGTCAGTGATTTTTTTAGAATTTAAGGCACACTTAACCAGCATGGCTACCACAGTATTCTGCAGCGATATGCCATCCCATCTGGTTTGTGCTTAGTGAGACTATCACTTGTCATTCAACAGGACAATGACCAAAAACATACCTCCAGGCTGTAAAAATGTTGTTTACATTTTTTTATTTGAATTAATTATTTAACTAGGCAAGTCAGTTAAAAACAAATCCTTATTTACAATGACTGCCTACACCATCATTGTAAAAGTTATTTGACTAAGGGCTATTTGACCAAGAAGGAGAGTGATGCATCAGATGCCATGGCTTCCATAATCACCCGACCTCAACCCAATTGAGATGGATTGGACCGCAGAGAGAAGGAAAAGCAGCCAACAAGTGCTCAGCATATGTGGGAACTCCTTCAAGAATGTTGGAAAATCATTCCTCATGAAGCTGGTTGAGAGAATGCCAAGAGTGTGCAAAGCTGTCAAGGCAAAGGGTAGCTAATTTGAATAATCAAAAACCTAAAATATATTTTGATTTGTTTAACACTTTTTTGGTTACTACATGATTCCATTTAGTTTAGATGTTTTCACTGTTATTCTACAATGTAGAAAATAGTAAAAATAAAGAAAAACCCTTGAATGAGTAGGTGTGTCCAAACTTTTGACTGGTACTAAGTGGTTATTGCCAAGAAAGCTTCTGACTGCTACGGAGTGAATCCTAGAGTGAATAATTCAGCAAAGGAAGTAATGACATCCACAGGACGTTGTATCCAGTGTTTCATAGACATTTCACTCTCAATTCAGCAGGATACACAAAAACATCCTAGGCATTTGAGAGTGTTAGAATGGTATGTTTCAACACAAGATACAGAAGAAAAAAAACACAACATGGCATTACCAAAAGGGCTGAGGACATTGCGCACGTGAAAATAATTCTGTCGGGTGGTTGCATCCTAACACATTCCATGAGAATAATGTATTACTAACTTACTATAAAATGCTATGAAAATGGCTGACATCCAGAGGCCTGCGGAGGAGCCCATATAGAGGGAGGAATCTGACTTTTAAGTTAAGCTTTGTGTCTGAGTGTCTTATCATGCTACACTGTCTCAGTGCTGTGACCGCTGTGACCTCTGCTGCAGTCACAGACCTCTAAGCCTTCAGTGATCACAGAGAGGGAGAGAGTGCTAGACAGAGAGCATGTGTGACAGACAGAGAGGTGGGGGAAATAAATGGGGGAAGAGGGACAGAGGTCCCAAATAATCACGCATCGTTGGGAAGGACACCACAGCAGGATTAACATGTGTGTCTGTCTCCCCTCGCTCTCCTGGCTAAACCCTTCTTAATAGTAAAGATCATTGACGATAATGGATTTTATATTATTTAGCGCTTTTCCTGATGCTCGGAGCACTTTAAACCTCATCCAACACCTATAGGTATGTGTAGCACCCACCTGGATGATGCCACGGAAGCCATTTTGCACCAAAAAAACTGTTAGCCATTTAGCTAAACAAATTGTCAAATGGGATTGAGCAATGTAAAGAAAGAAGGGGGTTAGCAAAGATTAAATGCTAGGACCTGAACCTCCCAATGGTCAGGGAGTGAGTGAAGCATGCATCAATAAATTTGACTCAACAGTACACTTTCAATTACATTGTCCAAGCTACAATCCTCAAGTCAAGCATAGGGCCCTTGAGGCTCCCTTCTACCCCCACCACCTACCCACTTTGGTTTGCCCCAATGTGCTAAATATTCTGCGCCACAGGGAATGCGGCTATACCATATCTGGCTGGGAGGACAACCTCAAAGGAAAAGAGCTTTGTCGCAACAAGCTGCTACAATAAAATGCTACAGAACTTGGACTCACAAAAACGTCCAAATTTCACTTTCACATGAAATCCAAAAGGTCACACGACCACACGGCGAATAATTGCCAGTCTTCTCCACCTTGGCTCAAGCAGAAGCTGTGCTTGTGTAGATTGTGAGGTATCCATACATCTTTCAGACAACCACTGCCTGCTACAGTCACGCCACCCAAGCTCCAGGGCCATTGTTAGCATCAGTGTCTTTGTGCAGTGTGTGTGTGTGTGTGTGTGTGTGTGTGTGTGTGTGTGTGTGTGTGTGTGTGTGTGTGTGTGTGTGTGTGTGTGTGTGCGCGTGAACAGGTAAAAGAGTGTGAGGGTACACCACAGGTAAAGCAGCTAGCTCAACAGAAGCCCTCCCCCCTCCTTTCTCTCAAAATTATTCCACCACTCCAAGCAAAGCAGTGAAACCAATTCGATCCTGGCCAGTGTCCACCATATTTTCCCTCCCTCTCTATGTTTTCTGGTGTTGCTGGGAGGGTCCATTTCCACATCCAGGGGGTTGGCAATCAGTGAGGTGTTAGGGAAGCGCTCCTGATAGAGGGTGGTCTTCAGGGCAGAACGAGGGTCGGGACACAGAGAATTCCCTTCTTTGACGGAAGTCATATCTCCAGAAGGTACTTGGAAGGGACTAGACCTCTCTTCTTCCCACTGCTCAGCTTTAGGAAACCGTCCAACTCTTCGTTCTTCCCCACACAGATCTAGTTTGAGAAAAGAAAGGTGTGTGTTTAGTACAGGTGCGTGTGTGTGTGTGTGTGTGCGCGTGCGCGTGTTGTGTGCTTGTGGGTCAGCGTACCTGAGACTCTTTCACAGTCATCTGCCCTCTGTCACGGTCACCATGGAAACCACCCGTGACCTTCCACACACGCTCACCTGGGCGCACTCTCTGTACAAAGTTGGCGGGGAAGAAACCCAGCTTGTCTTTGCTTTTCCCCTGTGAACACACGGCAGAGCATAGTTAAGATAATTAATTACACTATGCTAGTATATTCTCAGGGATGTAGTGATAAAAAGGTGTGTAAACGCCGAATGCCAATAGACAAATGGCAAATTCATGTAGATACAGCACTTTTTTATTGTTTGAACAAATGGTGTGTCTGCATGCACGCTTGTGTGCCCACGTGTTTGCGTGTGACTGTGTGAGCTGGGCGATTGCCTTTCCATCTGGGCTCACCTTACCTCCATTAGGCCAAACCAAAAGGCAAAGCACATAAAACTTTCATTACATCCTGCTCCACTTACTGACTTACTAACTCTGCTAAACCAAAGTTGCCCAAAGATACTGATTTAAGGTCAGTTTTGATTTTCCCCATCTAATTGTTACAGGTATAATTGGGGGAAGTTAAGATGATCCTAGATCTGTGCTTATCGGCAACTTGTACCTAGATAAAGCCACTACTCTCTCTATTGTCTAAGAACACTTCATGGAGATGTACTGTATATTAGTGATGCACCGGTTGACCTCGCATGTTTAGGGTCAGGAAATGTTGTGTGGATGAAGGGAGTGTGGGTGGTGGGCGGGTTGAATATAGATTAAACAATGCATTAAAAATCCATAAATGTATAATTCCCGTGCAATTCATATCTATGGGCTACATTGAGGTTTTTCTTACATTATTTTTATCTGGCGTTAGTGCGTAGCCTTAGGGCCTAACTGTACAACCTGGACTCAGGGGTACGTTTTGTGTGTATTAATTTGTGGATGTCTATCATTTATTTCGTATGATATGTTACGAATTCCAATTTGTTGTGGCTAATGTTAGCTAGGTGGCTAACACTAATGTTAGCTAGGCGGCTAACGTTAGCTAGGCAAGGGGTTAGGGTTAGGGTTAAGGTTAGGTTTAGGGTAAGGGTAAGGGTTAGCTAATATGCTAAGTAGTTGCAAAGTAGCTAAAAAGTAGTATGTATTTGCAAAGTTGCTAATTAGCTATAATGCTAAAGTTGTCCAAGATAGACGTTTGTGTTATGTAACTGACCAACCGCCCTACTTTCAAGCCTTAAGTAACCTTCTGTCTTATCAAATGTAACATATCATACTAATTTGAGTGTCCCGGATATACATTTACTAAGTTACGTCTAGTCTATGAGACCAGGCTGAACTGTAGCACACCAAATACATGCCAATTGCCAAACGCTTTTGGGAACTTGAGTAGAAAAAGTTCATGACGATCCACAGAGGCAAAAAGGACAATGCCGGAGTTTAATTCAATAAGAGAAAAGCTGCAAAATGGGAAGTTACAAATAAATAGAAGGGAGGGCCAGAACAGTAGTCAAATGTTTGGGAAAGATTTTGTAAAGTGGTAAAAGAGGATGTTAGCAGTGTCGGCTATGTTATGTGTGATGATTTTGAGGCGCTATACAAATTCGACAGTCACAAGACGGGGACTTCAAAATGGCACGTCAAGGGAACTGTACAGTTTAGATGGGTTAAATGGAATAGCTAACTGAAATCTGGACACTGACTGTTGGTCTATAACCTCTCACATAGCCTAATATAATTTGAATTCCTGCAGAATAAAGCATTTCCTGCAGTAAAATTATACACCAAATGTACATTTTTACTCAGGAACAGGAGTGGAGAAATATGGATTTCTTTCTTTCAGCATCTTGAGAGAATGAATGCATGGTTAAGGAGTGTCTGTAAAGGTGGCGTTGCTATCTTGGTCACCATCATAAAAAATGATCGTATTCCAACCACATAGAATATATGCATCCAAGCCGAACTGAAATCTTATGAAAAACATGTTGGGTTATTTTATTTTTTTTAAACATTGACATTTCTTACAACCGGTCAAACTGATGTCATTTGAAAATGTTGCACGAAAAATCTTCCCTGTTTTTTTGTTGTTATTGTTTTCTCCCCGGTACATTAAATGTCTTTGCTGCGCGAACAAAGCAGAGATGAAAGAGGGAAATGAAAACAAACTTTACCCAATGTCAACTAGATTGAAACATTCATTCTATCGATTTATGAACAAGCGTTTATTTAGTCTTCTACAAAAGGTGCTATCTAGAACCAGCGCATTTTCTATATTTGTGGGTTAGGGTCGGGTGCAAGTCTCAGATTGTCACGTTATTACATACTGTATAATCAGGCGCTTGCAGATAGGTTATTAGCGAGTCTGGGCAGGTGCTGGTGAAGAAATAGCTGACCCGTGCATCACTACTGTATAAAGTACAGTAGATCCTGTTTGAATACTTGAATGCTTTCATGTCTTTTCTGATATTGACTTGAATGGAAGGGTGAAAGCTATGTAATGGAGCCCTTAGATATACAGTTGAAGTCGGAAGTTTACATACACTTAGGTTGTAGTAATTAAAACTCGTTTTTCAACCACTCCACAAATTTCTTGTTAACAAACTATAGTTTTGGCAAGTCGGTAAGGACATCTACTTTGTGCATGACACAAGTAATTCTTCCAACAATTGTTTTCACTTATAATTCACTGTATCAAAATTCCAGTGGGTCAGAAGGTGATAGTGCCTTTAAACAGCTTGGAAAATTCCAGAAAAGGATGTCATAGCTTTAGAAGCTTCTGATAGGCTAATTGACATCATTTGAGTCAATTGGAGGTGTACCTGTGGATGTATTTCAAGGCCTACCTTCAAACTCAGTGCCTCTTTGCTTGACATCATGGGAAAATCTAAAGAAATCAGCCAAGACCTCAGAAAATAAATTGTAGACCTCCACATGTCTGGTTCATCCTTGGGAGCAATTTCCAAATGCCTGAAGATACCACGTTCATCTGTACAAACAATAGTGCGCAAGTATAAACACCATGGGACCACGTAGCCGTCATACCGCTCAGGAAGGAGACGCGTTCTGTCTCCTAGAGATGAACGTACTTTGGTGCGAAAAGTGCAAATCAATCCCAGAACAACAGCAAAGGACCTCGTGAAGATGCTGGAGGAAACAGGTACAAAAGTATCTATATCCACAGTAAAACGAGTCCTATATCGACATAACCTGCCAGGCCGCTCACCAAGGAAGAAGCCACTGCTCCAAAACCGCCATAAAAAAGCCAGACTACGGTTTGCAACTGCACATGGGGACAAAGATCATACTTTTTGGAGTAATGTTTTCTGGTCTGATAAAAACAAAATAGAACTGTTTGGCCATAATGACAATCGTTATGTTTGGAGGAAAAAGGGGGAGGCTTGGAAGCTGAAGAACACCATCCCAACCGTGAGGCATGGGGATGGCAGCATCATGTTGTGGGGGTTCTTTGCTGCAGGAGGGACTGGTGCACTCCACTAAATAGATGGCATCATGAGAAAAGAAATTATGTGGATATATTGAAGCAACATCTCAAGACATCAGTCAGGATGTTAAAGATTGGTCACAAATGGGTCTTCCAAATGGACAATGACCCCAAGCATACTTTTTGCATACAAGTTGTGGCAAAATGGCTTAAGGACAACAAAGTCAAGGTATTGGAGTGGCCATCACAAAGCCCTGACCTCAATCCTATAGATAATTTGTGGGCAGAACTGAAAAAGAGTGTGCGAGCAAGGAGGCCTACAAACCTGACTCAGTTACACCAGCTCTATCAGGAGGAATGGGCCAAAATTCACCCAACTTATTGTGGGAAGCTTGTGGAAGGCTATCTGAAACGTTTGACCCAAGTTAAACAATTTAAAGGCAATGCTACCAAATACTAATTGAGTGTATGTAAACTTCTGAACCACTGGGAATGTGAAAAAATAAATAAAAGATTAAATAAATAATTCTCTCTACTAGTATCCTCTCTACGATACATTTCACATTCTTAAAATAAAGTGGTGATCCTAACTGACCAAAGACAGGGAATTTTTACGAAGGAAGGAAGGAAGGAAGGAAGGAAGGAAGGAAGGAAGGAAGGAAGGAAGGAAGGAAGGAAGGAAGGAAGGAAGGAAGGAAGGAAGGAAGGAAGGATAGAAAAAGTATTCTAACAAAACAAAAAAACATATTTTTCACCCACCTTCCACCAGTCCTCATTAGAGTCATCAGTTACTTGCACTCGATCGCCAGGTCTGAGAGGGAAACAACAGGTCCTGATTAAACACACAAACGCACACACACACACACACATTCCCGGCTGCCTGTCCTTCTCAGTCTGTGGCTCTAACAGCGTTGCCAGTTACGTCTCAGACCCCCAGTGAGAAGGCAGATGGTCTGAGAGATGTGTTGGCACTGCACACCTGTCCCTCCTCTTTCTCTCACCTGCCCACTGCGACAATACCCCCTCCCCGTACACACATACATTTCTCCCTCCATCCATTCTTCATCACTGCCCCTTTCTTTACCTCTAACTTTTAACCTTTCATGTGGTAATGCGAAGTCTGACTTTCTGTCTGAAGATGACCGAACACGTGTGCAGGCACACATGCACGCGCGCGCACACACACACACACACACACAAAAGTACTATGTATTTAACTCACTGTAATTCCAGATCATTCTTCTCCTGAGGGATGAACTTGTACAGAGCCACATAGGTGTGTACAGAGTGGACGTCGATGCGCTTTGGAGTCTGGACACACACGCACACACCAAATGAGTCTAATACACACCGTTTGTATTTAATTTGATCACTTTGGTACTGTTTTCACAAGTATGTGTGTGGTGAATTTTCAAAACTCCTACTACAAATTTCCAAACTAGTGGACATATTTCACCATTGATCCAAAATATACGTTTACTGTGAAATATAATGAGTACATTGGTTCACCAAAACACAAAATAATGATATCTTCTCAATTTAGTTATTTTAACAACCAGTTAATCCAATAGCAAAAAATGTAATATGCATGTTTAAAAATTGCCCATTGAACGTAGTATGCTTCAGTACTGTAAATTACAGTACATTACACTGTTTTCACATTAGGCAATACACTTGCACTACACATTCAAATTTACTGAACATAACATTTCTGTCATTTCTATCCCATGTGTGACCAAAGGTGTGATCATTGAAGACATCTTTCACAATGTGATCAAATTAAAGAAATTAAAGAGACAATGTTTAGCAGGCACTAGTTTGAGTCCAGTCTGTCTTGAGCATTTTGCCATAGGTTCTCATCGAAATCGCAGTAAATATCCTCATTGTTCATGCGCCTGGGGAAATCCAAGCTTGACATACTTCAGGTCTGGTTTGATGTCATTGCATGCCTCATCCATGGCCTGAAGGAGGGGGGTACACTCATTGGGATGCCAATCAATCGTAAATAGCATATATTACACTATTACGGTACTGTATTGGCCTATGCAATTTTAGTAAAACAGGGGTGAACAAAAAGTCACATGGAGGTTGATGGCAGAGTTTGAAAGAGGGATAGATAGAGGGAGGGTTTAAATGTAGAGGTGAAGTGGGATTCAAGGTTGAAAGGAAAGAGGAAACACTTGAGAAAGAGATATGCTGACTACGCACCTTCAGACTGACCCTGTCCTCTGAATCAGCTTCACTTTCAGGAGGATTGAGAGCTAGAGGGAGAGAGAGCAAGAGAGAGGGGGGGGGGATAGAGAGAGAACGAGAGAGAGAACGAGAGAGAGGGGATATATATATATATATATATATATGAGAGAGAGAGGGGAGAGAGAGAGAGGGGAGAGAGAGAGAGAACGAGAGAGAGAGAGAAAGAGAGAAAGAAGATAGATTGAGAGCAGGGAAAAGAGAGAGAGGAGAGAGAGAGAAAGAGAGTGGGAGCAGAAAGAGAGAGGGAGGGACAGTGAAAGAGAGAGAGGGAGCATACAGATTGAAAGAGAGTAGAGATACAGAAAGAGAGAGAATGAGGGAGGGGGTCTTGTCACTTTGCAGTATAGCACAAAGACAAGGTCAGTTAGTTAAAGCATACACAGTACTTTATATCATCGGATTTATTGAAGATGGAAAAACACTGGTGAATTCACTACACACACGCATGCATACACAAACACGCACACACACACACACAGTCATATTCTCACACACACGCACACACGCATGAACAGACAGACAGACAGACAGACAGACAGACAGACAGACAGACAGACAGACAGACAGACAGACAGACAGACAGACAGACAGACAGACAGACAGACAGATCACCTAGTTTTGTCAATGGAAGGCCTTCTCTGTGTAATGGTTGGGTATAATGATAGTCTATAATGAAAGATATTATTTCAGGAGAGGAGGACAATGGTTGACAGTCCAGGCTTGACTTTTTGCAAGTTCAACCAACTAGTCACGTTGATGCAACATTACATATATAACATTACATGAATTACATTTAAATGACATTGATAAAGGAGTTTGAAATAATGAGGAAATAGGTTGACTCAACCATTTAAAGCCCAGAGGGTTGGGGGTTTGGAGTGAGGGTGCTTTAGAGTGAAAGGATAGGGAGGGGCAATGTTTCCTCTAAGCAACGCGAGTGCACAGGCGCTGCTTCCCAGGGACTGCCGCGCACGGAAGAAATATCAAGTCACGCAGAGAAGCACGAAGTGCTAGAGTTTCCCCCGTGAGTTAACATTAGCAATGTTTGCCTTTACTATGGGAATTGTAATAGAATCAACGCAATATTAACTACTTTCAATTTTAACATACCAAAACAAAACAAATGATGCATGCATTAGTATGCAAAACTAACTATGCAAAATATTTTGCTGTAGGCAGAACACATCGGAATAGGATTCTATTGCCCGTACTCTAAACAGACTGGTGCGCCATAACCAATCAGAGCTGCAGTAGGCCTATATGCAAATGAACCCTTGCCATATATGGATTTGTGCAATTCCCTCTGAACTGGACTGTTTTACACCATGGGTGGTTGTGATTATTATGCGTTTCTTTAGAGATTAATGGCCTGACCACTGAGCAGCATTTAATGCAAACTCCCTCACGTGTGCACATTTGTTAATATTCTTTGCTGAAAAGTTTAGATGCACTACTGTTCCACTGGAGGTCAGCACCAATTTGTAATATAAGCTAACTGTAAAATGTAAATGTTAGTTAGCAATGTGGGAGTGATTGCTTCCTAAAAGAGTACAAAACGTGTATTTCTAGACATCTTTGAAAAGCGAGTCATACTAACTAAGTAGCCAATAGGTAGAGGGTAGCATAATTTGTCTGATTCTCTGTAATAATGGTATAGGAATAATAATACATTTTATTTTGTAAAGTGGTTTCTTGCATCAAACAACAAAACAAGTGTTCAGTCACCTCCTCGTCTGTAGGACAAGTGGATACACAGGTTAATGTCAAGCCCTGCGTGTTTCATGGCCTGCAGGCCTGCATCAAACACCACACATTGGCTGTTACTGTAGGCTGAATGATAGAAACCCTATTTCCATGTTAAAATGTTTTGTGATTCATTTTCTTCATAGTTTTTCATGGTAGGCCACTCTGGTAGGCCTACATTATGATCAAATAGCCACAGTCGTCTACTTAGCCACTGTTAAAACTGTAAATGAAAGCAGGTACAGCCTCAGTGTTCACAGAAAACGGGCGCCGGAAGTTGCACGGATATTTCACAAGGTTCAAGTTTGCACTCAGCAGACCTGAAATTTGCTCAGTGCTGAAAAATATTAGAGGAAACATTGGGGAGGGGTTAGGAATAATAGCAAAGATGGTGGATAAATAAAGATAGTTCACTCTGGCCGTTTACCATTGGATTAAAAAAAAAAAATCGAATCTACTTAACGGGGTGGCTCTCCCATAGATACAGTGCCTTGCGAAAGTATTCGGCCCCCTTGAACTTTGCGACCTTTTGCCACATTTCAGGCTTCAAACATAAAGATATAAAACTGTATTTTTTTGTGAAGAATCAACAATAAGTGGAACGACATTTATTGGATATTTCAAACTTTTTTAACAAATCAAAAACTGAAAAATTGGGCGTGCAAAATTATTCAGCCCCCTTAAGTTAATACTTTGTAGCGCCACCTTTTGCTGCGATTACAGCTGTAAGTCGCTTGGGGTATGTCTCTATCAGTTTTGCACATCGAGAGACTGAATTTTTTTCCCATTCCTCCTTGCAAAACAGCTCGAGCTCAGTGAGGTTGGATGGAGAGCATTTGTGAACAGCAGTTTTCAGTTCTTTCCACAGATTCTCGATTGGATTCAGGTCTGGACTTTGACTTGGCCATTCTAACACCTGGATATGTTTATTTTTGAACCATTCCATTGTAGATTTTGCTTTATGTTTTGGATCATTGTCTTGTTGGAAGACAAATCTCCGTCCCAGTCTCAGGTCTTTTGCAGACTCCATCAGGTTTTCTTCCAGAATGGTCCTGTATTTGGCTCCATCCATCTTCCCTGTCCCTGCTGAAGAAAAGCAGGCCCAAACCATGATGCTGCCACCACCATGTTTGACAGTGGGGATGGTGTATTCAGGGTGTGGGGCTGTGTTGCTTTTACGCCAAACATAACGTTTTGCATTGTTGCCAAAAAGTTCAATTTTGGTTTCATCTGGCTTGTGGCAAACTTTAAACGACACTTTTTATGGATATCTTTAAGAAATGGCTTTCTTCTTGCCACTCTTCCATAAAGGCCAGATTTGTGCAATATACGACTGATTGTTGTCCTATGGACAGAGTCTCCCACCTCAGCTGTAGATCTCTGCAGTTCATCCAGAGTGATCATGGGCCTCTTGGCTGCATCTCTGATCAGTCTTCTCCTTGTATGAGCTGAAAGTTTAGAGGGACGGCCAGGTCTTGGTAGATTTGCAGTGGTCTGATACTCCTTCCATTTCAATATTATCGCTTGCACAGTGCTCCTTGGGATGTTTAAAGCTTGGGAAATCTTTTTGTATCCAAATCCGGCTTTAAACTTCTTCACAACAGTATCTCGGACCTGCCTGGTGTGTTCCTTGTTCTTCACGATGCTCTCTGCGCTTTTAACGGACCTCTGAGACTATCACAGTGCAGGTGCATTTATACGGAGACTTGATTACACACAGGTGGATTGTATTTATCATCATTAGTCATTTAGGTCAACATTGGATCATTCAGAGATCCTCACTGAACTTCTGGAGAGAGTTTGCTGCACTGAAAGTAAAGGGGCTGAATAATTTTTGATTTGTTAAAAAAGTTTGAAATATCCAATAAATGTCGTTCCACTTCATGATTGTGTCCCACTTGTTGTTGATTCTTCACAAAAGAATACAGTTTTATATCTTTATGTTTGAAGCCTGAAATGTGGCAAAAGGTCGCAAAGTTCAAGGGGGCCGAATACTTTCGCAAGGCACTGTACCAATGATGGGTCTGGTCTGCTTAGTTCATTGAATGTATATGAACCAGAAAAAAAACAGAGAGTGGGATGTCTCACTTCCTCTTCCATCTCTGATAATAGGTTAGAAGTGAGAGGTTTAGTGGTGAGAGGTTGGGGTGAGATGTCAGGTAATAGGTTAGGGGTGAGTAAATTGTGGGGAATTTGATCCAACTCACTCTGAGGGACAAACTCCTCCTCAACGATTGGTTGCGTTTCCAGTCCCTCCCCTACTCTCTCCACCTAAAGAAGATAAGAACAAGGTGCCAAGTCAGAGAGGGAAGAAGACAGCGTGCAAAAGGAAAGAAGCTGGGAAAATACTGATCAGTTTGAACTGTTATTGTTAGCATTTGTATATTAAAACACATAGCTTTTTTATTAAGTATAGTGAGAAAAATGTCAAATAGACGATTTGTATCTATGAACTCAAGTGCATGTAAGCAGTGTACCTTATGAATGGGGGACTCAGTGATGCTTCCGAAGCTAGAGCGACTCATCTGTGCCAGCGACGTTCCATAACGCAGAGCCTCATACACAGGGTCAACTCCCCCTTTATCAGACTCTAGAAACACATACACACACACACACACACACACACACACACACAGAGAGAACAAAACTATGTGTCAGACTAAAGACCAGATCTTGGAATGAACTAAAGGTCTATATGTAGCATCAACGCTGATCCCTCAAGCAACATGCACGCGCACACACACACATACGCACTCACTCACCTTGCGATGGTGGAGCTTCCTTGACCACCCCTAACATATCATTAGTCAAGAGAGGGGAGCTGAAGTTCCGTTTAAAGGCCCCCGTCTAGCAGGCGAGAAGGAGAGAAGGAGAGTGGGATGAGAAGAGACAGAGAGGCGATGAATAACTGTCTCTATTTATTCATTTTGTTTAACCTTTATTTAACAAGGCAATTCAGTTAAGGACCATTTCTTTCCCTATCAGCTGAATGTGTTTTAAGCAGCGAAAGGCGGACAAACACAAATGTCAGGAACTTTCTCACCGTAAACGGATAGTCTTGTGGTTTACAAAGGAAGCTGAAAATGTATGTGTGCGTGCGCGCGCGTGCGTGTGTGTGAATGTTCGTGCGTGCATACGTGTGTGCAGAGCGGATGCTGACTGTGTATGATATTCCCTCTGCAGTCTGTGGCCCGGGGGTCACTGTAAATTGAACAAGGAGACAGGTGGAACTCGATTCTTAGCCTTCTGCATTTCCAGTGAATTGTACCTGCACTCTCTTATCATGTCTATCTGTACAGCATCGTTCACATCTCACACCCAATGTCAGCTAGACAAGCACAACAAAGACTCGGCATTGTCGTTTGACAGAAAACCAACATTCGCCACAGTAATTCCCAAGCTGTTGGGATTAAAATAGTCCACGGACGTGTAAGGCAATGAATCACGGATTCTGATTTAGAAATAGGAACGGAATAGAACTCAAAGGTCGATCTGAATCATTGAACGCTTTGTGTTTGACAGAGGGAGCAGTGTTGTGTCGTTGTTTTTCCCTGTACGATCCCGCCCCAGGTGCAGCATAGCTCTACTTTCATCTTTGCGGGGGCATCATGGCGTAAAATATATCCATATGTCAACAGCTGTCATCAGTGGCTGGATGAGAGCTTATACAGAAAGGGGAAGATAAGGTGTCAGGACCACGCTAATGTGATAAGTCACTTTACCCAAGACCCGAAAGACTTGTGTTAGCTTCCGAGGTAATGCCTTGGCTTCAGTTCAGTGGGCTAACACAGTCTTGTGATGAGAACCGATAACCGAAAGCATAACATAGGACCGGGCAGTGTCATCGACAAAATATTGTCAACCATACTCATAAAAGGTGAACCATGAACCGTCACGAGTAACCTCACCCAAGACGGGGAGACTCGCGTTGGCTCCAAGAGCTAATGCCTTGGTTTAGTTTGGCGTGCCGACGCGGTCTTGTGGCGATAACTGGTCGATCATTCTCGCTTCTTCCAAATATAACTTTTTGGAAACATAAATCCTAAGTTATTATATGAGCAGAGTATCCTCTCTGCATTTGATTAGATTAGTCTCATTATAACGGATATGTTATAACGGATGCGCCACTGTGAGATTTTGATAAATGAGACGAGAGGTTCCTATTGGCTGTCAAGATGGCCCCAAGGTGCTCAGCAGGACATGTGGGGAATTGGAGGGGTGACTTTCTACTTTCTCTGGAGTGATCTAAAGTCAATTTAACGCTTATTGCTTCTCTTATTGCTTATCTTGGGGCCCTCCTCGTCCCCGTCCAAATTACAGCTTCACCCCTGATAGGGTAAAACGATGATGAGAAAGAGAGGGAGAGAGAGAAAGAAAGAGAGAGAGAAAACAAGCGAACGAGCGAGAGAGAGAATGAGAAAGAACTAGAGAGAATAGATAACTAAACTAGTTGTGTTTACAAAACTCTTGCTCTTTAATCTTGGCCGACAACCTTTATTTTTGTATTATTTGGGGGTGAAGCTGAGAGGGGTGGAATTACGAACCAAACTTACCTAATCATCCCTTCTCCCCACCCCAATCGTGCCTTTATTATAATTATTGGTCTGGGCTGGGGATTGGGCTAGATTACTAATGCACCTTTGATGATATTCCCACTGGCTAGATTCAATGTGGCACCCAGATGTCCAACTGATTCAGATTTTTGGACACTTTTGGACAAACACACAATTGCCCCTCTTTTGACCTCAAACGAGACTGGTGCACCAATCCTGTATTGACACCATCACTCCTAACTCCTAGCCCCCACCTCCTATCTCCTAGGCATTGTGTTGATCAGAGAGGATAGGTGTAAGCAATATGGTGGACATTTTCATCTAGCCTATCTGAAGGCTAGGTGAATTACCAGTCTCACCATATATTCCCAATTCTCACATTGGTTTTCATAATGACTCTACAACAGAAGAACGCCGACAACGTCACTAAATTAAATGAATTAAAAGTTTAAAAATGAATTAAAATTAAAATCCCACTCCACAGGGGCCATATTTAATTTGCATACAAATTGACACCAACATTCATTACATACTGATCAGGGGTGGTTGGGGGGCAACACGAGTCTAAACTTATGTACAAGCTACTGTAGCATGTTGCTGCCGTCTCTCCTCCATTATGACTATGCAGCGGACACAACAAGTTTTGCTGCTGGCGGCCATGTTGCGTCCCGCGGGAACTGCGAGCACCTCAAACACACCGCATTTCACACTGAATTAGTACCAGCGCCTGGTGCAGGGAGATGTTGATTTTTCTGACTGACTTGAGGAAATCGGATCCATGCGAGAAGAGGGTGAGTGGGGGGGGGGCCTGGGGGATGGATGGGGGGGGGGGGGGGACAGAACAGCGCTATCTGCCTCAGCCCTCGCCTCGGCTTTTGTTCCACATATAGAAATTCAGAGTCATTGCGGATCATTTTATTATGGCTCTCACTCATCCTCTTCTTCTCTCTTTTCTTCAGCTGTTTCTCTTTGTCAGGTTGTCAATTATCTTTCTATTTCTATCCCCTCTTTTCCTTTTTTTTTTAGCTCCTCTAGTGGAAAAACGTTCATCCTCTTCTAACACGATTGGGACTTTGAGACTACATTCAGACCCCCGCAAGCCCCCCCCCCCCCAAGAAAATAATAATATTTAGACCGTAATTGTTGAGGATCGGAAAGCAGTAGATATCCAACTCTAGAACAGTCCACTACTTAGGTTGTAATGGTTGAGTACAAGACAGCTGTGGGGAAATCTGAATCTAGGGCAGTTGACTCACCTTTCCTGTGCAGGGCTGTTGGGACAGCTCAGAGGAGCACCAGAGGTGGGCGCCCAGCTTACAGGCTTTACAGCGCAGACCCTGCTTGGAGTTCCCTGCACAGATGGGAAGCCAGGTTACTACAGTACTGTACTTTCCTTTACTATTCTATACTGTACATACCACACACGACAGTAGCCTCAGCTCACACACTACAATCCATTCATCAATCAATCAACTAGGACTAGGTTATAAAATGTCAAAGTGAGACCCTTTTGATGAGAGATGTTATAGGCAACGTGTGTATGGACAGTGTGATTATTAGCCACATCTACTTCGAACTCATCCTCAATCAAAATCCTAACTTGCCATTTGGCCACAAGAGCTCAAATTTTCGTGGAAACATTGCACTGATCACATGGGATTGCTAGATTGTGTTGGATGTGCATACGGTCTCTCAGTAGTCAGTAGTCTGGCCAAAGAGAATAGCTTTTATGTGACATGATCCACCAGAAGATTATTTGCATTTCATGTCACTGCATTAAGGGAGTACTGGACCTGAATCGACCTACCCTGGATCACGTGTTTGCATTGCTGGCAGCAGGTGGGCCGACGGAAGACGTGCTCCTGGAAACAGTGGGTCTTCACTAGCCGGCCCTGGAGCTGGGCTTTGGAGGTCAGGGAGAGGGAGGGACTGAGGGAGGGCGAGCGGGACGAAAGCGAGGGGTTGGGGCTGAGCGAAGGGGAGAGGGAGGGTGAGCGCTCGCAGGTCAGGGGCGTCTCCCCGAAGGGTGGTGGCGAGGAGGTCAGCGGAGGCTCGTGGATGATCCCAGAGGGCAGGCGGACTTCCCCGTTGCTGGGGCGCTGGAAGAAGTTGTCCACGCTCTTGCTGCGCATCACTGACTTGAAGGACAAGGAGCGCTTTAGTCGCTGCAGCTGTGGAAAGAGAGGAATGGAGACATTAGGTCAGCATGGATAGACAAGGGCTGGGGAATGACAAAATCACAGACAGTGATCGTTCAGAATAGCAGGGTGCACTCATTAAGGGCTGAATCGTAACTTGAGATCCATGTATGCACCTAGCAACTCCAGAATTCGAACACAATTTGACAAAGCACTATAACTTCATTGTCTCCATGTAATGATAACGAAGGTGGTTCGGTGAACCCCTCTCGGGTAATGAGTAACCTTGCCACAGACCTGAAGAATTGTGTTAACTTCCCAAGCTAATGCATATGAGTTTATAGCGCAGCAGGCTAACGTAGTCTTGTGGCACGAGACCTGGGTTTGACCGCAGCCACTCACATCTACACAAGATCCCTGGTCATGACCTGTGTTCAACCCACTGGATCAAAGACATTCATTCCATCCATTCATTCATTTATTTATTCCTTCATTCAGTGACGATGAAAACAAAACGACCACAGAATTTGCTAACGGACTCTTAAAAAAAAACATTATCATTTTAGCAGCAGCTAGCAACAGCTCTTCTGACTTGAATATGGTGACAGGAGTGAGACAGAGGGAAGCGAGACAGAGACCCTGCAGTACCCTCTGACTGCCCTTGTCCTACAACACCACACTTGCCTTGTTTGGATCAGAATTATAGCAGATCCAGGGAACTCAAGTCAATACCCCTTAAAATTCAGATTTGATTAGTATATTGACCGGTCTGCTCCTCCGTACTGTGATGTATTGATGCACAACAAGGAACAAACACTGGGTTGATATTTCACTCCTCCGGCCGCCTCACTTTCAGTGGACTTGCCCAGGCATCTTGGCCGCAATATTACGATTCTGCTAATGACATAAGATTATGGGGAGTGGAAGGCAATGAGGTCCTATGGTATAATAATAAGCCACAGATTCCTACATCAATAGAATGGCCTACGGAATGAGAGAGCACACGTGCAGGCACACACACACTCACACACACTCACACACGTTTGTTTTACTACCATTGTGCGAACCAAACTATTGACTCCCATTCAAACTCCTATATTCCCTAACCCCTAATCCTAAATTTAACCCTGAGCCCTTAATTTAACCCTAACCTTAATCCTAACTTTAACCACAAACCCCTGACCCTAACTTCTAACCCATGGTACTCCCACCCCGTTCCTGGAGAGCTACCTTCCTGTAGGTTTTCCCTCCAAACTCAATTGTAACTAGCCTGATTCAGTTTATCCACCAGCTAATTATTAGAAGCGGGTGTGCTCGATTAGAGTTGGAGCGAAAACCTACAGGACGGTAGAGCTCCAGGAGCAGGGTTGTAGAACCCTGTCCTAACCATAACCCTGATCTTAAACCTAACCCCCAACTCTAATTCTAACCATAAACCTAATTGTAACCATAACCCTAAACCTAACCCTTAAGCCTAAAATAACCTTTTCCTTGTGGGTGCCGACGAAATGTCTCCAATTTTCCTGGTTTTTATATTTTTTATATACACTGCTCAAAAAAATAAAGGGAACACTTAAACAACACAATGTAATTCCAAGTCAATCACACTTCTGTGAAATTAAAATGTCCACTTAGGAAGCAACACTGATTGACAATACATTTCACATGCTGTTGTGCAAATGGAATAGACAACAGGTGGAAATTATAGGCAATTAGCAAGACACCCCCAATAAAGGAGTGGTTCTGCAGGTGGTAACCACAGACCACTTCTCAGTTCCTATGCTTCCTGGCTGATGATTTGGTCACTTTTGAATGCTGGCGGTGCTTTCACTCTAGTGGTAGCATGAGAGGGAGTCTACAACCCACACAAGTGGCTCAGGTAGTGCAGCTCATCCAGGATGGCGTTGTAGGGAGGTCATACAGGCACGTGGAGGCCACACACACTACTGAGCCTCATTTGGACTTGTTTTAAGGACATTACATCAAAGTTGGATCAGCCTGTAGTATGGTTTTCCATTTTAAATTTGAGTGTGACTCCAAATCCAGACCTCCATGGGTTGATAAGTTTGATTTCCATTGACAATTTTTGTGTGATTTTTGTTGTCAGCACATTCAAGTATGTAAAGAAAAAAGTATTTAATATGAATATTTCATTCATTCAGATCTAGGATGTGTTATTTTAGTGTTCCCTTTATTTTTTTGAGCAGTGTATATAGTAAAACCAAAAACACATTGAGGTGAAACTGTCGGGCATACCGCTATTCGCTGCCTATTTGACTGGTATGGCCGTTTTTTTATGATTTATTTTCCCGTGGCGTATAGTATAGTTGTGTGTTATGTCTACGCCTTACAGCTCGTGTCTGTGGTGTATAGCTGTTTGTTAAATGTTCTTCGGTTTCTTTTGTCTGCAGGTTACAGCTGGTTTTGTTTCTGTTTGCACCTGCACTGCAGTAGCCTAAAGATAAAAAAAAATATATGACACAACTGTGTGTGTGTATATATCATTATCAAGGCCTTGTATAAATTGGTGTGTGCGCATGCATGTATTCGTGTCTCCCTATGTGTGCATCACTGAGTGTTTGTAGCCTTCACATCGTTTCCCTCTGCACCTGCGGAAGCTTCTTGGAGCCTGCGCTCTCTCGGAGAAACGGTCATCAATAACGTTGAGTGGGTTCCTCTTTTCCTCCCTTAAGCCATGGCTCCACTGGCACCAATTATCTTGAGTGATGAAAAGAGCGCTCTCTCTGTTGACCCATTAGCGAGCACCTCTTGCACGTGCTTTTCTACCCCGAGCTGCATCCAGGCTCATTTTTAATGGGCTTTTATAGGGTTGACTGGTGGTTCATTCAAAATAGTCTAGTTGATTTTCTTTCTCGTTCCACCACACTGTTTACACATTTGACCTCATTTTTGTATTTAATGCATTTCATAATAGAAACACTTGAGTAAATGTGGGATTAAAAAGTATATTGGAAGCAGGTGCTTCCACACAGTTGAGGTTCCTGAGTTAATTAAGAAAATAGTTAAGGCCATTAGTTTGGCTACGATGGCTATGTCCACATAGGATGACAATGCCCGCATCCACAGGGCACGATTAGTCACCGAAATGGTTTGATGAGCTTGAAAACGATGTATTTCAAAGCTGGAGAGTAAACCCTGTAAGTTTCATCAAATTCTGTAGCGCATCAAATTAATTTCCTGACTTGCGACATAGAATTCTGTTCTGTCATCTACTTTACACAAAGAACCAGGAATTTCAGCCTATTTACAGTGCATTCGCAAAGTATTCAGACCCCTTGACTTTATCCACATTTTGTTACGTTACAGCCTTATTCTAAAATGTATTAAATAACATTTTTCTCAATCTAAACACAATACCCGATAATGCCAATGCAAAAATAGGTTTTTCGATTTTTTTGCAAATCTATAAAAATAAAAATAAATTCCTTATTTACATAAGTATACCTACTCTTTGCTATGAGACTCGAAATGGAGATCAGGTGCATCCTGTTTCCATTGATCATTTGGGGCGGCAGGGTAGCCAAGTGGTTAGTGTTGGACTAGTTCAAACCCCCGAGCTGACAAGGTACAAATCTGTCGTTCTGCCCCTGAACAGGCAGTTAACCCACTGTTCCTAGGCCGTCATTGAAAATAAGAATTTGTTCTTAACTGACTTGCCTAGGTAAAAAAATAAAAATAATCTGGAGTTGTTTCTACAACTTGATTGGAGTCCACCTGTGGTAAATTCAATTGATTGGACATGATTTGGAAAGGCACATACCTGTCTATATAAGCTCCCACAGTTGACAGTGCATGTCAGAACAAAAACCAAGCCATGTGGTCGAAAGGAATTGTTCTTGCAGCTCCGAGACAGGATTGTGTCGAGGCACAGATCTGGGGAAGGGTACAAAAACATTTCTGCAGCATTGAAGGTCCCCAAGAACACAGTGGCCTCTATCATTCTAAAATGTAAGAAGTTTGGAACCACCAAGACTCTTCCTAAAGCTAGCCGCCAGGCCAACTGAGCAATCGGGGCAGAAGGACCTTGGTCATGGAGGTAACCAAGAACCTGATGGTCACTCTGACAGAGCTCCAGAATTCCTCTGTGGAGATGGGAGAACCTTCCAGTAGGACAACCATCTCTGCAGCACTCCACCAATCCGGCCTTTATGGTAGAGTGGCCAGACGGAAGCCATTCCTCAGCCCGCTTGTGGAGTGCTCGGAGACCATGAGAAACAAGATTCTCTAGACTGATGAAACCAAGATTGAACTCTCGTCTGAATGTCAAGCGTCTGGAGGAAACCTGGCACCATCCCCACGGTGAAGCATGTTGGGGATGTTTTGCAGCGGCAGGGACTGGAAGACTAGTCAGGATTGAGGGAAAGATGAGCAAAGTACAGAACGATCCTTGAGGAAAACCTGCTCCAGAGCCCTCAGGACCTCAGACTGAGTTGAAGGTTCACCTTCCAACAGGACAACAACCCTAAGCACACAGCCAAGACAACACAGGAGTGGCTTCGAGACAAGTCTCTGAATGTCCTTGAGTGGCCCAGCCAGAGCCCGGACTTGAACCAGATCTATGGAGAGACCTGAAAATAGCTGTGCAGCGACGCTCCCCACCTGACAGAGCATCAGAGGATCTGCAGAGAAGAGAGAAACACCCCAAATACAGGTGTGCCAAGCTTGTAGTGTCATACCCAAGAAGACTCGAGGCTGTAATCACTGCCAAAGGTGCTTTTACAAAGTACTGAGTAAAGGGTCTGAATACTTATGTAAATGTTATATTTCAGTTCCAATTTTATTTTCCTTCTAAAAACCTGTTTTTGCTTTGTCATTATGGGGTATTGTGTGTAGATTGATGAGTGGGAAAAAACTATTTAATCCAATTTAGAAAAAGGCTGTAACATAACAAAATGTGGAAAATGTGAAGGGGTCTGAATACTTTCCGACGTTTAATGGCATGAGTCTTGTCCTGGAGGCAGAACTGAGCAGTTTCCCCTTAGGCCAGCTGCAAAGTTAAAATGGTCTATTATGGAAAAATGTATGGAAACAAAGATTAATTTAAGCTTAGAGTTAGGCATTAGGGTTATCAGTGTCGTTAGGGTTAGGGTTAGGTTTAGGTTTAAAATCTGGTTTTATTACTTTGTGGCTGACCACTCTGCAGAGCTGCCTCCAGAACAAGATTTGTGCGCTAATATGACTAGAATGGTGTTAACAGTAGCTATTACGGTGAAAAAGTGAAAAAAATACCATGATATTGTTTGAGGAGAGTGCACAACAAAACCCTTTTATCACGGCAACTGGTTGGATACATTCACATCGGAAGGTAAATAATGTACTTACATTCAGTAATCTTGCTCTGATTCGTCACACCTTCTCCTGCTCCTCCCCTCCGGCGTACGACGTCGCCAGAATACTAACCACCAGTTGGTATTATTCTTGTGTACCGGCGTATAGCCACATGGAATTGTCTCGTTTCTGGTTTTGTTGTTTTATTAAAACGTTGCACCTTCACCTGCTTCCCGACTCACAGCTCTGCTATTACCAATACCAACTCAAGCTATGGAAGCAGCAGGAAAGTCGGAAATCTCAGATGGTCGATGAACAAGGGTGTCTTCTACGTCAATACCGTGTCCAGCTGGCTCAACTGGGGACTTCCATGAAAGAGGTTCTCCGCAGTCTGCAGCGTCTCAAACACCCCCAAGAGACGTTGCAGCCAAGCATTTGAGGATACTCTAGAGCCAGTCTACCCAGCGAGCCAGCGCAACGGCCCATTCAGCAACACGCTCAGGTCAGCTATGCCCGTCTACCCCTCCCTGAGAAATACGACGGTACACGATCCAATTGCCGTGGCTTCCTCCTTCAAATTTCTCTATTTTTCACATCAGTTGGGACCCCCACTACCGAGAGGTCTAAGGTTGCCACGGTTCTTTCTCTGCTGACCTGGTGGGCATTGAAATGGGCTTTGGCCATCTTGGAGATAGGAGAGGAGGAGCTAGATTACTATGCGGGGTTCATGGCTCTGTTTAAATGCATTTTCGATCATCCCGCGGAGGGCAGAGAGGGAGGTGAGCGTCTGCTTCAGCTACAGCAGGGGAATCAGATGGCTGCTGAGCATGCGCTCACCTTCTGGACAATAGCAGCTTCCAGTGGATGAAATGAGCAGGGGGCACCCATAATCTCATCCTCCCGAGTCGTGGGTCCAGTGGTTTGAGACATAGATGTGGACATCTGCCAGGCTCTAGAGAGGGAGCCCACACCCTGGAATTGTCTTCCCAAGCGCATCTACATTCCCACAGGGATAAGGGATCGGCTGCTGACCTGGGCACACACAGCTGTCGTCGCAGGAAGTCCAGGTATTACTCGCACTCCCACTCCATCGCGGAGAAGTACTGGTGGCCCACCTTGGTGCAGGTGGGCCACCAACTCAGGGTCCCGTATGTGCTCAAACCAAGTCCCCACGGAATGCTCCAGCAGGGAAGCTCCTGCCGCTTCCCGTGCCTCAGCAACCTTGGTCACATCTATCCGTTGACTTTGTAACCGATCTTCCCTCCTCTGATGATTTTCCAAGTCATGTTGATTACTTGCTCTTCTGAGGTGCTCTTCCAGCAGGTCTTCCGGGCATTATGGCCTTCCGGAGGACATCGTCTCTGACCGTGGGACTTTTTGGAGAAGCTCAGGGTCACGGTCAGCCTCACTTCCGGGTATCGGCCTCAGTCCAATGGGCAGGTGAAGAGGATGAACCAGGAGCTGGGGAGGTTCCTGAGGAGTCCCTGTCAGGACCAGCAGCCACGGCTCCTGTGGTAGATGAGTGGTTCCGGCACGCGAAGGGGGTGTGGAGTGACGTGCATGTGAGACTCCAGTGTACTGTCCATCGTAAGAAGGAACAGGCAGACCGCCACCACAGTGAGACCCCTGTGTTCCATCCTGACGACCGCATCTGGCTCTCAACCGGGAAACTGCCACTCCGCCTGCCCTGCAACAAACTGAGCCCCCGGTTTGTGGGGCCGTTCAAGGTTCTCCGGAGGGTCAACGAGGTGACGTACAGGTTACAACTACCCAGTCACTATCGCATATCACCCTCTTTTCATGTCTCCCTTCTCAGGCCAGTGGTTCCTGGTCCCCTAGCTGATACTGTCCCCCACGACACACCTCCACGCCCTGGACATTGAGGGGGTCCAGCGTACGCAGTCAGATCTCTACTGGACTCCCGACGTCATGGGGGTCAGCTTCAGTATCTGGTGGACTTGTTCCGGTGGACATTCTGGACCCCAACATCATCTGTGACTTCCACCTTCGCCGCCCGGACCAACCCGCTCCGACCCGCTCTGACCCGCTCCGTGTCCTCGGGGTGTCGTCCTTCGGCTGGAGCCGTGCGTCAGAGAGGGGTCACATCTTCTCCTGCTCCTCCCCTCCGGCGTACAACGTCGCCAGAATAATAACCACCGGTCCTGGGATTCATCATTACGCACACCTGGCACTCATCATTACGCGCACCTGTTAATCATTATGATTCACACCTGGAATTCATTACCTTAATTTCCTCCGATTTATATGTCACTATCCTATGTTTTCTCAACAATTGGTATTATTCTTGTGTACTGGCGTATAGCCACATGGAATTGTCTCGTTTTTGGTTGTTGTTGTTTTATTAAACGTTGAACCTGATTCCTGACTCACAGCTCCAATATTACACTGAGGGTCCCAGACATAAAATGTTGCATAGTTTTGTTCGATAAAATACATTTATGTTCAAATGTAGGAGCTGGGGTCTACAGTTTGACCTCACTACTGTCTCTGACTCCACACCCACCCAGACCATCTAGATATGAGAAAGTTAGTGTATTAGCTAATGATCCATTATGTATGACATTCCTGGGAGTGTGTAAACTTAAATGTTGTATTACCATAGCATTTTCGTATGTTCTCTATAGTTTTGTACTTGAAAATGTATCAATTGACCAAGGGCGGCAAACTCCTGGCAGATTTGATACAAAATATTGTGCAGTAAGGTCATTCTTCACTGGATCAGTCTGAAACTTTCACACACTGCTGCCATCTGGTAGTCAAAATCTAAATTACACATAGACTACTACCTGAAAGCATGGCCTCTTGCAATTTCAAAGATGAGAAAAAAAATACCCATGGGTTTTGATTTGTATTATCTTTTACCAGATCTAATGTGTTATTCTCCTACATTAATTTCACATTCCCACAAACTTCAAAGGGTTTCCTTTCAAATGGTATCAAGAATATGCATATCCTTGCTTCAGGTCCTGAGCTACAGGCAGTTAGATTTGGGTACGTCATTTTAGGCAAACATTTTTTTTTAAATTGTACGATCTTTAAGAGTGTAGCAAGATCAAGGGTGCGGGGTTTCCACGTCACCAAGTTCAATAACAAAACAGGCACCAGTAGCACAAATGGAATGCAACGGGTTTTAGGGATTTTCGTACAGGGGGAAAGAAGGGGCAATTCACCAATCAATCACGACAGTCTACAAGCCTCTCTCTCTTTGTAGGTTCCATTTTCCAGGGGTAATCCCCACTCGGGTCCTCAGCCAATCCGGTCCATTACACAAGGGGGGTAATCCAACAATCCGGGCCACAACGGGCAATCACACAGATTTAGCTCTCGTTTCTCTCACTCTTCATACCTTTCTTGTCTCTCACCTCCTCTGCCCCTTCGTGCAGGCTGCTTCCTTCTTTATCCCCAAGCACTGGCTTAAAGACCCATAGCCTTTCCTCGTTGGGGCAGGAAGTCCATATAAGATTTAGGGGTGGAGCCAGCTACCTGCAAGATCTCTCTCCTCAATTACCACTCCCCTCACCTCTCCCTGCCGGCTGCCACAAGAGGCTATTTAAAAATGAATGGAAACAAAGATTAATTTAAGGTTAGGGTTAGGCATTAGGGTTATCAGTGTTGTTAAGGTCAGGGTTAGGTTTAAAATCTGTTTTTATTCCTTTTTGGCTGTGCCAGCTGGTGACCACTCTGCAGAGCTGCCTCCAAAACAAGATTCATGACAAAAAAATGCCAACCAGCATTTATATATTTGTACCTGTTTTTTTAAGTATTGTATGACATCACATGTTTTATGTATGTGTTTGCATATGTACAATCATGTTAATTAAACCTTCCCTTCATCCTCTCGTTATAGTAGCAAATCTGCATATTTCCGCAGGCCTATGTGAATAACTCCCATTATGCACCACTGACAGCACACCTAAGTACCTCAGTCGACACACTTGTGAGTGCATCCCACTGGGCTAATCACTATACAGTAGGTTTGCATTATTCAGCAATCTCAATTTATTTCCAGGCCTCTTAAGTTCGGGCTACATGGATCTCATATCAATATGCAAAGGCCAGGTTAAGTGCCTTGGCTTCTCTCATTGTCCCGAACTGCCGCAGTGGGTGCCAGCTGTGAACAGAAGGGCCCTGTGACAGGTTTGGGTCTCATGGGTGTTTTTCACACCTTACACCATTAGTCCTACCAAAGTGACTGCATGAAGTATCTGACTCATAACTGTTGTATTCGCCACTCACACTTCAGGGGCTGAAAGGTGTGCGTGTGGTGGTAGGTGTGTGTGTGTGTGTGTGTGTGTGTGTGTGTGTGTGTGTGTGTGTGTGTGTGTGTGTGTGTGTGTGTGTACACGGGGGAGTGACTGCATGTGTATAGTGTGAGACTGTGCGTGTATATGTGTGAACTTTTTCTGTGTGATTAGGTCTGTGTAAGTGTGAGACTGTTTGTGTGTGTGTATGTGTGTGTGTGTGTATTTGACTGTGTGTGTGGGTGTTTGTGAGTAGCCTATTTACATGCGAGGAGGGTAAATGGCGACTTCCCAAATGTGCTCCTCTGCTCCTTGTCTCTTACCATGTCTCCCTGAATTTGAAAGGAACAAATGCAGACCCTTGGGGGATGCCAGCCCTCTTCAATTGCTGCAGTCTCTCCCTCATGTGCTGTTGCATCAATTCATAGTTCCAAAAAACACAGACCACTCTCTCTCTGAACAACTGGCTACTCAATTAGCGGAAAAGAGAGAAAGAGGGAGCAATAGAGGAAGGACCGTGTGAGAGTGAGACGGGGAGGGAAAAAGAGAGAGAGAGAGAGACCCTTTCTTTTGAAATCCCAAACAATGCACAGAGCCTTTTTTCCTCCCTCTGACAGACGGATAGACAGATAGACAGATGGTAAAGACAGAGGCAGAGAAGACATTGTGGCCTTGTTCTTCTTCGGCTGTTTGAAGATGAGCAGTCTACAGAGGGTTGTTTGGCGGCGAGCTAAAAATAGAGTGTTGTGAGATGCATAGATAAATTAATGATTAGGGTTACGGAGGCGTTCACACGGCATGCCTCGGAAAAACGGTAAGGTATCGAGCACAAAAAACACTGCTGTTAGTCCTACAGTACATATTAGATTTCTTGTCGACTTCCTGTTTCTCACACTACTTAGTTCAACTGTTGTACCCCAAAATATGTTTTTTTTGCTCCTTTTTGCTCCCAAAATGTTTTTTTTTGCTCCTTTGTTTGTAAAGAAAACAATTGTAAACAAACATTGTATGGCCTCAAAACATGGTTAAACTATAATTTTGATAACATGGATGGTCAGTCAAGGGCTGCGTTCAGTACGAAAAAACGTACTGGAACGTTCAATTCAACAGAAACGGTGCTGTACTGAACGACCAGCTGAAAAACGGGGAGGGGTTGGGTTGTGGAACGCTGTCAGCATGGCCACTGCCCTTAAAATGCTTCGCTCATTGCTTCAAGCCACACCCCGCCACACCACCAAACGGATCAAACATACCTCGAAAGTCTGTTCCAGAGCGCACAAGAACATTTTGGGGAAACGTAGTTGAGTACAAACCGTTCTGCAGCGTAGCAAACATTCAATCGAACTGAATGCACCCCTTGTATCCATAGCTCTTTCCATGAATTTGAGAGTGGGTACATTTCTCTAGCCTCATCTCTCAGCTTTTTACCAAAACAGCTTGGTTTCTTGCAACTGAGTTGCTTCTTGATTGATTCCTGAAACAGCCCCAGCAACTAATAAGCTACTTATCTGCAACTTGGTTGCATGCAGTTGCAAAAATGTAAACTTTGTGCAATTAGTTGCAAGCTGGCCCTTGGATGTACACAGAGAGATAATATTAATCATATGCATGTCAATCTCTCCTGGCTCAAAGTGGAGGAGAGATCGACTTAATCACTACTTGTATTTATGAGCGATATTGACACGTTGAGTGGACCGAGCTGTCTATTTGAGCTGCTGGAGCACAGCTCGGACACCCATGCATACCCCACAAGACATGCCACAAGAGGTCTCTTCACAGTCCCCAAGTCCAGAACAGACTATGGGAGGCGCACAGTACTACATAGAGCCATGACTACATGGAACTCTATTCCACATCAAGTAACTGATGCAAGCAGTAAAATTTGCTTTAAAAAACATAAAAATACACCTTATGGAACAGCAGAGACTGTGAAGCAACACAAACATAGGCACAGACACATGCATACACAGACGATAACATACGCACTATACACACACGTACACATGGATTTTGTACTGTAGATATGTGGTAGTGGTGGAGTAGGGGCCTGAGGTCACAAAGCATGTTGTGAAATCAGTGAATGTATTGTAATGTTTTTAAAACTGTATAAACTGCCTTAAGTTGCTGGACCCCAGGAAGAGTAGCTGCTGGGGATCCTTAATAAATACAAATACAAAGCAACTGCCAATCAAAACAAATGCTGTTGTCACATGATCCATTCCAAGGTTCAGAACTCTGACCAACACAGCTGTCAGTGCTGCGGGAACCACAATGATTGATAGAATTGTTAATAGAATGGCTAGTAAAGGTTTATGTACATGGTTTGGCAGTCAATAAATGTAATGTTCAAAGTGAACCTAAACCTCTCACTGACCAGTTTCAACTTAAATTATTCACCATCAACTAGCTTAATTAGTTGCTATCTTGGATAGCTCATTGCTAGCTAGCTGTGTTGGTGTTTGCAATGTCATTTTGGCTAGCTAGCTAAATTGTACAGGCTGCATTGTGTTTATATCCATGCTGTTACAATAACCAAACGGTTGGAAAATTTGTGAAACCATTATGTAATGCAGCAGATGACATGGGGTATAGAATTCTCAAACAATATGACAGAAGCTGCTTCAATTTAATTGTCTGTTGCATGCAATTCTAATCGCGTTTGAGTTGCTTTATGTACCAGAAAGTTGCTCGAGATGATGTCACTTGGGGTGGCAGGGTAGTCTAGTGGTTAGGGCTTTAGACTCGTAACCGGAAGGTTACAAGTTCAAATCCCCGAGCTGACAAGGTACAAATCTGTTGTTCTGCCCCTGAACAGGTAGTTAACCCACTGTTCCTAGGCCGTCATTGAAAATAAGAATTTGTTCTTAACTGATTTGCCAAGTTAAATAAAGGTTGAATCAATAAAAACTTGCAACTAAAATGTTGCTTTGTGTAACTCCAGCCTTATTGTGCAAGCTGCAGATTGCCCCTTTAAGTACACTCAACTTATTACACTGAGTTGACTAAACATTTCATCCTAAAAGTACAGAGAACTAAGCCATAGATAGTCCTGTCAGCAAATGTAAAATATTTAAGTTAGGACGCTTGTCAGTATTTACAGTGAACCAGGAAACAAAAAACATGGCAAAGAAAGTGTTGTTTAGTAACACTGGAGCCATATCCGTATTTTAGGGGAGATAATTGTCAAATTATGTATCATGCATGTTTTATACAAGAGCTAAGGGGGAGGATATCATTGCGATATCATTGTGATAGAAGTGAAAGAAATCAATGGCCACCCACTGTCAGTTTAATCGGGTTCTCTCAGGCCTCACTTTTAGCTTTGTGCGTAAACTATCTGGCTTTTCTGGGGGCGGTAGGTATTTTTAGCCTTATTTAGCCTATTTTAGCCTAACTAGCCAACACTCCACGTGCTTGCGTGCTTTGGTCTGAGTGTATGTATGTGTGAAGAGGAGCTAGCTATATGTAGCATCTCCAAATCCTGCCTAAGCAGCTTTAGCAATTAGCATGAGGTGGTAGATGTCTGTACATGTCGTCATTGGGCTAGCATGGCTATTCATTGGGGCTGGGATTTGCCAGGGACCTCACGATACGATATTAGGTGCCGATACGATATGTACTGTGATTCTCGTGACTCTCACTATTCTATATATGTATTGCTATTTGATACTGTGATGTTATTTGCGATTCGATGTTCCAAACATATTGCTCACCATATGTCTGCTGCAGCGGGACAAGAGAGAACCACGAGAAAACTAGCTTTGATCAGTCAGGGATATAAAAGTGCTGAAAACAACATTCGCTCCCTGTCTAAAAAGAAGTTTAGGGAAAAATCTATGAAGGAAAAATACTGGCGTTTTGGTGCAGGTACAACCAGGTACAACCAACTAGTGCAAAAATAATATTGCGATAGTCAAACTCATACGATGCGAGATCTCATCAAAAAGATAGGTTTAGATATGTAGCTGTATCGATTCCTTACTGACTGTTAGCTGTCGCTAATGCACTGTCATTGAGAAGGTTGGCTAGCCTCACAGGCTATACTGTACATATCTATTTCAAACTGTACATTGCATTGACCTTATATTGTACCATTATGTGAAATGAGATTATTGTTATAAATCAAATCACATTTTATTTGTCACATGCGCTGAATACAGCAGTGAAATGCTTACTTTACAAGCCCTTAACCAACAATGCAGTTTTAAGAAAAATAACTTTAAAAAATAAAAAGTAACAAATAACTAAAGAACAGCAGTAAAATAACAATAGCGAGACTATATACAGGGGGGTACCAGTACAGAGTCAATGTGCGGGGGCACCGGTTAGTCGAGGTAATATGTACATGTAGGTAGAGTTATTAAAGTGACTATGTATAAATAATAACATAGAGGTTCAGCAGCGTAAAAGGGGGGCAGTGCATATTGTCTGGGTGGCCATTTGATTAGATGTTCAGGAGTCTTATGGCTGTTTTTTTTTTTTTTTTACCTTTATTTAACTAGGCAAGTAACTTAAGAACAAATTGTTATTTACAATGACGGCATACCGGTCGCATCTTGCACTGAGATGCAGTGCCTTAGACCGCTGCGCCACTCGGGAGCCCTGGGGGTAGAGGCTGTTTAGAAGCCTCTTGGACCTAGACTTGGCGCTCCGCTACCGCTTGCCGTGCGGTAGCAGAGAGAACAGTCTATGACTAGGGTGGCTGGAGGCCTTCCTCTGACACCGCCTGGTATAGAGGTCCTGGATGGCAGGAAGCTTGGCCACAGTGATGTACTGGGCCGTACACACTACCCTCTGTAGTGCCTTACGGTCGGAGGCCAAGCAGTTGCCGTACCAGGCAGTGATGCAACCCATCAGGATGCTCTCGATGGTGCAGCTGTAGAACCTTTTGAGGATCTGAGGATGCCAAATATTTTCTGAAGGGGAATAGGTTTTGTCGTGCCCTCTTCACGACTGCCTTGGTGTGGAAGAGAGGAGTGGAAGAGAGGAGTTGACGTATAAGGGCTTTACAGCATTTGTTTATAGAAGTTTGTCCTGTCATCATCAGAGAAAAAAAGATCAACACCAACCCTGATCTTATGGTTATATGTAAGCCAATCAAAACACAACACAGAGGCAATTTACGGCAGTCACACTGAGGCTTTGTGAGACTGATGGTTGGGTTAAGAAATATTTTGTATGGACAACCTGCCACTTTTACCTTGATCCAGGGCAAACTCTTTGCAATTACTATCCCATATCTCGGGAAGGCCTTGATTTCTTAAATATTCCAAATATCATCAGGGGTGTGAGTGTGTGCGTGTGTAATCCTAAATTACATATAGATTAATATATCAAGAATATAATTGCAACAGTAAAAGGTCATCACTGTCAGCACACTCTTGTTCTCTTGTTCTCCAACTGTGACTTTTCTGGGTCAGCACTTTGTGGAGCTCAATCAAGGGTATTAGAAGGATCATCATTCAGTGTAATAAATGATCAGTTCGTGGCCCTGGGTTGGTCTAGCTAATGGTTAGCGTTGCCTCCTCCTTCATCCTTCTGTATTCTCTTGTTGCTTTTCCATCTCTCTCTCTCTCTCTCTCTCCCTCTCTCTCTCTCTCTCTCTCTCTACATCTCTCCCTCTCCACCTATGCTTTCTCTCTCTCTCCGTCTCGCTTTCTCTTTTCCTTTCTCTCTCTAACCTTGCTTTCTCTCTCTCTCCATCTGTTCTCTGTACAGACATTTTTATTTAAAGGTCAGCAGGTCACTCAGTTTGGCAAGCTGTGTGTGTATGTAAACAAACACGGACGCACGCACTCTCACAAACACTTGCCCAAACCAAAGTTAGCACACATATATATACAGTCATGCTTACACACACACACACACACACACACACACACACACACACACACACACACACACACACACACACACCACACACACACACACACACACACACACACACATTTTCTATTATTGCTTCCTCCATAGTAGTATAATGTGCTGTGAATGATGTAACCTTTACACTGTGGTTTGTGGAGGCACAGTCAAGAAGCCAAAACACAGATGACATGTCTCTTTCGCTTCCTTGCTCTCTTCTTTCACTCTTGCTTGTGTCCCATCACTTCCATCTCTCTCTAGTCTTCACTCTCCTCTCTCTGTCCTATCTTTCTATTTTTGTCCCTCTTGCTTCCTTGCTATTTTCTCCATCACTCTATCCCCCCCGTCTTGGCACGGGCACTGTCCCTGGCACGCTACCCTGCCCGTAATCACACCTCTAACCTGCCAAGTGCTCAGCCAGCCATCACCACCCAATCAATGTCCATAGAGACAGAGGGGGGCGGAAACAGAGAGGAGGGTGGGGGGGGGGGGGGGCATTCAAAGGAGAGGGAACATCAAATGTGGAGAAGTGTATAGTGAAGGAGACAAGAATGAATCGAAGAGAAAACAAAATGTTCATACGAAAGCGAACAGAGGGAGAGAGGGAAACAAGATAACGATGCAAAGAGAGGGGTGCAACATTAAAGAGGCAGAGAAGGGAGAGACGGATGAAGAGTGCGTGCAGGATAGATATAGAGAGCACAGGAGGTTGCTGGCACCTTAATTGGGGAGGATGAGCTCGTGGTAATGGCTGGAGCGGAATAGGTAGAATGGTATCAAACACATGGTTTCTATGTGTTGATGCCATTCCATTTGCGCCGTTCCAGCCATTATTATGAGCAGTGCTCCCCTCCACTGATAGAGAGTGTTTCCCCCTCATAAATGTGCATTCCCACTATGCAGACACGGGTTGAATCAACGTAGTTTCAATGTCAGTTCAATGAAATTACGTTGAACCAACGTGGAATAGACATCTGTGCCCGGTACATTGTGTGTTAATTGAAGAACTGATGGGCCATGTGACGAGGCTCTGTACTCTTCTGCACTATCAGAGTTTTAATTCAACACTACCTCTTTATATCCAGTGTTCCCCCTATTGATTCATTTCCAAGAAGGGGCACAAAGACCCCCATAATCAACATCTAGGGGCTCTTTAACAATTTTTGGGGCAAATGAAACCAATCAATGCAAAAGTGATTGAGGCAGAGAGGGAAACGTAGTTCTATTTCAGAGCTGTAGGCAAAGGTGGCCCACCCCAGCTTCACAATGATAGGGGAATCACTGCTCCATACCCCTTTGATTAGAACTCAAACCCCTTGAGTGGAATTGTTATTTTAATTTGATTTATTTAACCAGGCAAGTCAGTTAAGAACAAATTCTTATTTTACAATGACAGCCTACCCCGGCCAAACTCGGATAATATTGGGGCCAATTGTGCACCGCCCTATGGGACTCCCGATCACGGCCGGTTGTGATACAGCCCGGGATCAAACCAGGGTCTGTAGTGGAGCCTCTGGCACTGAGATGCAGTGCCTTAGACTGCTGCGCCACTCGGGAGACTATCAACCTCACACATTAGTCTTACCTCCCCCTTATAAACCTCCCCCAGCAGGGAGGTAGAGGGGGTAAAAAGAGCCAAAATCATTTGTTTCAGAGAACATAGCTGTCACTGCACCCCAAAGGAGGAGAAGGTCACTTAGCAGAGCGCTGAGGCCAGCGGTCCCATTTAAGACAATGACAAATTCTCCCAGAGCCATTTGAAATTGGAGTGGAGAGGGACAGCGAGAGTGGAGAGAGGAGAGAGAGGGGGATAGAGAGAGAGAGAGAGACAATACGAGAAAGAGGGATGATATGCCACATGTCCTCCTGGCCGTTATACACTGAGACTCCTCTAACCGGTTGGAAATGGGCCTGTGGCTGCCAGCCGGGGCTTTGGCTTGGGGGGAAGTGAAACATGGGACACCCTTTGTTTCCCCCATGTCTTGTTGAGCCAGCGACCCACTGAGTTATGACCCAGCTGGTGGCCAGACAAAGAAAACATCTGTTACCTGATTGAGTCATAAATTCTCAGGTGACGGTCGAGGACTGAGTCCGCCCTCCCTGGTCGAAATGTACCGTAGCTCATCCCCTTTAACACTTGTCTGTGTGTGTATGCTAGGTGACTGGTGTGTGAGCGTTTCCATGATCAATCAAAAAAGGTACATTGAGCACAGAGATACTTTTGGTTGAAATAATTGGGGCCCATGGGAAAGGGGATGTCCAAAAAACATCTTTAACACTAACATTTTGTTAAACAAATACTTTTTGAGGGCAGTCTCAGTTTGCATATAGATCATTGACAACCTAATGTTGCGTGTGACCAGTTGGGTTCAAACCCGGGTTTCCTGCATGCCTGTGTTAGACGCTTAAGCTAAAGCCTAGGTAAGTATTCAAGTATAAAACAATGTTACTCATCACACAAGTGTGATTCAGCGAACCACCTCCATTCATACAACCTCTAGTACGTGGTGTGCCTGTCTAGAGTTCTGGAGAGTAATGGGAGCTGGAGCTCACGTGTGGCCAGGCACAAAGTTCCACCACTGGGATAAAAACAAACTCTCAGGGAACTACACCCAGACTGTCTCTGGAGCACTGTCCCTGTCAGTGCACATTCCATCACACACACACGCGCGCGTGCGTACGCACGCACGAACACACACGCACACACACGCACACACACGCACACACACGCGCGCACAAACACACACGCATGCATGCGCACACACACTCTCACAAGCATGCACGCATACACACATTCTAACACAACATACACACATACACTGGGTGTATAAAACATTAGGAACACCTTCCTAATATTGAGTTGCACACCCTTTTGCCCTCAGAACAGCCTAAATTCGTCAGGGCATGGACTCTACAAGGTGCTGAAAGTGTTCGACAGGGATTCTGGCCCATGTTGACTCCAATGCTTCCCACAGTTGTGTCAAGTTAAATCAAATCACATTTTATTTGTCAAATGCGTCGAATACAACAGGTAGACCTTACGGTGAAATGTTTACAAACCCTTAACCAACAATGCCGTTTTAAGAAAACAGAGTTAAGAAAACATTTACTAAGTAACACAGTAAAATAACAATAATGAGGCTATATACAGGGGGTACCAGTACCGAGTCAATGTGCGGGGGCACAGGTTAGTCGAGGTAATTTGGACATGTAGGTAGGGGTAAAGTAACTATGCAAAGATAATTAACAGTGAGTAGCAGCAGTGTAAAACAAAGGGGAAGGTGTCAATGCAAATAGTCTGGGTGGCCATTTGATTAATTGGGGGTAGAAGCTGTTAATGAGCTTTTTGGACCTAGACAATTTTTTGGGCCTTCCTCTGACATCGCCTAGTATATATACGTCCTGGATGGCAGGAAGCTTGGCCCCAGTTATGTACTGGGCCATACGCACTACCCTCTGTTGCGCCCATTGCGGTCGGATGCCGAGCAGTTGCCATACCAGGCGGTGATGCAACCGGCCAGGATGCTCTTGATAGTGCAGCTGGAGATCTTTTTGAGGATCTGGGGACCCATGCCAAATCTTTTCAGTTTCCTGGGGAGAAAAGGGGTTGTCGTGCCCTTTTCACGACTGTCTTGGTGTGTTTGGACAATGATAGTTTGTTGGTGATGTGGACACCAAGGAACTTGAAACTCTCGACCCGCTCCACTACTGCCCTGTCGATTGAAATCTTGCAGCGCACGCAAGGTCCCCCTGCTCAAGCCAGCGCATGTCTGGCCCATCTGAAGTTTGCCAATGACCATCTGGATGATCCAGAGGAGGAATGGGAAAAGGTCATGTGGTCTGATGAGACAAAAATAGAGCTTTTTGGTCTAAAATGTTTGGAGGAAGAAGAAGGATGAGTACAACCACAAGAACACCATCCCAACCGTGAAGCATGGAGGTGGAAACATCATTCTTTGGGGATGCTTTTCTGCAAAGGGGACAGGATGACTACACCGTATTGAGGGGAGGATGGATGGGGCCATGTATCGCAAGATCTTGGCCAACAACCTCCTTCCCTCAGTAAGAGCATTGAAGATGGGTCGTGGCTGGGTCTTCCAGCATGACAACGACCCGAAACACACAGCCAAGGCAACTAAGGAGTGGCTCCGTAAGAAGCATCTCAAGGTCCTGGAGTGGCCTAGTCAGTCTCCAGACCTGAACCCAATAGAACATCTTTGGAGGGAGCTGAAAGTCCGTATTGCCCAGCGACAGCCCCGAAACCTGAAGGACCTGGAGAAGGTCTGTAT
Organism: Oncorhynchus nerka; assembly: GCF_034236695.1. NCBI lineage: Eukaryota > Metazoa > Chordata > Actinopteri > Salmoniformes > Salmonidae > Oncorhynchus > Oncorhynchus nerka. The sequence goes on from NC_088418.1 coordinate 27,831,491, forward strand.
GGAGGATTGGGCCAAAATCCCTGCTGCAGTGTGTGCAAACCTGGTCAAGAACTACAGGAAACGTATGATCTCTGTAAATGCAAACAAAGGTTTCTGTCCCAAATGTTAAGTTCTGCTTTTCTGATGTATCAAATACTTATGTCATGCAATAAAATGCTAATTAATTACTTAAAAATCATACAATATGATTTTCTGGATTTTTGTTTTAGATTCCGTCTCTCACAGTGGAAGTGTACCTATGATAACAATTACAGACCTCTACATGTTTTGTAAGTAGGAAAACCTGCAAAATCGGCAGTGTATCAAATACTTGTTCTCCCCACTGTATGTATTCACCCCCTTTGCTATGAAGCCCCTAAAGAAGATCTGGTGCAACCAATTACCTTCAGAAGTCACATAATTAGTTAAATAAAGTCCATCTGTGTGCAATCTATGTGTCACATGATCTGCCACATGATCTCAGTATATATACACCTGTTCTGAAAGGTCTGCAACACCACTAAGCAAGAGGCAACACCAAGCAAGCAGCACCATGAAGACCAAAGAGCTCTCCAAACAGGTCAGGGACAAAGTTGTGGAGAAGTACAGATCAGGGTTGTGTTATAAAAAAATATTTCAGAAACTTTGAACATCCCACGGAGCACCATTACATCCATTATTACTTCTACACCTGCATTGCTTGCTGTTTGGGGTTTTAGGCTGGGTTTCTGTACAGCACTTTGAGATATCAGCTGATGTACGAAGGGCTATATAAATACATTTTATTTTATTATTAAAAAAGGCAAGGAATATGGCACCACAACAAACCTGCCAAGAGAGGGCCGCCCACCAAAACTCATGGACCAGGCAAGGAGGGCATTAATCAGAAAGGCAACAAAGAGAACAAAGATAACCCTGAAGGAGCTGTAAAGCTCCACAGTGGAGATGATAGTATCTGTCCATAGGACCACTTTAAGCACGCGCGCGTACGCACGCACAAACACACACGCACACACACGCACGCACATGCGCGCACAAACACACACGCATGCATGCGCACACACACTCTCACAAGCATGCACGCATACACACATTCTAACACAACATACACACATACACTGAGTGTATAAAACATTAGGAACACCTTCCTAATATTGAGTTGCACACCCTTTTGCCCTCAGAACAGCCTAAATTCGTCAGGGCATGGACTCTACAAGGTGCTGAAAGTGTTCGACAGGAATTCTGGCCCATGTTGACTCCAATGCTTCCCACAGTTGTGTCAAGTTGAATCAAATCACAGAGAGGGCCGCCCACCAAAACTCATGGACCAGGCAAGGAGGGCATTAATCAGAGAGGCAACAAAGAGAACAAAGATAACCCTGAAGGAGCTGTAAAAGCTCCACAGTGGAGATGATAGTATCTGTCCATAGGACCACTTTAAGCACGCGCGCGTACGCACGCACGAACACACACTTTAAGCCGTACACTCCACAGAGCTGGGCTTTACGGAAGAGCGTCCAGAAAAAAATCCATTGCTTAAAGAAAAAAATAAGCAAACATGTTTGGTGTTCGGCAAAAGGCATGTGGGAGACTTCCCAAACATATGGAAGAATGTACTCTGGTCAGATGAGACAAACATTTCGCTTTTAGGCCATCAAGGAAAACGCTATGTCTGGTGCAAACCCAACACATCTCATCACCCCAAGAACACCATCATTTTTCATTGGCAGGGACTGGGAAACTGGTCAGAATTGAGGGAATGATGGATGGCGCTAAATACAGGGAAATTCTTGAGGGAAACCTGTTTCAGTCTTCCAGAGATTTGAGACTGGGACGGAGGTTCACCTTCTAGCAGGACAATGACCCTAAGCATACTGCTATAGCAACACTCAAGTGGTTTAAGGGGAAACATTTAAATGTCTTGGAATGTCCTAGTCAAAGCCCAGACCTCAATCCAATTGAGAATGTGTGGTATGACTTAAAGATTGCTGTACACCAGCGGAACTCATCCAAAACTTGAAGAATGGGCAAAAATCCCAGTGACTCGATGTGCCAAGCTTATAGAGACCTACCCCAAGAGACTTGCAGCTGTAATTGCTGCAAAAGGTGACTCTACAAAGTATTGATTTTGAATAGTTGAATAGTTATGCACGCTCAAGTTGTAAGTTTTTTTTGGTCTTATTTCTTGTTTGTTTCACAAGAAAAAATATTTTGTTTCTTCAAAGTGGTAGGCATGTGTGTAAATCAAATTATACAACCCCCCAAAAATATATTTTAATTCCAGGTTGTAAGACAACTGTCACGTTCTGACCATCGTTCGTGTGTGTTTTCCTTGTTTTAGTGTTGGTCAGGACGTGAGCTGGGTGGGCATTCTATGTTGGATGTTTTGTTTGTCTATTTCTATGTCTGGCCTGATATGGTTCTCAATCAGAGGCAGGTGTTAGTCATTGTCTCTGATTGGGAACCATATTTAGGTAGCCTGGGTTTCACTGTGTGTTTGTGGGTGATTGTCCTTAGTGTTAGTTTGCACCAGTTTAGGCTGTTTCGGTTTTCACATTACGTTTATTGTTTTTGTAAAGTTCGTGTTTCTTTATTATTAAATAAACATGGATTGCAATAGCCACGCTGCATTTTGGTCCGATCCTTGCTACACCTCCTCGTCCGAGGAGGAGATAGAAGAAAGCCATTACAGAATCACCCACCACACCCGGACCAAGCAGCGTGGTAACAGGCAACAGCAGCAGCAGGAGCAGCGCGACAAGAATCTCTGGACTTGGGAGGAAATCCTCGACGGGAGAGGACCCTGGGCTAAACCAGGGGAGTGTAGCCGCCCCAAGGTGCAGCGAGAGAAGGACTGGACATGGGAGGACGAACTGGACGGTGAAGGACCCTGGGCTCAGCCTGGAGAATATCGCCGACCCAAGGAAGAACTGGAGGCGGCGAAAGCGGAGAGGCGCTGGTATGAGGAGGCAGCACGGCGACGCGGATGGAAGCCTGAGAGTCAGCCCCAAACATTTATTGGGGGGTGGCTCACAGGGAGTAGGGCTATACCAGGTAGGAGACCTGCGCAAACTCCCTGTGCTTACCGGGAGGCTAGAGAGACCGGGCAGGCACCGTGTTATGCAGTGGTGCGCACGGTGTCCCCAGTGCGGGTGCATAGCCCGGTGCGGTATATTCCAGCTCTGCGTATCGGCCGGGCTAGATTGAGCGTCGAGCCAAATGCCATGAAGCCGGCTCTACGCATCTGGTCCCCAGTGCGTCTCCTTGGGCCGGCTTACATGGCACCAGCCTTGCACTCGGTGTCTCCGGTTCGCCTGCATAGCCCAGTGCGGGCTATTCCACCTCGCCGCACTGACAGGGCGACCGAGAGTATTCAACCAGGTAAGGTTGGGCAGGCTCGGTGCTCAAGAGCTCCAGTGCGCCTGCACGGTCCGGTCTATCCAGTATCACCTCCACACCCCAGCCCTCCGGTAGCAGCTCCCCGCACCAGGCTTCCTGTGCGTGTTCTCGGTCCAGTACCACCAGCGCCAGCACCACGCATCAGGCCTACAGTGCACCTCGCCTCTCCAGCGCTGCCAGAGCCTTCCTCCTCTCCTGCGCTGTCGGAGTCTCCCGCCTGTTCAGCGCTGCCAGAGCCTTCCGCCTCTACAGCGTTGCCGGAGTCTCCAGCCTGCATGGAGCAGCCAGAGCTGTCAGTCTGCATGGAACAGCCAGAGCTGTCAGTCTGCATGGAGCAGCCGGAGCTGCCAGTCTGCAAGGAGCTGCCAGTCTGCAAGGAGCTGCCAGTGTGCAAGGAGCTGCCAGTCTGTATAGAGCTGCCAGTCTGCAAGGAGCTGCCAGTCTGCAAGGAGCCGCCAGAGCTGCCAGTCTGCAGGATGCCGCCAAAGCTGCCAGTCTGCAAGGAGCCGCCAGAGCTGCCAGTCTGCAAGGAGCCGCCAGAGCTGCCAGTCTGCAAGGAGCCGCCAGAGCTGCCAGTCAGCATGGAGCAGCCAGAGCCGCCAGTCAGCATGGAGCAGCCAGAGTCGCCAGTCAGCATGGAGCAGCCAGTCAGCATGGAGCAGCCAGACAGCATGGAGCAGCCAGAGCTGCCAGTCAGCATGGAGCAGCCAGTCAGCATGGAGCAGCCAGAGCAGCCAGTCAGCCAGACTCTTCCAGAACTGCCAGTCAGCCAGACTCTTCCAGATCTGCCAGTCAGCCAGACTCTTCCAGATCTGCCAGTCAGCCAGACTCTTCCAGATCTGCCAGTCAGTCAGACTTTTCTAGATCTGCCAGTCAACCAGACTCTTCCAGATCTGCCAGTCAACCAGACTCTTCCAGATCCGCCAGTCAACCAGACTCTTCCAGATCCGCCAGTCAGCCAGGATCTGCCAGAACCGCCAGCCAGCCAGGATCTGCTGGATCCAATTACCTGCCTGGGCTTCCTCTCAGTGCTGAGCTTCCTCTCAGTGCTGAGCTACCCCTCAGTCCCGAGCTACCTCTGTCCCGAGCTGCCCCTCTGTCCCGAGCTGCCCCTCTGTCCCGAGCTGCCCCTCTGTCCCGAGCTGTCATTAAGGAGGGTAACCTATCTAGGGACGCTAAGGAGGTGGACTAAGACTATTATGGAGTGGGGTCCACGTCCAGCGCCAGAGCCGCCACCGCGGACAGATGCCCACCCACACCCTCCCCTATAGGTTTAGGTTGTGCGTCCGGAGTCCGCACCTTGGAGGGGGGGTACTGTCACGTTCTGACCATCGTTCATGTGTGTTTTCCTTGTTTTAGTGTTGATCAGGACGTGAGCTGGGTGGGCATTCTATGTTGGATGTCTTGTTTGTCTATTTCTATGTCTGGCCTGATATGGTTCTCAATCAGAGGCAGGTGTTAGTCATTGTCTCTGATTGGGAACCATATTTAGGTAGCCTGGGTTTCACTATGTGTTTGTGGGTGATTGTCCTTAGTGTTAGTTTGCACCAGTTTAGGCTGTTTCGGTTTTCACATTACGTTTATTGTTTTTGTAAAGTTCGTGTTTCTTTATTATTAAATAAACATGGATTGCAATAGCCACGCTGCATTTTGGTCCGATCCTTGCTACACCTCCTCGTCTGAGGAGGAGGTAGAAGAAAGCCGTTACAACAATAAAATAGGAAACATATCAAGGGGGTGAATACTTTTGCAAGCCACTGTATGTACATGCATTCACTGTTGGGGAAGATGTCGTTGATGTACTTATTGATGAAGCCAGTGACTGGGGTGATATACTCCTCAATGCCATTGGATTAATCCCGAAACATATTCCAGTCCTGTAGTGTAGCATCCGCGTCATTTGACCACTTCCGGTATTGAGCTGGTACTTCCTGCTTTAGTCTTTGCTTGCAAGTAGGAATCAGGAGGATAGAATCATGGAGGGCGAGCTTTGTATGTGTCTCTGTGTGTGGAGTAAAGGTGGTCAAGAGTTTTTTTCTCTGGTTGCATTTGACATGCTGGTAGAAATTAGGTAAAACAGATTTAAGTTTGCCTGCATTAAAGTCCCCAGCCACTAGGAGCGCCGCTTCTGGATGAGCATTTCCATGTTTGCTATTGGCGGCCTTATATAACTCATTGAGTGTGGTCTTAGTGCCAGTGTCGGTTTGTGGTGGTAAATAGATGGCTAAGAAAAATATAGATGAAAACTCTCTCGGTAGATAGTACGGTTCTACAGCTCATCATGAGGTACTCTGCCTTAGGCAAGCAATACCTCGAGACTACCTTAATATTAGATATCGCGCACCAGCTGTTATTGACAAATAGATTTCCTTTGGGTGGTGGACCATTCTTCATACACAAGTGAAACTGTTGAGCATGAAAAACCCAGCAGCATTACAGTTCTTGACACACTCAAACCGGTATGCCTGGCACCAATTACCATACCCCGTTCAAAGGCACTTAAATATTTTGTCTTGCCTATACAACCTCTAAATGCCACACATACACAATCCATGTCTCAATTGTCTCAATGTTTAAAATCCTTCTTTAATCTGTCTTCTCCCCTTCGTCTACACTGCCGGAAGTGGATTTAACAAGTGACATCAATAAGGGATCATAGCTTTCACCTGGATTCAACTCATCAGTCTATGTCATGTTTTGTACACTCAGTGTACATACAGAAACAGACACAACACTCACACACACACATATAGACACACCACACAAATCCAGGTGCTGAGTAGAAGGTTGTCAGGGCTCTGCAATCAATGAAAGTTTTGGATAGTGTTTTTTTCTGTGGTGTGTGTGATACGTTATTTTTTGGGTTGGTAGCCTTGGCTTGTTTCAATAGAAGTACCAACGATTTTGTAAACAATCTTCATTTTAAGAGACAGTAGAAAATGTAGGCCTATTTTCAATTGCTTTTGTATCTTTCTTACTGGTTATCCACTTTTACATGTAGGCCTACCAATTGTATTATTCCCTATGTAGGCTACTTTTGTTTTTTTTATATTACACTGTTTCATATACAGTACACTCACCAGTCAGTTTATTAGGTACGCCATCCCGTTCATGAAAAAGAATCGCTCCTACAGACAGTGAGTCACGTGGCCATGGCTTGCTATATAAAGCAGGCAGACAGGCATTGAGGCATTCAGTTACTGTTCGATTGAATGTTAAAATGGGTAAAACAAGTGACCTAAGCGACTTTGAGCGTGGTGTGATCGTCGGCGCCAGGCGCGCCAGATCCAGTGTCTCAGAAACGGTCGCCATCCTGGTCTTTTCATGCACCACAGTGTCTAGGGTTTACTGCGAAAGGTGCGACAAACAAAAAACATCCAGTCAGCTGGAGTCCTGTGGGAGAAGACAGTTTGTTGATGAGATAGGTCGGAAGAAAATGCCAAGAATCATGCACGCTAACAGGCGGGCCACAAACACGCAAATCACGGCGCGGTACAACAGTGGTGTGCAGAATGACACAGCAGACGACCACATCGGGTTCCAGTCCTATCAACTAAAAACAAGAAGAAGCAGCTCTAGTGAGGGCGCGATCATCAACACTGGACAATTGAGGAGTGGAAAAACAATTGCTTGGTCCAACTATTGCGGTTGCGTCATGCTGATGGCAGTGTCAACGTTTGGCCTAAGCAGCATCCATGGACCCATCCTGCCTGGTGTGGGGAATGTATTCCCGGCACACGTTATGTCCCTTGATACCAATTGAGCAACGAACGTTTCCGACGCGTTTTATAATTCATGCCCCAAAGAATTCAGGCGCCAAAGAATTCAGAGAATTCAGGCCCCAAATAATTCAGGCAGTTCTGGAGGCAAAGGGGAGTACCTAATAACATTCTGTAATACGTTTTAAAAATCTCTATGCATTTTTGTATAAAAAACAATGCTGCTTTCTAAATAAAATGTATTATTATTACTTTTATGAATATTTGGATATTGTAGATTTCATCTGGTGACATGCAGGTTCATCCCTCCTTAAAGCTATAGTCTTCTCTCAAACAACTCACAGAGTTCCGACTTCAGTGTGTTCAACACAACTGGGAACTTGGAAAATAACAAGCTCCAACTGGTAAAAATGGTTTCGAACAGTCATCCAACTCGGAATTACAAGTCGGGAACTCGGACCTCTTTCTAGAGCCCCGCCTTTCCGACCTGAAGATCACTGATGTCATGATTTGACCTCGTTTTTCCCCGAGTTCCCAGTTGTCTTGAAAGCACCATGACACTGTCATTTAAGGCTAGCTGCTAGCTGTCACTTTCGATACATGCTGTCACTTTTGCCGCCTGTGGTGTCACATCCCAGTTTTTCTCAATCATGTTGGGTCTCAATAATAAATATAAATGCTTTGCATAAAAACGAAAAATGTCGTCTAAAAATGGTTAGGTATGGCTATAAGTCCTCATCATTTGATTCAGGCCATTAAACTGCATTGCATTTAAACTAATATCTGGCAACTAGAATCAACGTCTTTGCGTGCGCACCTGCAAGGCTTCAAAGTAAAGCCGAATGTCTTACCTTTGATTCGGGCTGAATAGGCACAGTGCTCCGGCAACGATGGAGGTCCCGGTGTTGCGGTTCATTCTCCTTCTCATTGTTTTCCGTCATCTTTTGGCAGACAAGCAGAAGCTATTACAGTATACTGCCAAAATTGGATACCGTGGTTAAATTTGCTCTAGTGAAATACAACAAACGTCTAACGCGACCGGTATTCGTGGGCTATGAACTTGAAAGCATACGTAGGCTATAAAGGCTCATGCTTTTCACTTTTTCACGAGTCAAATCGAAGTAATTTACTCGATAACATTCCAGTGAATAAGGTATCTTGACGCGCAAAGCCACTCCGTCGCAAAAACAATATCCACTCTCTTCCAAATAAAAAAATCCTCGTATCACGTTAGGCTACTTTAAAACAATTGTAAATATCCACTAGCCAAAGCGTATTATATAGCCTTATCTTTATCTATTGATGAGCGCTGTCCACTGCTTCGCTTAGCTTCTGCCACACGCGCCTTTACAAAACTTTGATTTAGTGACAAGGTTGGCTCAACCTGATTGGCCTAACCCCCTTACACTATGCAAATATTAGTGTAGTACCACGTCAGGACTGGATCAAAGTTGATGACGTTGGTAGACTTGGGCGGTGCTAGGACGCAGGTGTACGTCTCTGAAGATGTTGATGGCAATGCAACAGCTTGCTAACATGTCTATTAATAATGTTCTTTCGGTTTATGGTTATGACTGCTTTTATGTTGGATGATGTTATTTCAAAGTGGAGTTGTAGGAAGGCTAGGTGGAACGTTGTGTTTCAGCACCATATGCCCGGACAGGGTTTGACTCTTTCCTCGCGGTTCAGAACCATATTATAGCTGGACAGCGCCCCTTCCAAAGTAAATCATAAAGGCACCTAGTCTCATGTTTCAGCACCATAGGTTTGGACAGCGCTTGGTCCTTTCCCCATGTTTCAAAACCATACGTTTGACAGTACTCAGACCCTATGTTTCAGCAAAAATACTTTCTCATAGTCAACTTTACCAAGTCAATCTACTGTAATAATCACTGGTTTTGCAAAAAAAGCAGTACTTCTCACTTGCAAACGCAAGCATCCCCCTCTTTGAGTTTTTAAATATGCACCCACCCCATGACGCCGAGCTAAATATAGAAGCTATTGAATAGAACAAGGAGGATAGAGAGGCATATAATATTATTCACTTACAACACTGCAATGCTGAAAACGCAGATGGGACAGCCAATGGCTACATAACCACAACAATTACTCATTTATCTAAAACACAGACAGTAGCTGATCACTTTTATGATAACGTCCTTGAAGTTGTAATTGGCACTGCGGTTCATGCACATGTATTCATTACTCATTCCCATGGGTTCTTAGTCACGTCTTGCACATTCTGTTACAGGAATAAAGACAGTATCACAGGGAAAAATATTAGGCCATAACACGTGATCAGAGGTTGGTTGATTGTTTCGCCGGCTAGCTTGCATTTCCACATTACATTCCGGAGGCACATTGAGGCCTAGCTTTTGAGTGACATAGTATAACTTAATTGTGTGCGTGTGTGTCTGTGTGTGTTTGTGTGTGATACATAATACACATCAAGTGTATTAGCTACTCTGTAACCTGAGTTTCATACAGGGCATTTATGTTTGTCGGGATCATGTAGGTCTGCATCTCAAATGGCATGCATCTCAAATGGCACCCTATTCCCATAGGGCTCTAGTGAAAAGAAAGTCCACTAGGTAGGGAATAGTGTGCCATTTGGACCATCGACTGAAGTCAAATATACTAAGAGCTTTAAGCACTACTTAGGGTGTAAGTGGATTAGTGAGGGTGAGGAGTGACAGAGAGAGAGAACATGGCTGTTACATAAAAAGGACATATTTTATAAATTGTGTGTAAGAGCATTTTTAGTCCCATTTAGAGTATGTACTCATCTCTCATTGCGCATTTCTGTCTCATTCTCTCTCTCCCTCTCTCTCTCTCTCTCTCTCTCATTGACACCTCATCACACCATCCAGAGGAATCAGGTAGAATGGAGATGTGTGGCTCGTGCTGTTATCAGGCAGGGTGGGGGCGACAGCTAAAATTCGGACAAATGTCCACGTCTATTTCTCTCTCTTCTCCTTCCACTCCTGACAGTGCACGTGCGGCCCTCTCCTCTGTGTTCTTGTTTCCCGACTCTGCCTCCACAAACAGTCATCCCACAGTGTAAAGGTTACAACATTCGTAGCACACAGCAGGGAACAGAAGTAGCATTAGAGGCAAGCGTGTGTGTGTGTGTGTGTATGTGAGCTAGTGTGCATGCAAGCTAGAGTGTACCCGAGTATGTGTGTGTGCGTGTTGCTTTCTAAGATCCAGAAGCTCTTCCACAGTAGGTAGAGAGCAAGGGGATAAGTCTCCTGGCTCAGGAACATAAGCAGGCTGAATGTCTGCCCCCCCCCCCCCCCCCCAATTAGCATAACACCCAGTGTCACTCTCTCTTCTCTTCACCGTTCTTTCTTGCCACCTCTCCATTTCACTCTCTCCCTTGGTCTTCAACTTTTTCTTTACAGCCTTTTCTCTCTCCCTCTCTTTTCCTCTCTCTCTCTTTCTCTCTCTTTTCCTCTCTCTCTCTTATTCCCTTCTGCTGCTCTGTCGTTTCTACTGAGTGCCAAGTTTTTGTTTCTTAAATCTATTTTGGTACAAAAGAGCCGTCTTGCAATTGGAGGCCTGTGAGCAAATATTGCTTTCAGCCTTCTCGCTCTGCTGCTGGGGGGGGGGGGATGTCTGCTCTGGTGTCTTTTTAGACTCAGCTCCATGGCGTGTTATTTACAAGTGCTTCTGACGAGTGACCTCGTTTCACCGCTGTGTTCATTATTATCGCAAAACGGAAATAGAAGAAACTTTTCGGCGTAATTTTGAGGAGGACGCCGTGGGGTGTGTTATGATGTGCCACAATGCCAAGAAAGGCTGGGCGGTAGCAATCATCGTGTGAGCGGTTGCTCACATCATTAGATAGGATGTGCATGAGCCACATAAGTTACTTTAAATAGAATCCTCTGACTATATTTCGATGTGATAAAGCGCATTGATTCTTGAAGAATATACCTCCATGACAAGAAAAACTCACACGGTTTATGGGATCTCGTCCTCCTCTTCTCGGAGGACCAATGCGCAGCGTGGTAAGTGTCCATAATGTTTTTTAATCAAGACAATAGAACACTCGAACAAAACAACAGACGATGACGTGAATATACAAAACCGAAAACAGTACTGTGTGGACCAAACACTCACATGGAAAACAAACACCCACAACTCAAAAGTGAAACCAGGCTACCTAAGTACGATTGACAGCTGCCTCTGATTGAGAACTATTCAAGGCCGAACACAGAAATCCCAAATTATAGAAAAACAAACATAGACAACCCACCCAACTCACACCCTGACCATACTAAAACAAAGATATAATAACAGAACTAAGGTCAGAACGTGACAGTACCCCCCCCCCCCCCAAAGGTGCAGACTCCGGCAGCAAAACCTGAACCTATAGGGGAGGATCTGGGTGGGTGTCTGTCCGTGGTGACGGCTCTGGTACAGGACGTGGACCCCCACTTCACCATAGTCCTTGTCCGCCTCTTAGCCCACCTCCGCGGCCTCTTTAGAGCGGCGACCCTCACCGCCGACCTCAGACTGGGGACCCTAGCAATGGGTCCCGAATGGACGGGAGACTCCGGCAGTGCCGGACAGGCGGGAGCACCTGTAGGGAGGAGACAGAGAGACATTCTGGTGCGGGGGGCTGCCACCGGAGGGCTGGTGCGTGGAGGTGGCACCGGATAGACCGGACCGTGAAGGCGCACTGGAGCTCTTGAGCACCGAGCCTGCCCAACCTTACCTGGTTGAATGCTCCCCGTAGCCAAGCCAGTGCTGCAAGGTGGAATAGCCCGCACTGGACTGTGCTGGAGAACCGGGGACACCATGCGTAAGGCTGGTGCCATGTACACCATCCTGAGGAGACTCACTGGAGACCAGATGCGCTGAGCCGGCTTCATGGCACCTGGCTCGATGCCCACTCTAGCCCGGCCGATACGAGGTGCTGCAATGTACCGCACCGTGCTATGCACGCACACCGGGGACACTGTGCACTCCACCGCATAACACGGTGCCTGCCCGGTCCCTCTCGCTCGCCGGAAAGCATGGGAAGTTGGCGCAGGTCTCCTACCTGACTTTGCCACACTCCCCGTGTGCCCCCCCCAAGACATTTTTGGGGCTGCCTCTCGGGCTTCCAGCCGCGCTGCCCTGCTGCCTCCACATAACGCCGCCTCTCGACTTTCGCTGCCTCTAGCTCTGCCTTGGGGCAGCGATATTCTCCAGGCTGTGCCCAGGGTCCCTTGCCGTCCAGAATCTCCTCCCATGTCCAGGAGTCCTGATCTCGCTGCTGCTGCTGCTGCTGCCGCTGCCGTTACCACGCTGCTTGGTCCTTTGGTGTTGGGTGTTTCTGTAAGGGATCTCGTCCTCCTCTTCTGAGGAGGAGTAGCGAGAAGGATCGGAGGACCAATGCACAGAAATCCCAAATGATAGAAAAACGAACATAGACAACCCACCCAACTCACGCCCTGACCATAATAAAACAAAGATATAATAACAGAACTAAGGTTAGAACGTGACACACGGCTAGTCAGTATCTCTTTAGTTTATCAAGCTTACGTATCAGAGCTCTGCGGCCAGAGAATGATATGAGGCCGATATAAGGCCTTTAAAACCTATTAAATGTAACTAAATGTAATTGAAAATGTAATCTACATAATCCCCAAAAGTAATTATTTATCATGAGAGAGCCATAAACAATAACTCCAATAAAAAAATCTCAACTTTCTGGTCTTTAAAAAAAAAAGAAATTCTGAGGTGTAGTCATTTTTGAGGACACAAGCTCAGGTACACAGTACAAATATGATGAAAATATGAAATATGTTGTATGATCCCTTTCCTATTCAACAAAACTGTATGAATAAGGCTTGAAAGTACATATTTTCTTCTAAACATAGTATAATCTATTTATAAAATGAAAAAGCTATTAGAGTTCACCTTCCTTATTATAACTGTAAAATACATATCTGTGTATTTAGTGTGTATTTGCTCAAGGTCTCTCTTGATCAAAACGTCTGCCCCACAGCTGTGAACGTCTCACAGAGCTCTAGCCTTGCTTCCTGAACCCGTTAGAAACTCACCTTTCATCGGACATTAATCTTATCCGTCTATGACAAACAGAAAGTGTCAAATCTATTAATTATTTTGGATTGCTGGCTATAAATCGATCTCTGAACGCTCTGCAGCGACAAAACCACTATCTCCTGTTGTGTTACGATGAAAGGATTGCAGGCATATGCGTTGTTAGTGACTGTGATATAGGGAGTCGGAAGAGCGAATGAAATGGTAAGGAAGGACATCCCTGCTTCAAGTGGTGTACGATTTCACATCCTGCTTCACACAGGCACAAGAGACATACTCCTATGTCCGTGAGAATCAGGGCTCGTCAGGCAAGTCAGTTAAGAACAGATTCTTATTTTCAATGACGGCCTAGGAACAGTGGGTTAACTGCCTGTTCAGGGGCAGAACGACAGATTTGTACCTTGTCAGCTCGGGGGTTTGAACTTGCAACCTTCCGGTTACTAGTCCAACGCTCTAACGTATAGAAGCTATTGAATAGAACAAGGAGGACAGAGAGGCATATACTATTATTCACTCACAACACCGCAATGCTGAAAAATCAGATGGGACAGCCAATGGCTAACCACAACAATTACTCATTTTTCTAATTCACAGACAGTAGCTGATCACTTTTATGATAACGTCCTTGAAGTTGTAATTGGCACTGCGGTTCATGCACATGTATTCATTACTCATTCCCATGGGTTCTTAATCATGTCTTGCCCATTCTGTTACAGGAATAAAAACAGTCTCACAGGGAAAAATATTAAGCTTTAATACGTGATCAGAGGTTGGTTGATTGTTTTGCCGGCTAGCTTGCATTTCCACATTACATTCCAGAGGCACATTGAGGCCTAGCTTTTGAGTGACATAGTATACAGTGCCTTGCGAAAGTATTCGGCCCCCTTGAACTTTGCAACCTTTTGCCACATTTCAGGCTTCATACATAAAGATATAAAACTGTATTTGTTTGTGAAGAATCAAGAACAAGTGGGACACAATCATGAAGTGGAAAGACATTTATTGGATATTTCAAACTTTTTTAAGAAATCAAAAACTGGGCGTGCAAAATTATTCAGCCCCCTTAAGTTAATACTTTGTAGCGCCACCTTTTGCTGCGATTACAGCTGTAAGTCGCTTGGGGTATGTCTCTATCAGTTTTGCACATCGAGAGACTGAAATTTTTTCCCATTCCTCCTTGCAAAACAGCTCGAGCTCAGTGAGGTTGGATGGAGAGCATTTGTGAACAGCAGTTTTCAGTTCTTTCCACAGATTCTTGATTGGATTCAGGTCTGGACTTTGACTTGGCCATTCTAACACCTGGATATGTTTATTTTTGAACCATTCCATTGTAGATTTTGCTTTATGTTTTGGATCATTGTCTTGTTGGAAGACAAATCTCTGTCCCAGTCTCAGGTCTTTTGCAGACTCCATCAGGTTTTCTTCCAGAATGGTCCTGTATTTGGCTCCATCCATCTTCCCATCAATTTAACCATCTTCCCTGTCCCTGCTGGAGAAAAGCAGGGCCAAACCATGATGCTGCCACCACCATGTTTGACAGTGGGGATAGTGTGTTCAGGGTGATGAGCTGTGTTGCTTTTACACCAAACATAATGTTGAGCATTGTTGCCAAAAAGTTCAATTTTGGTTTCATCTGACCAGAGCACCTTCTTCCACATGTTTGGTGTGTCTCCCAGGTGGCTTGTGGCAAACTTTAAACGACACGTTTTATGGATATCTTTAAGAAATGGCTTTCTTCTTGCCACTCTTCCATAAAGGCCAGATTTGTGCAATAAATCAATGATTGTTGTCCTATGGACAGAGTCTCCCACCTCAGCTGTAGATCTCTGCAGTTCATCCAGAGGGCCTCTTGGCTGCATCTCTGATCAGTCTTCTACTTGTATGAGCTGAAAATTTAGAGGGACGGCCAGGTCTTGGTAGATTTTCAGTGGTCTGATACTCCTTCCATTTCAATATTATCGCTTGCACAGGGCTCCTTGGGATGTTTAAAGCTTGGGAAATCTTTTTGTATCCAAATCCGGCTTTAAACTTCTTCACAACAGTATCTCGGACCTGCCTGGTGTGTTCCTTGTTCTTCATGATGCTCTCTGCGCTTTTAACGGACCTCTGAGACTATCACAGTGCAGGTGCATTTATACGGAGACTTGATTACACACAGGTGGATTGTATTTATCATCATTAGTCATTTAGGTCAACATTGGATCATTCAGAGATCATCACTGAACTTCTGGAGAGAGTTTGCTGCACTGAAAGTAAAGGGGCTGAATAATTTTGCACGCCCAATTTTTCAGTTTTTGATTTGTTAAAAAAGTTTGAAATATCCAATAAATGTCGTTCCACTTCATGATTGTGTCCCACTTGTTGTTGATTCTTCACAAAATAATACAGTTTTATATCTTTATGTTTGAAGCCTGAAATGTGGCAAAAGGTCGCAAAGTTCAAGGGGGCCGAATACTTTCGCAAGGCACTGTAACTTAATTGTGTGCGTGTGTGTTATCCATTTCAATCTATGGCGTCCACATAATGATTTATAAGCAAAATAGTCGGTCGGAACCAGTACCAGAATCACACAGGTCCCCAAAAGAGGGGACTTTAAATATAAGAGGGATATAATTTCATTATTACCAATCACCTGCAACAAGCAACCTCAAATGTGTGATCACTTTTCCTATTTTGAATAATATACCTTATAATGCCTTATGAGCCACGTAAAACTGTCAGTCCTTACATCCACTGCTGTCTATATGTTTTTAACAGTGGTTACATTACCCCAGCCCTGTCCCTCAGCCTACCAAACAAAGATGCCGGGCCAGGCTGTGGAAATGACACATTGTGCCTTTAAGACATGTTTTCTAACATATGAAGAATACGAGCCTTCAGCTTGGCCATTGTTAGAGCTTTATTTGTATCCTCTGTTGTTATGAAAGTCCCCAATGACTTGCTCTATCTCGGTCAAAGATGAACCTACTAATACATCAAATAACACAAATCCCTGTATAATATAACACACTTCCATTGAGTGTGCAAAAGACCTGTGGGTTTGTGTGCAAAATATTTCTGTGTGTGTTCGGGCCTCTGTTGCCATGAAGTGTGTGTGTGTGTGTGTGTGTGTGCGCGTGTGTGTGCATGTGTGAGTATATTTGTGTGCAAAAGTGCTGTGTGTGTGTGTGTGTGTGATAAAGGCAGTGTGCTTGTTTGGACCTCTGTTCACTTAAAGTGTGTGTGCGTATGCACGCACGTACGGGTATGCGCTTCGAAAACAAAATCTTTACAACAGATGTTGAAAAATTCAAAACACCTAAAGGTCAATGGTACTATGCGTAGCTACTGCAGATTGACATGAGCAGTCACATATGTGGCACACAAAATGAACACGTAAAATGGCCTTTCTCATTTTAATCCCTACCATGCCCATGAATATTGATTGGATTACCGTGAATTTAGAATAATAAACGGGTCTTGATTAGAGAGTTTATACATTGTCATTTATACCCCTACACGCAGTACAATAAGTCTGGTATGACATATTTATGACTTAATATATTTATAAAAGTGTATGTACAAAGATATTTAGCCTGGACAATGAGTACATTAGCATTCCAGTGTCCATCTGTGCTGAGTGTGAATAAAAAATTAAGGAGTGGTATGATATCCTGGTAATAACCTCCCCTGGGAAAGAGAGAAAGAGAGAGAGAGAGATAGAGATCCCAATCCTCCATAAAAAATAAAAATAAACTATGACCAAAAAACAAGAATACTTTTTATTCAAAATTGAAAATTGGGGATTCGATTTCATTTATTGGATCAACGAATTAAAGAGTGTGTGAGTGTAATAGAGAGAGGACGGCCTTCAATGACAAAGCCAGTCAGAGTGCCAGGGAAACAGAGGAAGCCAGATAGCAGAGCCGGCACAGAAATATGTTTGCTCAACAAATCTGACAGCCAGAGGTCTATTCTTAGTTGCACGCGTCGATGTGGCTGCTCTCTGCTGGTTACGGATGTTAGTGGGAGAATAATATTGCTGTCTTGGGATTGGGACTCAGCGTTCTCCTCTAAAAATTGCTCTAGCTGTGCTGTAATGTATCATTATGGATACAAATAAAGTGCTTAAGTTTGTGTGTGTGTGTGTGTGTGTGTTTTTCTTACGTATTCTGCTCACTCTATGAAATGTCTGTCTGGCTTAGCTATTTGTCTTATCTTGGCAACAGCAACTCCTTCTCACCTCGTGTGAAATATTCAGAAACCCCATTTACACCTTAAGTGCTTTTGAAGCGAGGAAGAAACAAGGTGTGAAAATCTATTTTCTAAAACAAAATCGGGTCTGAAGTCCAGATATGCCCGCAGGGCTTAGGGTTCTGTGTCAGTGGGTGAGTTCTAGAACACTGTGTTTTGTGTGTGTGCGTCTGTGTGTGTGTGTGTGAGAGAGAGAGAGAGAGAGAGAGGAGGAGAGATGTGAGAGAGAGAGAGAGAGAGAGAGAGAGAGAGATGTGTGAGAGAGAGAGAGAGAGAGAGAGAGAGAGAGAGAGAGAGAGGATGTGTGTGAGAGAGAGAGAGAGAGAGAGAGAGAGAGAGAGAGAGGATGTGTGTGAGATAGAAAACCGTACCAGACGGAGTGACATTGACGGGGAGGAAGTGTTGGACATACCAAGAGGTTTTTACCCGTCAGTCGCTGACTCACCCTCCATCGGGATTATAAGGACAATAAAGCTCCATTTATCTTTAATGAGAGGTATAACTGGGGTCCGAGGCCGGGTTATCACTGTTGAAATAGCCTGAGTGCTGCAGCCCAGATGAGGCTGCTGATTGGAGAACGGCTCATAATAATGGCTGGAACGGAGCGAATGGAATGGCATTTAACCATGTGTTTGATAGCATTCCACTCATTCCCCTCCAGCCATTACCACAAGCCCGTCCTCCCCAATTAAGGTGCCACCAACCTCCTGTGGTGCTGCTACAATACATCCACTTCGGGCCAAATGTACTAATATACCAGGATTCTGGATGTGTTCAGACAATACAAAACTTTTGGTAAAATGTTTACAGTCTTTATTCATGTTTTAAAATGAGTTTATAGACTGTTAATCTTGATATTATACAGTATATAGTGAATGTATAAGTGATGCACAGTTATAAATAATTGGTTGATATCGTGTGATAATCTCGCTATTAGTCTATCATTAGAATAACAATACCTGAAATACCTAAAAATGATTTTAAAATGTGGACTTCTGGGCCTCCCGGGTGGCGCAGTGGTTAAGGGCGCTGTACTGCAGCGCCAGCTGTGCCACCAGAGACTCTGGGTTTGCGCCCAGGCTCTGTCGTAACCGGTCGCGACCGGGAGGTCCGTGGGGCGACGCACAATTGGCCTAGTGTTGTCCGGGTTAGGGAGGGCATGGCAGGTAGGGATGTCCTTGTCTCATCACGCACCAGCGACTCCTGTGGCAGGCTAACACTAACCAAGGTTGCCAGGTGCACGGTGTTTCCTCCGACACATTGGTGCGGCTGGCTTCCGGGTTGGATGCGCGCTGTGTTAAGAAGCAGTGCGGCTTGGTTGGGTTGTGTATCGGAGGACGCATGACTTTCAACCTTCGTCTCTCCCGAGCCCGTACGGGAGTTGTAGCGATGAGACAAGATAGTAGCTACTAAAAAACAATTGTATACCACGAAATTGGGGAGAAAAAGGGGTAAAAAAAAAAAGTGGACTTCTAGTTTCCCCTTGTCGTTACTATAAAGAGATCTGATTCCCCCTTGGTTTCTGATTGCTTAGGAAGAGTGCACTGTGGCCTGAATGCTTGGGAACTGTCCATGGTCCTAAGGTATAGGTGTAGGTAAAGGCCCGTTTTTCACAACATTTCACATTCAGGTCAAAATGATGATCCTGTCTTTTCTCTCAATTTCATTATTTTACAAGTGAACAGAATCTAACGAGTCAATTGCCCTTAGAGGTCAACGTAAATTCCATTACAAATTAAATACACAGAGACAATGAAAATTAATTCAAAAATGTATGTATTACGCTTTCATAAGCCATAAACCATAATAAAGTAAGTAGGTAAGTAGGTTGGTAGGTTGGTAAGTGTGTCGGTAGGCAGGGAGAAAGATAGATCAGCAGGTAGGTTGTTTAGGTACATTGCCTTGCAAAAGTATTCATCCCCCTTGGTGTTTTTCCTATTTTGTTGCATTACAACCTGCAATTTAAATAGATTTTTATTTGGATTGCATGTAATGTAATTTGGAGCTCTCCAAATAGGTCAGGGATAAAGTTGCGGAGAAGTACAGATTGGGGTTGGGTTATAAAAATAATTCATAAACTTTGAACATCCCACGGAGCACCATTAAATCCATTATAAAAAAATGGAAGAAATATGTCACCACAACAAATCTGCCAAGAGAGGGCCGCCCACCAAAACTCATGGACCAGGCAAGGAGGGAATTAATCAGAGAGGCAACATAGAGAACAAAGATAACCCTGAAGGAGCTGCAAACCTCCACAGCGGAAATTGGAGTATCTGTCCATAGGACCACTTTATGCCGTACACTCCACAGAGCTGGGCTTTACGGAAGAGTGGCAAGAAAAAAGCCAAAGCTTAAAGAAAAAAATAAGCAAACACGTTTGGTGTTTGCCAAAAGGCATGTGGGAGGCTCCCCAACATATGGAAGAAGGTACTCTGGTCAGATGAGACTAAATTGAGCTTTTTGGCCATCAAGGAAAATGCTATGTCTGGCGCAAACCCAACACCCCTCATCACCCTGAGAACACCATCCCCACAGTAAAGCATGCTGGTGGCAGTATCATGCTGTGGGGATGTTTTTCATCGGCAGGGACTGGGAAACTGGTCAGAATTGAAGAAATATGGCTGGCGCTAAATACAGGGAAACTCTTGAGGGAAACCTGTTTCAGTCTTCCAGAGATTTGAGACTGGGACGGAGGTTCACCTTCCAGCAGGACAATGACTCTAAGCATACTGCTAAAGCAACACTCAAGTGGTTTAAGGGGAAACATTTAAATGTATTGGAATGGCATAGTCAAAGCCCAGACCTCAATCCAATTGAGAATCTGTGGTATGACTTAAAGATTGCTGTACACCAGCGGAACCCATCCAACTTGAAGGAGCTGGAGCAGTTTTGCCTTGAAGAATGGGCAAAAATCCCAGTGGCTAGATATGCCAAGCTTATAGAGACTTACCCCAAGAGAATTGCAGCTGTAATTGCTGCAAAAGGTGGCTCTACCAAGTTTTGACTT
This sequence comes from Oncorhynchus nerka, assembly GCF_034236695.1. Taxonomy (NCBI): domain Eukaryota; kingdom Metazoa; phylum Chordata; class Actinopteri; order Salmoniformes; family Salmonidae; genus Oncorhynchus; species Oncorhynchus nerka. The sequence continues at coordinate 27,851,888 of NC_088418.1, forward strand.
TGTGGGGGTGAATAGTTATGCACGCTAAGTTTTCTGTTTTTTTGTCTTATTTCTTGCTTGTTTCACAATAGAAAATATTTTGCATCTTCAAAGTGGAAGATGTTAATTCCAGGTGGTAAGGCAACAAAATAGGAAAAATGCCAAGGGGATGAATACTTTCCCAAGCCACTGTAGGTATGTCAGTAGGTAGGTAGATGGGTAGGTTGGTCAGTCGGTCAGGTCAGTCGGTAGGCAGACAAGTGCTTGTGTGTGTGTCTTTGTGTGTATTTGTTTGTGTACTTAGTATCTTGGGTAGCTTTTCTTAGATGGATGATGGGTCAACAGGAGAAAGAAGTGTCATCTCAACCCGAATCCATCTGTGAATGAGACAGATATACAGATAGATATATTTATACTCTAGAACAGGGTTTCCCAAACTTGGTCCTGGGGCCCCCACTGAGTACACGTTTTGTTTTTTGCCCTAGCACTACACAGCTGATTCAAATCATCAAAGCTTGATGACAAGTTGATTATTTGAATCAACTGTGTAATGCTAGGGCAAAAACAAAAACGTGCACCCAGAAACGAATTTCGGAGACCCAGCTCTAGAAATATTATCTAAATTATACAAACCTAACTTACTTAAAATGGTACGTCACACTCAAGACCTGCCTGTGTCATTCCTATTCTTACTACTCTTCTTCTATGGGTTGAATCTGTTAACTCCGATACCCCCAAACTATGGAAAACCATAAAATATTTATTTGAGGTTTTTTTGCTTGGGATTTTCTATCTGCTCACCTTTTCTTGAAACTCTTGAAGCTTCCTGTCTCTCTTGTCCTCTCTTGTTGCCTGAATTTCAGTATGAGTGTCACTGCGTTTCATCTCATCTCCCTGAATATCCCTCTTCTCCTCCTCCTGTTCACCCTTTCCACCTTCTCCTCTGGTGCTTTTGCTACCATTTCTTTTCCTTTTTTTTCTCTCCTATCAATGCTCCCCTCTGCCTGCTCCTTCACCTCTGTGGGAGAATTAGAAGAGTTCACCAGTCAAATACTTTACATAATGTATTTGACCCAGGTCTGACCCTCATAAAGTCTCATCTACAGTGAATCTACGGTGAAACTCTTTATTCTATTCAATTAATCCCAGAGTCTCATCCTAAACCTCAACTTACCCTGTCCCTCTCCAAACCCAGCATTTCAGCTCCCGTTTCTTTGTAAATGGCTGTCATCCAGGATGGGAGAGATGGGGCAGGAGGATGGGTTGCAGCGTGTCACAGATAGAGATGGGAGGGAGAGTGGTATAGAAGGGGGGGAAATATGTTGACAGGTGTAGGGATGGACAGGGGGCAGGCAGTTGGGGAGGAGACGGAAGAGGAGGATGTGGTAGCAGAAGCATGGGATGAATGTCCGTCTCCCATCTCTCTGTGAGGCTCTCTAATTGGCCCTGGGCTCTGCAGGGTAGGAGAAACAGAGGAACAGGGTTAAGTTAGGCCACAGTGGTATGCAGATTCATCCAACAGACTGCATAGTTACAGTGCCTTCAGAAAGTAGTCATACACCTTGACATTTATTGTGTTACAGCTTAAATTCATAATGGATGAATGATTTACTTTTCTTCGCCCATCTACACACAATAGCCCATAATGACAAATTGAAAACATGTTTTTATTTTTGTATTAAGCTAATTAACTTAAAATGGAATACAGAAATATCTCATATGAATGAGTATTCATACCCCTGAGTCAATACGTGTTAGAATCATCGTTGGCAGCGATTAAAGCTGTGAGTCTTTCTGGGTAAGTCTGTAAGAGCTTTCCATCCATGGATTGGGCAATATTTGCCCATTATTCTTTTCAAAATTCTTCAAGCTCTGTCAAATTGGTTGTTGATCATTGCTAGACTAACAATTTTAAGGTCTTAGTGTAAGTCAAAACTGTAACTCGGCCACTCACTAACATTCACTGTCTTCTTCGTAAACAACTCCAGTGTATTTTTTAGCCTTGTGTTTTCAGTTATTGTCCTGCTGAAAGGGGAATTCATCTCCCAGTGTCTGAAGGAATGCAGACGGAACCAGATTTTCCTCTAGGATTATACCTGTGCTAAGGCCCATTTAATTTATTTTTTATTCTGAAAAACTTCCAGTCTTTAATGATTACAAGCAGCCATCACTATGCTTGAAAATATGGAGAGTGGTAATAAGTAACGTGTTGTATTGGATTTGCCCCAAAAATAACACTTTGTATTCAGGACAAAAAGATAATCGCTTTGCCACATTTCTTGCAGTATTTAGTGCCTTGTTGCAAACAGGATGCATGTTTTTGGAATATTTGTATTCTGTATGGCTTCCTTCTTACCACTCTGTCAATTAGGTTAGTATTGTGTAGTAACTACAATGTTGTTGATCCACCCTCAGTTTTCTCCTATTACTGCCATTTAATTTAGTAACTGTTTCAAAGTCAACATTGGCCTCATGGTGTTGATCCCTGAGCAGTTTCCTTCCTCTCCGGAAACTGAGTTAGGAAGGGCGCCTGTATCTTTGTAGTGACTGGGTGTAGTGAAACACCATCCAAAGTGTAATTAATAACTTCAACATGCTCAATGGGATGTCTTTTTTTTACCCATCTACCAATAGGTTCCCTTCTTTGAGAGCCATTGGTCTATGTGATTGAATTGAGGGACCTTACAGATATTTATACACTATATATACAAAGTATGTGGACACCCCTTGAAATTCGGCCATTTCAACCTCACCTGTTGCTGATAAAATCGACCACACAGCCATGCAATCTCTATAAACGAACATTGGCAGTAGAATGGCCTTACTGAAGAGCTCAGTGACTTTCAACATGGCACCATCATAGGATGCCACCTTTCCAACAAGTCAGTTTGTCAAATTTCTGTCCTGCGAGAACTGCCCGTCAACTGTAAGTGCTGTTATTTTGAAGTGGAGACATCTAGGAGCAACAACGGGTCAGTCATGAGGAGGCAGGCCACACAAGTCTACAGAATGGGACTGCCGAGTGCTGAGGGTGCCTAGCACGTAAAAATTGTCTGTCCTCGGTTGCAACACTCACTACCGAGTTCCAAATTGCCTCTGGGAGCAACATCGGCACAAGAAATGTCAGTCAGAATCTTCATCAAATGGTTTTCCATGGTCGAACAGCCGCAGATAAGCCTAAGTTCACCATTAGCAATGCCAAGTGTCGGCTGGAGTGGTGTAAAGCTTGCCGCCATTAGACTCTGGAGCAGTGGAAATGCGTTCTCTGGAGTGGTGAATCACACTTCACCATCTGGCAGTCCGATGGACGAATCTGGGTCCTAATAATTAGGCTTTCCCATAGAAAAACATTGGAAAGTCCAATGACCTCAACAAAAACATTTCCTGGATGGATTGTCCTCTGGGTTTCGCCTCCCGAATCAGTTCTGTTATACTCGCAGACATTATTTTAACAGTTCTAGAAACTTTAGAGTGTTTTCTATCCAATACTACCATGCATATGCATATCCTAGCATCTGGGCCTGAGTAACAGGCAGTTTACTTTGGGCATCTCAGTCATCCAAACCTCCGAATACTGCCCCCTAGCCTTAAAAAGTTATAAACCTCTTTGGGCTAGGCGTGCCTCAAGCGACCCACCTAGACAACATCCGGTGAAATTGCAGAGCGACAAATTCAAATTACATAAATTGTAATATTATTAAACATTCATGAAAATACAAGTGTCATACATCATTTAAAAGCTTAACTTCTTGTTAATCCAGCCGCATTGTCACATTTCAAAAAGGATTTACAGCGAAAGCACACCATGCGATTATCTGAGGACAGCGCCCCGCATACAAAAGCATTAAAAACATTTTCCAACCAAGCAGATGCATCGCGAAAGTCAGAAATAGCGATAAAATAAATCCCTTACCTTTGAAGATCTTCATCTGGTTGCAATCACAAGGGTCCCAGTTACATAACAAATTGTCCTTTTGTTCGTTAAAGTCCTTCTTTATATCCACAAAAAAAGTATGTTTATTTGGCGCACTTCATTCAATAATCCACCTGTTTCCCCTCGTTCAAAATGCATACAAAATGAATCCCAAACGTTACCAATAAAATTGGTCCAAACATGTCAAACAATGTTCCTAATCAATCCTCAGGTATCCTAATATATAAATAAACGATCAAATTTGAGACAGAAAATAGTATATTCAATACTGGAAATAAATAACGCTACAGCATTTCTAGATGATTCTGTACTTCCAACTTTGTGACAACAGTTTGGGGAAAGGCCCTTTCCTGACAATGCCCTCGTGCACAAAGCGAGGTCCATACAGAAATAGTTTGCCAAGATTGGTGTGGAAGAACTTGATTGGCCTGCACAGAGCCCTGACCTCAACTCCATCGAACACCTTTGGGATGAATTGGAACGCCAACTGCGAGACAGGCCTATTCGCCCAACGTCAGTACCCGACCTCACTAATGCTGTTGTGGTTGAATGGAAGCAAGTCCCTGCAGCAATGTTCCAACATCTAGTGGAAATCCTTCCCAAAAGAGTGGAGGCTGTTGTAGCAGCAAAGGGGGGACCAACTCCATATTAATGCCCATTATTTTGGAATGAGATGTTCGAGGAGCAGGTATACACAAACTTGTGGTCATGTAGTGTATGTGTGGGGTACAGAGATGAGGTAGTCTTGTTAAACACTATTAGTCCATGCAACTTATTCTGTAACTTATTAAGCACATTTTTACTCCTGAGCTTATTCAGGCTGTGTCATGCCCTGACCGTAGAGATATTTTTATTCTCTATGTTTGGTTGGTCAGGGTGTGACTCGGGTAGGAAACTCTATGTTCTGTGTTTCTATGTTTTGGCCGGGTATGGTTCTCAATCAGAGACAGCTGTCTATTGTTGTCTCTGATTGGGAATCATACTTAGGCAGCCTTTTTTGTTTTTGTATTTGTGGGTAGTTGTCTTTGTTAATGGCCTGTATAGCCCTAGTAAGCTTCACGTTAGTTTTTGTTGTTTCTTGTTTTGTTGGCGACATTTATAATAACGAAAAATTTACGCTAACCACGCTGCACCTTGGTCCGGTCATTTCCACGACGATGGCGATCGTGACAGAACTACCCACCACAAACGGACCAAGCGGCATGGCCGGGAGGAGCAGACAGAGTGGACATGGGAAGACATTCTGGAAGGAAGGGGATCCTGGACGTGGGAGAAGATCCTGGCTGGAATGGATCGCCTGCCGTGGGAGCAGGTGGAAGCAGCGAAGAGGGCGGATGCAGCTAGTCAAGGGGACCAGCGCTACATAGGGTCAAGGCTGGCAAGGAAGACCGGGAAGCACACGGGGAGGTTGGCGGAGCTAACTCCCCATGCTCACGGCAAGTAAAAGCGCACGGTGTCTCCAGTGCGTGTGCACAGCCCGGTGCGCTACATTCCAGCTCCCCGCATTGGACTGGCTAGAGTGGGCGTCCAGCCAGGACGGATGGTGCCGGCTCAGCGCACTGTGTCTCCGGTGCGTCTGCACAGCCCGGGCGAAAGTAACCATCCAGCCAGGACGGGTTGTGCCGGCACTACGCTTGAGACCTCCAGTGAGCCTCCACGGCCCAGTGCATCCGGTGCCTGCTCCACGCACCAGGCTTCCAGTGCATCTCCCCAGTCCGGTGAGACCTATTCCGGTTCCATGTACCAGGCCTCCAGTATGTCTCCCCAGTCTGGTAAGCCCTGTGGCAGCTCCACGCTCCAGGCTTCCCATACGTCTCCTCAGTCTGGTGAGACCGGTTCCGGCTCCACGTTCGAAGCCTCCAGTGATGATCCATGGCCCGAAGCCTCCAGTGATGATCCATGGCCCGGAGCCTGCAGTGAGGATCCGTGGCACGAAGCCTCCAGCATCGATGCTCAGTCCGGAGCCTCCAGCGAAGGTCCCCAGTCTGGAGCCTCCAGCGACGGTCCCCAGTTCAGAGGCTCCAGCGACGGTCCTCAGTCCGGGGCCTCCAACAAGGGTCCCCAGTCCGGGGCCTGCAGCGAGGGTCCCCAGTCCGGGGCCTGAGGAGAGGGTCCCCAGTCCAGGGCCTGCAGAGAGGGTCCCCAGTCCGGGGCCTCCAACTAGGGTCCCCAGTTCGGGGCCTGCAGCGAGGGTCCCCAGTCCGGGGTCGGCGGCGAGGGTCCCCGCACCAGAGGCGCCACCAAAGTGGGGGGAGCTAGAGGTGGAGGTAGATGCCCACCTGGACCCTCCCCTATAGTGTCAGGTTTGTGGCCGGAGTCCGCACCTTTAGGGGGGGGAGCACTGTCACGCCCTGACCGTAGAAATCTTTTTATTCTCTATGTTTGGTTGGTCAGGCACCTCAAGGCGAGTGCGAGGAGCAGGAACAGGACGGACTTGACTGGGGAGACGCACTTGAGGAAGAGTGCGAGGAGCAGGAACAGGACGCACCTGACTGGGAAAGCGCACTTGAGTAAGAGTGCTAGGAGCAGGCACAGGACGTACCGGGCTGTGGAGACGTACTGAAGACCTGGTGCGTATAGCCGGCATCATTTACATTTACATTTACATTTAAGTCATTTAGCAGACGCTCTTATCCAGAGCGACTTACAAATTGGTGCAGTGGAACAGTAGTGCATCTAAATCTTTTAAGGGGGGGGGTGAGAGGGATTACTTTATCCTATCCTAGGTATTCCTTAAAGAGGTGGGGTTTCAGGTGTCTCCGGAAGGTGGTGATTGACTCCGCTGTCCTGGCGTCGTGAGGGAGTTTGTTCCACCATTGGGGGGGCCAGAGCAGCGAACAGTTTTGACTGGGCTGAGCGGGAACTGTACTTCCTCAGTGGTAGGGAGGCGAGCAGGCCAGAGGTGGATGAACGCAGTGCCCTTGTTTGGGTGTAGGGCCTGATCAGAGCCTGGAGGTACTGAGGTGCCGTTCCCCTCACAGCTCCGTAGGCAAGCACCATGGTCTTGTAGCGGATGCGAGCTTCAACTGGAAGCCAGTGGAGAGAGCGGAGGAGCGGGGTGACGTGAGAGAACTTGGGAAGGTTGAAGGTACTGGAACTTTAACACAAAGGTAATGGAACTTTAACACACTTCACACGGCAAGTGCGAGGAGCTGACACAAGACGTACAGGTTTGTGAGGGTGCACTGGAGCCCTGGTGCGTATAGCCGGCTTCAATTGTTCCGGAACTTTAACCCACTTCTCAGGACTAGTACGGGGAGCTGGTGGCACCAAACTGACAACATGTTCCTTTATTCCAAATCGTTGCATCCTCCACCAACTCAACAACTCTCCCATTTCTCTCTCCTCCAAATTCTCTTTCTTCTCCCAGACTGGCTCTGGTTCACTCCTCGGCTCCGCCGACTGCGCCATGTCCCCCCAAATAAATTATTTGGGCTTCTGTGGCCTACCTCCCAGACTTCGTCGCTGTCCCTCCTTCGCTGCTTCCGCCTGCCTCCATGGCAGGCTCTTCTCTCCTTCTATAATGTCGTCCCAAGTCCAGGATGTTCTCTCCCTAATCTCCTCTGCAGACCAGGATGCCATTATCTCCCGGGCACGCTGCTTGGTTCGTTGTTGGTGGGATCTTCTGTCACGATCGTTATAATGATTGGACCAAGGCGCAGCGTGCGTAGGGTTTTACATATTTTAATAAAAATACAAATCAGACCAGGCCAACATAAACCATCAATCACCTAGATGACCCACCCTAGTCACTATCACGCCCCAACCAACAGAGAATAAACAGCTCTCTATGGTCAGGGTGTGACAGATTATTCCAAAAATAATGAGTATTTTCAACTGAGAAAACAAACCTTTAAATCTAAATCTAGTAGGCCAAGCATTAAATAGTAAAAATATTAGGCCAAGCATTAAATAGTAAAAATATAGTAGACCAAGCATTGAATAGTAAAATAAAAAGTAATGTATCTGTCAAGCCCTGATCTGTTTCACCTGTCTTTGTGATTGTCTCCACCCACCTCCAGGTGTCTCCTGTTTTCCCCTTTTGTCCCCGGTGTATTTATCCCTGTGTTTCCTGTCTCTCTGTGCCAGTTCGTTAACAAGTCAACCAGCGTTTCTCCTAGTTCCTATTTTTCCCAGTCTGTTTTTTTAACTAGCCCTCCTGGTTTTGACTCTTGCCTGTCCTGATGCCGAATCTGCCTGCCTGATCTCTCTGCCTGTTCTGACCTCGAGCCTGCCTAACCCCTTGTACTGCTTGGACTCGGACCTGTTCACTGAACCCTTGTCTGTCCTGAACTCGAGCCTGCCTATCCCCTGGTACCGTTTGGACTCTGCCCTGGTTCATGAACTCTCGCCTGTCCCCGACCTGCCTTTTGCCTACCCCTTATGGTATAATAAATATCGGCGCTCAACCATCTGCCTCCTGTGTTTGCATTTGGGTCTCGCCTTGTGCCCTTATAGTATCAGCTTTAAAGACAAAATGTTTCACTGCTAATAAATGTGATCCAATCAACAAAAGCATGCACTAATGAAATTAAAGCCCTATCATAACACCGATGATTAAATCCATTTTCACAGTGAAAACTTAGTAAACATTATTTTGGATTTCCAATTGGACATGTCTGGTTTTCTGGTTGAATCTACATCAGATATCTGTTTTGATCTCCTGTATGTATCTGGTGTGATTTTAAGCTGCCTATTAGAGAAAGATTATCTCCACACTCAGAGTAGTGGTAAGACTTTTCTCTTGTGTGAACTGTCTAACGAACTACACTACCGGTCAAAAGTTTTAGAACATCTACTCATTCATGTTTTCTTTTATTTTTACTATTTTCTACATTGAAAAAATAAAAATGAAGACATCAAAACGATGAAATAACACATGTGGAATCATGTAGTAACCAAACAGGTTATTTTCTATTTGAGATTCTTAAAATAGCCACCCTTTTCCTTGATGACAGCTTTGCACACTCTTGGCATTCTTTCAACCAGGTTGGCTATATGATCATACTGGTAATAGATCCATTGTTTTATTACGTGTGAGGCACAGCTGAGTGAGCATATGTTTAAACTATTTGCTTTTTCTTTTTCTTTTACTGGGCTGCTGTTGTCTGCATCTGATGTTCAGTCTCAGTGGAGGGAGAGAGCAGCAGAGTGAGGGTCCGCCTCTCAACATCCCTCCGCTCTCCCTTTCCTCCACTGACACTGACCAAAAAGGGACACCGTCTTCCAGCTGATGGGGAAACTCGAGTCGCACTGCATTATTTAATGCAAAAATTCTCATTCACAAATTCATGTTGTTACTCCTATGAACAGAGAAAGTGAAATATTCCTCTATTAAAAAATACCCAAGCTGCTAATAATAACAACGCAGGCCTATAAATACACATGCCTACTCATTAATTAATGCTGCACTGCTTGCTGTAGAGCTGAGTGGAAATAGGAAGAACGCACATTTCATGGCTTATAAAAGTGTTGAATACAAAGTGTTGACAGTGCGGAGTAAGAACTTAAAGATCAACTCACTGGGCTCCTGAGTGGCACAGCGGTCTAAGGCACTGCATCTCAGAGCAAGAGGAGATCCAATTTGTAAGTCGCTCTGGATAAGAGCGTCTGCTAAATGACTTAAATGTAAATGTAAGAGGTGTCATTACAGTCACTACAGTGCAAGAGGTGTTGACTGCTGTTGTTGTAAAGGGTCATGGGACCCCTACAGGACTCCAATTGCTTCCAATTACCCTAGGCCATGCCCCTTCCCTCCACACACCTGTTCCAACTCCCTAATCACCTCTGCCTTTTTCACCCCTTTCAGTTCCGTATTTAAGCAGCATGCTCCTTCCTACACTCTAGAATAGTTTGATTGGTGATGCCATGGGGTGGCGCTATATCCTTCCATTTTGCGTGATATGATTAAGTGTCTTATATTGTAGGAGAAATGTAAGTTAACCATGTATATTACCTTGCTTGAACTTATGTTGTATCCTTTATAGCTATGCTAATTACTTTTTATGTTTAGTCCTGACAGCCTCCTTAGTTTGTAGTTATACAGTGCCTTCAGAAAGTATTCACACCCCTTGACTTTTTCCACATTTTGCCTGGTTACAGCCCGAATTTAAAATGTATTCAATTGAGTGTGTCACTGGCCTACACACAGTACCCCATACTGTCATAGTGGAATTATGTTAGAAATGTCAACAAATTAATTAAAAATGACATGTCTTGAGTCAAGTATTCCACCCCTTTGTTATGGGAAGCCAAAATAAGTTCAGGAGTAGAAATATGCTTAAATTGCATGGACTCACTCTGTGCAAAAATAGTGTTTAACTTCTTATGGCTGCAGGGGCACGATTGAGTAGCTTGGATGAATAAGGTGCCCAGAGATGCCCAGAGTAAACAGCCTGCTCCTCAGTCCCAGTTGCTAATATATGCAAATTATTAGTACATTTGGATAGAAAACACTCTGAAGTTTCTAAAACTGTTTGAATGATGTCTGTGAGTATAACAGAACTCATATGGCAGGCAGAAACCTGAGAAAAAATCCAAACAGGAAGTGGGAAATCTGAGGTTTGTAGTTTTTGAATTCAGCCCTATCGAATACACAGTGGGATATTGGTTATGTTGCACTTCCTAGGGCTTCCACTAGATGTCAACCGTCTTTAGAAACTTGAATGAGGCTTCTACTGTGATGTGGGGCTGGATGAGAGCTCTTGGAGTCAGTGGTCTGGCAGAGAGCCAGGTCCATTTCACATGAGAGCAACCTGCGTTCCATGGCTTTTCTACAGACAATGGAATTCTCTGGTTGGAACGTTATTGAAGATTTATGATAAAACCATCCTAAAGATTGTTTCTATATTTAGTTTGAAATGTTTCTACGACCTGTAATATAACTTTTTGAACTTTTCGTCCGACGTTCGGCTGGACCTGCACGAGCGTTTGGATTTGTGTACTAAACGCCCTAACAATAAACATAACATAAATAATGGACATAGATAATGGACATTATCGAACAAATCAAACATTTATTGTGGAACTAGGATTCCTGGGAGTGCATTCTGATGAAGATCATCAAAGGTAAGGGAATATTTATAATGTTATTTCTGATTTCTGTTGACTCCAACATGGCGGATATTTTTTTTTTCTGAGCGCCGTTCTCAGATTATTGCATGGTTTGCTTTTTCCGTAAAGTTTTTTTGAAATCTGACAAAGCGGTTGCATTAAGGAGAGGTATATCTATAATTGCATGTGTAACACTTGTATTTTCATCAACATTTATTATGAGTATTTCTGTAAAATTGATGTGGCAATGCAAAATCACTGGATGTTTTGGAACTAGTGAATGTAACGCGCCAATGTAAACTCAGATTTTTTTATATAAATATGAACTTAATCAAACAAAACATACATGTATTGTGTAACATGAAGTCCTATGAGTGTCATCTGATGAAGATCATCAAAGGTTAGTGATTCATTTTGTCTCTATTTGTGCTTTTTGTGACTCCTATCTTTGGCTGGAAAAATGGCGGGGTTTTTCTGTGGCTTGGTGGTGACCTAACAATCGTTTGTGGTGCTTTCGCTGTAAAGCCTATTTGAAATCGGACACGGTGGCTGGATTAACAACAAGATTACATTTAAAACGGTATGAGATACATGTATGTTTGAGGAATTTTATTTATGAGATTTCTGTTGTTTTGAATTTAGCTCCCTGCACTTTCACTGACTGATGTCATATCGATCCCATTAACGGGATTGCAGCCCTCGTTGCTGTACCCCACACATGCAATTATCTGTAAGATCCCCTCATTTGAGTAGTGAATTTAAAGCACAGATTCAACCACAAAAGACTAGGGAGGTTTTCCAATGCCTCGCAAAAGGGCACCTATTGGGAGATGGGTAAAAAATGTAAAAAACAGACACTGAATATCCCTTTGAGCATGGTAAAGTTATGAATTACAATTTGGATGGTGTATCAATACACCCAGTCACTACAAAGATACAGGCATCCTTCCTAACTCAGTTGCCATAGAGGAAAGAAACAGCTCAGGTAATTCATGCTTGAAAACTCACAAATGTTGCTGAGTTAAAGCAGTTCTGAATGGAAGAGTGGGCGTGAGAGACTAATCAACAACTAAAGAAGCGTTTGGTTGGAGTCATTGCAACGAAAGGTGGCACAACCAGTTATTGAGTGTAAGGGGGCAATTACTTTTTCACACAGGGGCATTTGTTTATGAAATAAATTAAATAAGTATGTAACTGTTGTGTTATTTGTTCACTCAGGTTCCCAGTTCTGAAAATAAGCAAAAGTAGAGACAATTTGAAAGTGGGCAAATATACTGAACAAAAATATAAATGCAACATGCAACAATTTCAACATTTTTACTGAGTTACAGTTCATATAAATTAATCAGTCAATTGAAATAAATTCATTAGGCCCTAATCTATGCATTTCAAATGACTGGGCAAGGGCACATGTGGAGGTCCTAGGCTGGCGTGGTTACACATGGTCTGTGGTTGTGAGGCCGGTTGGACATACTGCCAAATTCTCTAAAACTACGTTGAGGCGGCCAATGGTAGAGAAATGAACATTACATTCTTTGGTAACAGCTCTGGTGGACATTCCCACAGTCACCATGCCAATTGCAGGCTCCCTCCAAACTTGAGACATCTTTGGCATTGTGTTGTGTGACAAAACTGCACATTTTAATGTGGCCTTTTAGTGTCCCTAGCACATGGTGCACCTGTGTAATGATCATGCTGTTTAATCGGCTTCTTGATATGCCACACCTGTCAGGTGGATGGATTATCTTGGCAAAGAATAAATGGTCACTAACAGGGATGTAAACAAATTTGTGTACAACATTTGAGAAAAAATACACTTTTTGTGCTGGGATCTTTTATTTCAGGTCATGAAACATGGGATCAACACTTTACATGTTGCATTTATATTTTTGTTGAGTATACTTTTTCACAGCACTATATATGGGATGGAAGTAACTAGATATGATTCTATTCCTAAATAGACCATCCGGGTCCTGCCATGAGCATGCCAAACCAAGGGCTGGAAACCCCAGAACCTGAAATGAACAAATGTATTTTAGGAACCGAAAACAAAAGTGATCTAAAGTTATACTGTTCCAGAACAAAACCGTTATTTTAGAAGCATGGGAACCAAAGCCCCCCCCCCCTCCCCCCTCTGAATCATAGGTTACAGTAAACCGTTTGATGACGTTACAAGCGTAATTCAGAAATTAGGGAGGGATATTTAATTAGAGAATAATAAAAACATTTCAATGCTAGTTAAGGAGTCTATAGCCTAATTATCAAGTTTCACATTGGTATTATTGACTACAAAAAGTTAAGACGTGTTTTCAATTCTAGTGCTGCGCTGCACACACACACACGTGTTAGCTAGCTAGGTAACGTCTGGTCTGGTCCGGTCCGACATGAAACCAACTCGGAAGTTCAGACATTCAAAATTCCTCCATAGAGCTGCTGCTCCGTAGGTAGGACTCTGTGGGCCTAATTCAGATAATGCATGTCATAAAATGCCCAGTGCTTCCTCAATCCTCAATAGCACTCTCACACTCAAAATTGCAGCTGCATCTCGAACCCTACACTGTGACTGGCAGCACAGTGTGTGTGTGTATGTCTTTCATTGTGATTAAACCAGGCTGTTACGGCAAAATACAATTTGCTCTTCACAACTTTGCTATAGGCCTAAAGATTAAATTGCTTACCCGCTCCACAGCAAGCTGCTCTATCCGCTCCACCTAATTTAACGTCGTATATGTAAAAACATACAGTATATATTTAAGAGGTTTATAAAGGAACAGAAAGGATTTATTTAAACCAGTACTTTTTGGGGGTTCGAACCGGTTCAGAACTTTATTTTCCTAGACAGAACAAAAAAGTATATAGCTTCGGTTAATTTAAGAAATAATAGATTGAACAATTATTTTGGTTCCAACCTCTATCCCACTGCTTTGTATGTATGAACTGTATGAGTACTTTTCAAACAATGGTTTCTGGAAATGCTGTGGTGCTTACAAACATAATGGGAAAGGTTTAGTAGAGGTAAACCCTTCCAGGAGACTTCACACCTCTTTCACTCTGAGCATTATTCCAATGACTGAAAATACTCATTAACACCTGAAACAAAATTAAATGGTCTATTGATTGTCCATTGGCTTTAGGCCAATTCTAGAAGTAGGCACTGTTAAGATCTATCTTAGCTTAGAAGGGCTCTGGAATGAAAAGTAAGTACAAGGGCATTAATAGTTCGAAGGCGTCTATTATGGATAAGTTTCTTATACCTGAGAATTAAATCTAATCAGCTAATCAGAAAAAGTCAAATAACATGTACAACATTCAAGACAAACATTGTTCAATACGGACACATTTTTTTCAATTGTATTGATCATAAGGCTTTATGGTGTAGGGCTTCAACCTATAAGCTTCTAATTGTATTTGATCATTATATTGGCAGTTTATTGTGTTCATTAACATGTCCTGCGTGCAAAATACACTTCTAATGGAGAACAATTTCATACTTTTATCAAATCACCTCAAAAGAGAGAGTGGGAAGGGGAGGATTGCACCAAACTACAGTTTGTACGCCAGATATGTGATAACTATGTTTCCATTGGTGGGTGTTACAGGTTAGCTTATACAAAACGCCACGCTTACGCAAAATGATTACTTACAAGCCCTTTTAACCAACAATGCAGTTGTTGTAAAGTAAAGAAAAAAATGTTAACTGAAGTAAAAAAAAATAAAGGGGTGGCAGGTAGCCTAGTGGTTAGAGCATTGGGCCAGTAACCGAAAGGTTGCTGGATAGAATCTCCGAGCTGACAAGGTAAAAATCGTTTTGCCCCTGAACAAGGCAGTTAACCCACTGTTCCCCGGTAGGCCGACATTGTAAATAAGAATTGCCTAGTAAAAAAAAGGTTACATTTTAAAAATATATACATTTAAACAATTTTAAAATAAGAAAAATAACAAATAATTAAGGACCAACAGCGAGGCTATCTATAGGGGGTACCGGTACAGAGTCAATGTGCGGGGGCACCGGTTAGTCGAGGTAATTGAGGTAATATGTACAGTTGAAGTCTTGAGGTTTACATACACCTTAGCCAAATACATTTAAAGTCTGTTTTTCACAATTCCTGACATTTAATCCTAGTAAAAAGTCCCTGTCTTAGGTCAGTTAGGATCACCACTTTATTTTAAGAATGTGAAATGTCAGAATAATAGTAGAGAGAATGATTTATTTCAGCGTTTCTTTCTTTCATCACATTCCCAGTGGGTCAGAAGGATACATACACTCAATTAGTATTTGGTAGCATTGCCTGTCACGACTTCCGCCGAAGTCGGCCCTTCTCCTTTTTCGGGTGGTGTTTGGCTGTCGACGTCACCGGCTTTCTAGTCACTACCGATCCATTCTTCTGTTTCGTTTTGTTTTGTCTGATTACACACACACACCTGTTTTACATTCCCTCATTACATTCCCTATTTAACCATCTGACATACATTTCTGTTCTGTCCGTGATTGTTCATGTCGTTAGTGGTTGTGTTTGTGTTAGAGTTGTGTTGTATGTTCCTATTTGGAATTTTGCTTTATTCTTCGAGTAAACTCAGTTGGATTACTCTATACCTGTGTCCTGCGCCTGACTCCGTTTTCATTCTGCACCCAATCGCTGACATTGTCTTTAAATTGTTTAACTTGAGTCAAATGTTTCGGGTAGCCTTTCACAAGTTTCCCACAATAAGTTGGGTGAATTTTGGCCCATTCCTCCTGACATAGCTGGTGAAACTGAGTCAGGTTTGTAGGCCTCCTTGCTCGCACACGCTTTTTCAGGTCTTCCCACAAATGTTCTATAGGATTGAGGTCAGGGCTTTGTGATGGCCACTCCAATACCTTGACTTTGTTGTCCTTAAGCCATTTGCCACAACTTTGGAAGTATGCTTGGGGTCATTGCCCAGTCGAAGACCCATTTGCGACCAAGCTTTAACTTTAACTGATGTCTTGAGATGTTGCTTCAATATATCCACATAATTTTCCTACCTCATGATGCCATCCATTTTGTGAAGTGCACCAGTCCCTCCTGCAGCGAAGCACCCCCACAACATGATGCTGCCACCCCGGTGCTTCACGGTTGGGATGGTGTTACTCGGCTTGCAAGCCTCCCCTTTTTCCTCCTAACATAACGATGGTCATTATGGCCAAACAGTTCTATTTTTGTTTCATCAGACAAAAGAACAATCTTTGTCCCCATGTGCAGTTGCAAACCGTAGTTTGGCTTTTTTATGGCGGTTTTGGAGCAGTGGCTTCCTCTTTGCTGAGCGGCCTGGCAGGTTATGGCGATATAGGACTTGTTTTATTGTGGATATAGATACTTTGTACCTGTTTCCTCCAGCATCTTCACACGGTCTGTGCTGTTGTTCTGGGATTGATTTGCACTTTTTGCACCAAAGTACGTTCATCTTTCGGAGACAGAACGTGTCTCCTTCCTGAGCGGTATGACGGCTGCGTGGTCCCATGGCGTTTATACTTGCGTACTATTGTTTGTACAGATGAACGTGGTACCTTCAGGCGTTTGGAAATTGCTCCCAAGGATGAACCAGACTTGTGGAGGTCTACCAGTTATTTTCTGAGGTCTTGGCTGATTTCTTTTGATTTTCCCATGATGTCAAGCAAAGAGGCACTGAGTTTGAAGGTAGGCCTTGAAATACATCCACAGGTATACCTCCAATTGACTCAAATGATGTCAATTAGCCTATGACATAATTTTCTGGAATTTTCCAAGCTGTTTAAAGGCACAGTCAACTTAGTGTATGTAAACTTCTGACTCATTGGAATTGTGATATAGTAAATTATAAGTGAAATAATCTGTCTGTAAACAATTGTTGGAAAAATTACTTGTGTCATGCACACAATAGATGTCCTAACCGACATGCCAAAACTATAGTTTGTTAACAAGAAATTTGTGGAGTGGTTGAAAAATGAGTTTTAATGACTCCAACCTAAGTGTATGTAAACTTACGACTTCAACTGTATATGTAGGTAGAGGTAAAGTGACTATGCATGGATAATAAACAGAGAGTAGCATCAGCGTACAAATGGGGGTGGGGGGGACTGAAAATAGTCCGGGAAGCCATTTGATTAGCTGTTCAGGAGTCTTATGGCTTGGGGGTAGAAGCTGTTAAGAAACCTTTTGGACCTAGACTTGGCGCTCCGGTACAGCTTGCCGTGCAGTAGCAGAGAGAACAGTTTATGACTAGGGTGGCTGGAGTCTTTGGCAATTTTTGGGGCCTTTCTCTGACAACGCCTGTTACAGAGGTCCTGCATGTCAGGAAGCTTGGCCCCAGTGATGTACTGGGCCGTACGCATTTCCCTCTGTAGTGCCTTGAGGTCAGAGGCCGAGCAGTTGCCTTAGCAGCTGTAGAACATTTTGAGGATCTGAGGACCCATGCCAAATCTTTTCAGTCTCCTGAGGGGGGAATAGGCGTTGTCATGCCGTCTTCACAACTGTCTTTGTGTGTTTGGACCAAAACAGTTTGTTGGGGATGTGGACACCAAGGAACTTGAAGCTCTCAACCTGCTCCACTACAGCCCCGTCAATGAGAATGGGGGCGTGCTCTGTTGTTATCCTGGCACCGCCCTGCCAGATCTGACCTCCTACCTATAGGCTGTATCGTCGGTGATCAGGCCTACCACTGTTGTGTCGTTGGTAAACTTAAAGATGGTGTTGGAGTCATGCTTGGTTATGCAGTCATAGATGAACAGGGAGTAGAGAAGGGGACTAAGCACACACACCTGAGGGGCCCCCGTGTTGAGGATCAGCGTGGCAGATATGTTGTTGCCTACACGTACCTCTTGGGGGCGGCCTGTCAGAAGTCCAGGATCCAGTTGCAGAGGGAGGTGTCTAGTCCCAGGGTCCTTGGTTTATTGATGAGCTTTGAGGGTGCTATGGTGTTGAACGCTGAGCTGTAGTCAATGAGTGGCATTCTCACATAGGTGTTCTTTTCTCCAGGTGGGAAAGGGCGGTGTGGAGTGCAATAGAGATTGCATCATCTGTGGATCTGTTGGGGCAGTATGCAAATTGGAGTGGGTCTAGGGTTTCTGGGATGATGGTGTTGATGTGAGCCATGACCAGCCTTTCAAAGCACTTCAAGGCTACCGATGTGAGTGCTACGGGGCAGTAGTCATTTAGGCAGGTTACCTTCGCTTTCTTGGGCACAGGGACTATGGTGCAGACGTGAGTACTACGGGTCGGTCGTCATTTACGCAGGTTACCTTGGTGTTCTTGGGCACAGGGACTATGGTAGCCTGCTTGAAACATGTTGGTATTACAGACTCGGTCAGGGAGATGTTGAAAATGTTAGCAAAGACACTTGCCAGTTGGTCAGAGTACACATCCTTGTGATCCGTCTGGCCTTGCAGCCTTGTGAATATTGACCTGTTTAAAGGTCTTACTTACATCAGCTATGGAGTGTGATCACACAGTCGTCCGGAACAGCTGATGCGCTTATGCATGCTTCAGTGTTGCTTGCCTCGAAGCGAGCATAGAAGTTATTGAGCTCATCTGGTAGGTTCATGTCACTGGGCAGCTCGCGGCTGTGCTTCCCTTTGTAGTCCATTGTAGTTTGCAAGCCCTCCCACATCTGATGAGCGTCGAAGCCAGTGTAGTATGATTCAATCTTAGTCCTGTATTGACACTTTGCCTGTTTGATGGTTTGTCGGAGGGCATAGCGGGATTTCTTATAAGTGTCTGGGTTAGGGTCCCGCTCCTTGAAAGCAGCAGCTCTACCCTTTAGCTTAGTACAGATGTTGCCTGTAATCCATGGCTTCTGGTTGGGATATGTACTGTCACTGTGGGGACGATGTCATCGATGTACTTATTGATGAAGCCAATCCGGGAACATATTCCAGTCTGTGCTAGCAAAACAGTCCTGTAGCTTAGCATTAGTTTTTGCTTGCAAGCCGGAATCAGGAGGATAGAGTTATGGTCAGATTTGCCAAATGGACGGCGAGGGAAAGCTTTGTATGCGTCTCTGTGTGTGCAGTAAAGGTGGTCTAGAGTTTTTTTCCTCTGGTTGCACATTTAACATGCTGGTAGAAACGGATTTAAGTTTCCCTGCATTAAAGACCCCGGCCACTAGGAGCGCCGCCTCTGGATGAGCATTTTCTTGTTTGCTTATGGCCTTATACCGCTCGTTGAGTGCTGTCTTAGTGCTAGCATTGGTTTGTGGTGGTAAATAGACAGCTACGAAAAATATAGATGAAAAATCTCTAGGTAAATAGTGTGGTCTACAGCTTATCATGAGATACTCTACCTCAGGCGAGCAAAATCTCCAGACTTCCTCAATATTAGAATTGGTACACCAGCTGTTATTTACAAATAGACCCTCTGTACCGCCACCCCTTGTCTTACCGGAGGCAGCTGTTCTGTCTTTTTGATGGACCGAAAAACCCCGCCAGCTGTACGTTATCCATGTTGTCGTTCATCCACGACTCAGTGGATGAACATAAGATATTACAGTTTTTAATGTCCCGTTGGTAGGATAGTCTTGTTCGGAGCCCATCCATTTTGTTACCCAATGATTGTACATTGGCTAATAGGACTGATGGGACACTAACCTGCTCTTGGCGATTCTGTCTTCATTCTCGATTCGGGGAAAAGTTATCTTAAAAATGTCCGTATCCAGTTGCAGGTGGTTCTGCAAAAAACAGAGAATGATATTAAATCCATGTTCTGTACCGCACAAGAAGGTTCCTCACCATTTTAGCTGCCGCACATCTAGCATTTCCCAGCATCTTTGCAGGAACAAGTCGTTTCTTTGCGATGTGGCCACACGCAGAATTAGATGACACCACGTCACACAGTGCGACCAAAACAAAGATCTACACACACGCAAGAGGCATTTCTCACACGGTACAAAATATGAATTCAATATCTTTGAGTTTTCTCTGCCAATAGGAACAATGTCCCAATCATTCTCATGGCCATCTCTCTCCCGCGTCACGTGTTGCCAAATTCTAATGTCCCACAGTGCTTTGTGTGCTTTGTGTGTGCCTGTGTAATGTCTGGACCACCTGCCTGGGAAAACCAATCTCCAAAGCAGGATGTGTGGTGATAATAATGACAATAAATGAGGAAAGCTCCCACTGAGAAAAGCTTTTGTCGTCTTCCTCTAATAGAAACTTTAAACAGCAGGGCTACTTTGGCAATGGATTTACATGGTTCATGGATGATCAATGCAACAAAGTAGGCTACAGAAGTAACACTTACCATTAATGGAGATTAGAATGTATTGTAGCTGACAGAAGTCATGGTGCAGTAGAAATAAGAGGCATGATTTGGAAGAACTAAAGTCTATATTTTTTCATGTATTGTCTTTATACCATGTTTCAGGTCATTTATTTGAGTGAATTTACATGTCAACTCTTTGTTTTGATCAAAATAAGCCCACAAGGACCTCTTTATATGCATGGTTTGATTGCCTGCGTATGGGACAAAGTTCAAGGGTCGGGATTAGTATAGTTCCGGTTGCAGGACCTAACATGAGCTCGAAGGCGTGTGCGAGGGCATGACTACCCTGAATCCTACTGTGGTCAATGTTAGGCTTAGGGATGGTCATTTAACAGTATTTATTCGAATAGTCTCTGTCCACCGGAAGCAATTTAATCTCCTGGCATTGCTCTGGGGGCCAACAACATGCTCATAACATGTTTGATAGTGAATTGATTTGAGCCATTCCTGCACAATGTCAAAGCGAGCCACCTTGCCTTCCTCGATTGGTTGTCACACTGCTTCGGGTTGTCATATCGGTTGTCATATCATCACAGATATACTTGCATAAAGTTCATATTTCAGAACTATATTGCCTCGTCCCACTCACTGGAATGAAATCGTCAACGCTGACATATGGCTCGCGTCGCCTCAAGTCGCTCTCCATCCATTGAAAATGAATGACTTCCTGTATTTCGGGAAAACTTCCATCTTAGAGGGCAATGCCCTGCAAAGTGAGGCCACAGGTGTACTGGAGTCAACAACTGGGGCAGTTGGATGGATACAGCTCTGTTATCACAGAGAAACACGAGTGTATCTAGAGTTCAGATGTGACTGCCAACCCTGCTGATCCGTGACTGTAAGCACAATTAATTCCTCGCCTGATCTCTCCAAGAAAGAAACAAAAGAGGTAAAAATAAATCCCTCAATCCTCTCCACGCTTTCATATAATACGATCTCTCGTTCTCTCATACACGTATTTAGTAGAGCAAGAGAGAATTGGATTGGGGGGGATAAGAAGCTGTAGACCAAGGAAGGGGAGATCAAACGTCACTGTCTCAGGCAATTTGGGTGTCAAAGGCCAAACTAGAGATTACAGGTGGATTTTATCAAGGTTCAATAAGAGATGATAGTGTTGAGATGATAGGCAACATTTTGACATATTACGTGAAAATTATGTAATTTTTTGGTGAAGGAGATGTTTTATAACCAGATTACAACCAGGTAAGAACGTCTTTTTTCAGGGCAACATCAAGACGTCATGGAGAATTCTGCCCCCCCCCCCCCATCCAATAATTCAAATAAGATTAAGTCTCGGCCTTCATGGAGTAAGTCACACACTTCAGGAAATAAGAGTGGCTGCCTCCTGGTAATGAATAAATTAATTCACTGGGATAAGTAGGTGCATCATACAATGCCCACATTCTCCCTCACAGTAGTAATCCCTATGACGTCTCTCAATAGATAATCCTTACCCAAAACGCTATCCGTATGGCATGATATTCCACATATTGCGCATTAAGGATCCATTAGGTAATGATGAAATAAACAGTCATCTATGGCATATGCCTTCCAAGAGTGATATAGTACATTATGCCATGTACACCCATCCAAATCACTCTATACAATTCTATACATTTACAGGGAGGCTATTTTAGTAGAATCGCACACTCATTACCCAGCCTCTCCTGTTTAGCAACAGACTTGTCTGCAAACACGTTCAGTCACACCCACTCAGCACAGGGCCCATAAAAGATGGCATCCTTAACAAAAGTGAAAATGACTGGCTGGCACCCCGAAAGTCTAATTTGGGTGACAAAACCTATCGCGGGGAGAGCTGGGAGGATGGCAGAGGAGCCCCCCCCCCCACTGACGATGCCATTCTGGTAAGTTATGATTCAGCCATCAGACTCTGCGCAAGCGGCTGCGGCTTTAATGCCTCCCTCCAGGATGGTTCTTGGAAAACATCATGAAAGGTAATAACCGTCATAAAGCAGCCGCTGACAGGCTAGAAACAGAACATCTGTCTGCCTGTCTGTCTGTCTGTCTGTCTGTCTGTGAGGGTGAGAAGTCTCTTTCTGATGTAGTTAATGAAGATGAGACTGAGAGGTTGAACCCAGGTCCCCCGCATGCCACACAACAGGACTGAAATCAATTGTTTAGGCATTTACTCCAGGAGCAAACGCAATATTCAAGTCATCGTTGGCCATAACGGTTAGGTTTAGGCCTGTGATTAGCGGGCAAAGCTGATCAGTTCGGTGTCACTGCAACCAGTTTGCAACCGTTTTTTGTTTTTACCACCGGGTGGTAGGGAGAGATGATCTGAAATAAGTAAAAGAGGGTAAAAAAAAAATGTATTCTTCATCTTTGAATCTCTGCCTGACCGTTCTGTCACTCTCTCCAGAGATTTGAGCTAAACACACACAACCAGACAAGAATTTAAATTGACAGGCACCAGGCCAAATTATTGCTCACCCAGCTTGGTGGATAAATTGATCAGTCACGGATGAGAAGCAGCGTGGACACACATTGGTCCACGTCACATGTTCCGTGACATTTGCTCATGCATGAATTGGTGAACAACTGGGTTTGGCCAATAAAATAAAACGCATCACAGCGGGCAAAACTGGATATAATCCCGTCAGGCTGACGTCTTCTGTGACATCATGGGTCAGGTTGTTCACTGGACATTATGAGCCAGAAAATATGTCTTTACCTGTAATCTGGTTACGTCAGTTCAACTAAACAACTAGTTCACAACCAGAAAAATACGCAATTTTTACGTGTCAAATTTCCTCAGCCTGAAGTGTCCCCACTTGCACCATCAAATAGCTAGCATTTCGGTGGTGCCGACTGGTTAGACACTTTGGGAGAGTGGTCAAGTGTGCTAGCAAGGCAAAAGTCCTGGGTTAGAGCCATGGTGTGAGCCAAATGAGGAGGAAGCGGAACTTGCTAAGCAAGCAGTGTGACGTCTGTTACACATGCATTCGAACCATTGCTATCCAGAAGAGTGAGACGTATTCTCTGGCTCTGCTTACTCAGGGGTAGTTAGTTTGAGTTCAGTTGCAGCTCCTTTACTTTTTTTTACTCCCGAGCCAACCCTCAAAAAGCCCTGGCGTGAGTTGCGGTCTGCGAGTTTAAATAAATTGCCTTTTGAGAAACACGACTACGTCGTAAAAAAAGATCTGCTCTTAAACGCTCAAAAAGACCATGCCAGGAGGCAGAAACGCAGGAGTGCTTTTTGAGCTTTAATAAACGAGTGGGCTTAAAATAAATTCTGTCTATGTGGACAGCAAGTTCAGTTCACTTCCAAACTTTACCTAGAGTGAGTCGATGACCCTTGGTTATTTTTAATGCAGGACTGTAAAAAGTGCTTCATAAAAGATGCAGGTAGACGCTCTGCCGCTGTGCGCGCTTTTTTTTTTACGTTGTTCCTGGACTGGTGTTAGTGTAACACTGGGCTCGCTTTTACGCAGTGTTACTGGACTGGGGTTATTGTAGCTCATACTGAAGAGAATGTGAAGATGGATGCCTATCAATGCATGTTTTTCATCATTCAAATACATATAGTAGGCCAGAATCACTCAATACGGCTATGAAACCACAATCAAATCAAGAGTTGGCTTTCTATTCCGCAACAAAGCCTCCATCACTCACGCTGCCAAGCTTACCCTAGTAAAACTGACTATCCTACCGATCCTCGACTTCGGCGATGTCATCTACAAAATGGCTTCCAACACTCTTCTCAGCAAACTGGATGCAGTTTATCACAGTGCCATCCGTTTTGTCACTAAAGCACCTTATACTACCCACCACTGCGACTTGTATGCTCTAGTCGGCTGGCCCTCGCTACATATTCGTCGCCAGACCCACTGGCTCCAAGTCATCTACAAGGCCATGCTAGGCAAAGCTCCGCCTTATCTCAGCTCACTGGTCACGATGGCAACACCCATCCGTAGCACGCGCTCCAGCAGGTGTATCTCATTGAGCATCCCCAAAGCCAACACCTCATTCGGCCGCCTTTCGTTCCAGTACTCTGCTGCCTGTGACTGGAACGATTTGCAAAAATCGCTGAAGTTGGAGACTTTTATCTCCCTCACCAACTTCAAACATCAGCTATCTGAGCAGCTAACCGATCGCTGCAGCTGTACATAATCTATTGGTAAATAGCCCACCCATTTTCACCTACCTCATCCCCACAGTTTTTATTTATTTACCTTTCTGCTCTTTTGCACACAAATATCTCTACCTGTACATGATCATCTGATCATTTATCACTCCAGTGTTAATCTGCAATATTGTAATTATTCGCCTACCTCCTCATGCCTTTTGCACACATTGTATATAGACTCCCCTTTTTTTTCTCTACTGTGTTATTGACTTGTTAATTGTTTACTCCATGTGTAACTCTGTGTTGTCTGTTCACTCTGCTATGCTTTATCTTGGCCAGGTCGCAGTTGCAAATGAGAACCTGTTCTCAACTAGCCTACCTGGTTAAATAAAGGTAAAAAAAATAAAAAAAATAAAAAAATTCAACCAGCAATGCTTGCATTTTATTCCCAACTTTGAACCTAACAGTATCTATTCCCCTGTTAATTGTTGTCTTGACTACACATCCAATGAATACAGAGGAGACAGGTTAGCATTCCGTTTACTCTCCCTTCTCCTTCCACACAGGTCCATGTCCATTCTTATAGGATACCAGGGATTGCAGATCAAGGTTGGACATGTGTTTGAGGGGTGGTGGAGTGTGACTGGTCCCTTATTTCCATATCCCAGGTAGGTAGCGCCCCCCTTTCCCATTTGCACATGTCATGACGTTGGCTAGGTTTATGACAGTCATAAATACCTCTTCCCCCCTTTTTCCTCTCTCTACCCTACTGATGTGACATTTGAAAACCCCTTGGTTAACATAGAACATCATCAGAAGGTGGGGGTAAATGAACTATATTCTGCTAATCCGACCAATTGAACATATGGGGTGGTACTTAATGAATATGATGTCAGTTCGGTTGTCATCTGAGACATTCTCATCAATGACAGGTGACATAAACTCTACAGTGGAAAGTCTGCACATTGTAGTTATCAGAGTCACATGGAATTGTTGTTCAATTTAAATGTTTGAATATAAAATTATTGGTGAAGAGATGAAATGTAATTTTAGCTTCCAAATGAGAGATTTGGGTTTTCATAGGGTTAGGGCTCTGCTCAATCAGTGGCCCGCCCCTCTGAAGAGACATGGTTATAAAACTTTTCAGACACACCCTTCTCGCTCCACTATATAAAGCCTTGAAGAAAATGTAACCTCCTTGGGTTGTGCCGTGGCGGAGATCTTTGTGGGCTATACTCGGCCTTGTCTCAGAATGGTAAGTTGGTGGTTGAAGATATCCCTCTAGTGGTGTGGGGGCTGTGCTTTGGCAAAGTGGGTGGGGTTACATCCTTCCTGTTTGGCCCTGTCCGGGGGTATCATCGGATGGGGCCACAGTGTCTCCTGACCCCTCCTGTCTCAGCCTCCAGTATTTCTGCTGCAGTAGTTTATGTGTCGGGGGGCTAGGGTCAGTCTGTTATATCTGGAGTACTTCTCCTGTCTTGTCCTGTGTGAATTTAAGTATGCTCTCTCTAATTATCTTGGAGGATCTGAGCCCTAGGACCATGCCTCAGGACTACCTGGCATGATGACTCCTTGCTGTCCCCAGGTCACCTGGCCGTGCTGCTGCTCCAGTT
The DNA here is from genome assembly GCF_034236695.1 of Oncorhynchus nerka. Taxonomy (NCBI): domain Eukaryota; kingdom Metazoa; phylum Chordata; class Actinopteri; order Salmoniformes; family Salmonidae; genus Oncorhynchus; species Oncorhynchus nerka. Next base: position 27,877,811 of record NC_088418.1, read on the forward strand.
TCAACTGTTCTGCCTGCGGCTATGGAATCCTGACTTGTTCACTGGACGTGCTACCTGTCCCAGACCTGCTGTTTTCAACTCTCTAGAGACAGCAGGAGTGGTAGAGATACTCTTAATGATCGGCTATGAAAAGCCAACTGACATTTCCTCCTGAGGTGCTGACTTGCTGCACCCTCGACGACTACTGTGATTATTATTATTATTACCTTGCTGGTCATTTATGAACATTTGAACATCTTGGCCATGTTCTGTGATAATCTCCACCCGGCACAGCCAGAAGAGGACTAGCCACGCCTCATAGCCTGGTTCCTCTCTAGGTTTCTTCCTAGGTTTTGGCCTTTCTAGGGAATTTTTCCTAGCCACAGTGCTTCTACACCTGCATTGCTTGCTGTTTGGGGTTTTAGGCTGGGTTTCTGTACAGCACTTTGAGATATCAGCTGATGTACGAAGGGCTATATAAATAAATTTGATATCTGTTCCGCCCGCTAGGGACGTTTTCCTTTATGACGTAATTTGTAATCAAGGTATGATTCATTCTTTGTATATGTAATTCTGTGTGATTAGTTAGGTATTTAGTAAATAAATAATTAAACACAATTTTGTATTGCTGATTCAACTTGTTAGCCAGGGTTCGTGAAGATAACCAAGAATTTACAACTTTCAGATGAGACTGAATTAAGGTGACGATTAATATTGACAGCTAATTGATGTAAAATATTACTAGGTCTTTAAGAGTTTATTCGGAAGATAACAGCTCTATAAATATTATTTAGTGGTGCCCCGACTCTCTAGTTAATTACATTTACATGATTAGCTCAATCAGGTAATATTAATTATGGAGAAAGGATTTTATAGAACATCATGTCATATCACTTAATCCGGCATAGCCAAAGACACGACACACACATTCACCCAAGGTAGAGTCAACATACCAATTCTACACTACCCTGCATTCCCCCATGCCAGCTACTTTTTTAAATTGGCTACTTCACATTTTTTGTGAACACCGATTCCCACCATATACTTAATACTTATTTTCCACCATAATTTGCAAATAAATTCATTAAAAATCCTACAATGTGATTTCCTGGATTTTTTGTTTCTCATTTTGTCTGTCATAGTTGAAGTGTACCTATGATGAAAATGACAGGCCTCTCTCATCTTTTTAAGTGGGAGAACTTGCACAATTGGTGGCTGACTAAATACTTTTTTGCCCCACTGTATATATACAAAAATATGTGAACATCCCTTCAAATTAGTGGAATCGGCTATTTCAGTCACACCCATTGCTGACAGGTAAAACCGAGCACACATTCATGCCATCTCCATACAGAAACATTGGCAGTAGAATGGTCTTACTGAAGAGCTCAATGACTTTCAACGTGACACCTTCATAGGATGCCACCTTTCCAACAAGTCAGTTTGTCAAATTTCTGCCCTGCTAGAGCTTCTCCGGTCAACTGTAAATGCTGTTATTGTGAAGTGGAAACGTCGAGGAGCAACAACAGCTCAGCTGCGAATTGGTAGGCCACACAAGCTCCCTGAAGTGCATAGTGAAGGTAACCTCAGTTGCAACACTCACTACTGAGTTCCAAATAGCCAACGGAAGCAACGTCAGCACAAGAACTGTTCGTCGGGAGCTAAGATCACCATGCGCAATACCAAGGGTCGGCTCGAGTGATGTAAAGTTCGCCGCCATTGGACTCTGGAACAGTGGAAATGCATTCTCTGGAGTGATGAATCACACTTCACCATCAGAAAGTCCAACCGACAAATCTGAGTTCGGCGTGTGCCAGGAAAACGCAACCTGCCTGAATGCATAGTGCCAACTGTAAAGTTTGGTGTAGGAGGTCCACTGTCTCCCATCGGCAATATTTTGATTGGATGCTACGTTTCAAGAACCCTCCCCCACATGCCTGTTGGTGCTACTTGTTATATTTGTCACTGTTTTCAAACCAAGGACACATTTTGCAGAGTGTGGTTCCTGGAGGAAAATCTTAATTCTGTTTGTCAGAAGTGTGCTCTATACACAAAATCGACATACATCAACATATTTTGATGGGGTTTTAATCAGTTATTTCCCAGCCATCCTCACCATAGACTGTAAAAATAATCATCATGCACTGTTGCACCTATGACAGTAATCTAGTGTGCACAATTTGAGCTCCGCCCAAGCAAGGCATTTGATCGGTTTGACGTGTAGCAAGGCATCACTGATCCCCACACCGATTTAGCTATATTTCTGTCATGAACTTCCCCACGCTTACTCGTATTAGGGAAGTCTGGTCCTCGGCGAGGCTAGCTTAGAAGAAACAAATCCCCGGGGCCCTTAAGTAAAAAGACAGGTGCTGATGATAATACTGCCATCGTTGCTGAGACAGAGTCAGAGGACATGTATGTGTTGCCCATGTATCTGATGCTGTCTGGACAAAAAGAGTATGCCATGTCATACATTTTTTTGGGGCCAGACAGCATCAGATAAATGGGCTACATACACTGAGTGTACAAAACATTAAGAACGCCTTCTTAATATTGAGTTGACTCCCGATGCTTCCCACAGTTTTGTCAAGTTGACTGAATGTCCATCGGGTGGTGGACCATTCTTGATACGCGAGGTAAAATGTTGAGCGTAAAAAAAAACAGCAACGTTGCATTTATTGACACAAACCGGTGTGCCTGGCACCTAACTACCTTACCCCCGTTCAAAGTCACTTAAATATTTTGTCTTGCCCATTCACCCTCTTAATGGCACATACATCCATTTCTCAATTGTCTCAAGGCTTAAAAATCCTTCTTTAACCTGTCTCCTCCCCTTCACCTACACTGATTGAAGTGGATTTAACAAGTGACATCAATAAGACATTATTGCTTTCACCTGGATTCACCTGGTCAGTCCATGTCATGGAAAGAGCAGGTGTTCTTAATGTTTTGTACACTCAGTGTATAGTAAGACAGAGGGGCGCTGTTTCGCTCACTCGGATGCTTTGTTCGGTGAGATATTTTCAGCCAATTGCGAATTAAAGAAAATTTGGCGGGATGCTGGAATTATTTTGGATGAACGTGTGAAGGTAACCTACTTTTTGAAGTGATTTGTTTGGCAATCAGATGAAAACATCTGGACTAGTTGTGTTCATGGCACATTAAAAGGTAATTCATTTTTACAGATAAATTATGTCTTTACTATAAAACCCATGAAAAAATGTGTTTGCATGCGTTTGGGGCCTTCAAACCACTAAGTCTGCCCTCGGGCGGGTGGTTGAGAGAACTTGGATCGCGTTCATCAGGGCACACCATAGCAAAAAGTTTTGCAACAGTAAACTAGAACTCCCCATTTCACTCTGCTTCATACTTTATTCTTTAGTTTCCTGCCTTGAGAACATGACCCTTGTGTAGCTGCTAGTTCCTGGCTCCTTCGTGTTTTTTGCTTGCATTGTTCTCCACAATTGTAATAAAGTACATAATACATTTTATTCGTAACTGACTATATGCAGGTTGTTCTGGGGCACTCATTCAAACAAGACCACAGTGTTGCCAGGTTCATGATTCTCACGTACATTAGGGATGCTCTTTCTTTGGGCAGCTGGCAGACTATTATTCTTTATGGTGTTTGAAAATACAATTTGAGAAATTGGCGAGTGGAAATAATTAATTGTATGCAGAGCAAGTGTTGGCAACAAAGTAGATTATTATTCCAATAGCTTTAGGGTTACCTTAGGGTAGGTTTAGATTAACAATTAGGGGAGGCTAAGTGTGTATTTTAGAGTTATTCCATCTGCACTGCAATGTCATTTCCCCCTTCTCGTCATTAGACAGTTTATGGGATTGAAATTGCATAGTTTGGCCATTCCCATTCCAATGATATTCAATGACAATGTCTTGGAGAGGAGAAGCTTCGGGGTATGTCAGTTTTAATATTGTTAACAACTGATAAAACACAAACATTCTGAGTAAACCCGCAGTGTGGTTTTCGTTTAGCTGCAATCGAGTTGGGGCCTTCCGTCCTCCCCCACCCTTCCGATAGATTATCAGAAGGACATGACGCCCCCACAGCCAAGTTTGGACACACCTACTCATTCAAGGGGTTTTCTTTATTGTTACTATTTTCTACATTGTAGAATAATAGTGAAGATGTCAAAACTATGAAATAACACATATGGAAACATGTAGTAACCAAAAAAAAGAGCTACGCAAATCAAAATAGATTTTAGATTCTTCAAAGTAGCCACCCTTTGCCATGTTGACAGCTGCTTTTCCTTAATTTTGCGGTCCAACTCATCCCAAAACATCTCAATTGGTTTGAGGTCAGGTGATTATGGAGGCCAGCGGTTGGATCCAAAAATCTCAGACCAAACAACTGATTTTCACCGGTACAATGTCCAGTGCTCGTGTTTCTTGGCCCAATCAATTCGACCATGAAGGCCTGATTCATGCAGTCTCCTCTGAACAGTTGATGTTGAGATGTGTCTGTTACTTGAACTATGAGAAGCATTTATTTGGGCTGCAATTTCTGAGGCTGGTACCTCTGATGAACTTATCTTCTGCAGCAGAGGTAACTCTGGGTCTTCCTTTCCTGTGGCGGTCCTCATGAGAGCCAGTTTCATCTTATCGCTTGATGGTTTTTGCAACTGTACTTGAAGAAACTTTCAAAGTTCTTGAAATGTTCCACATTGACTGACCTTCATGTCTTATAGTAATGATGGACTGTTGCCTCTCTTTGCTTATTTGAGCTGTTCTTGCCATAATATGGACATGGTTTTTTAGCAAATAGAGCTGTCTTCTGTATACCACTCCTACCTTGTCACAACAGGACTGATTGGCTCAAACACCTTAAGAAGGAAATAAATTCCACAAATGAACTTTTAACTAGGCACGCCTGTTAATTGAAATGCATTCCAGGTGACTACCTCATGAAGCTAGTTGAGAAAATGTCAAGAGTGTGAAAATGTGTCATCAAGGCAAAGGGTGGCTACTTTGAAGAATCTCAAATATGAAATATTTGGTTACTACACGATTCCATATGTGTTATTTCATAGTTTTGATGTCTTCGCTATTATTTTACGTTGTAGATTTATTTATTTTTTTAAAGGTAAACCCTGGAATGAGTAGGTGTGTCCAAACTTTTGACTGGTACTGTATATGTCACAGGCATATGTCACGGGTGCATACTGTATACTTTTGATGGTCTCGAAGTACTCGAGAGCACATCATAAATCGATCAACTCCAAGAAATTGGTGTACGATACACTACATGGACAGACTAAATGTGCATGCAGTGCTTTCTGACTGACAACCATACTGTAATTGAACTAATAATTTGCTTGCACACAACTCAGATTCAGTGCAACATTCCAAGGTATGTTGGTAAGGACTGGCTTTAAACCATTGGGAGAGAACAGTAGAATGAAAATGTTGGCGCCACAATGACCACATCCTTTGTCTGGCCTGTTGTAAATGGTAAGAGTACGCTCTCTTGTGTACTAAGCATGTATTGCAATGAAAAGCAAACAAGTGAACATGGCCTACAGTCCACAAATAGGTCAAGGGAAAGGAAAAGGGGTTACCTAGTCAGTTGTACAACTGAATGCATTCAACCTAAATGTGTCTTCCGCATTTAAAACAACCCGTCTGAATCAGAGAGGTGCAGGGGGCTGCCTTAATCCTGAGTGGCGCAGTGGTCTAAGGCACTGCATCTCAGTGCTAGAGGCGTCACTACAGACCCTGGTTCGATCCCACAGGATCCCACCCGGGAGTCCCACAGGGCGGCCCACAATTGTCTCAGCGTCATCCGGGTTAGTGGAGGGTTTTGCCGGGGTAGGCTGTAATTGTAAATAAGAATTTGTTCATGACTTGCCTAGTTAAATAAAAATAAAATAGAATGACATCCATGTCTTAGGTGCCCGGGGAACAGTCAGTTAACTGCCTTGCTCAGGAGCAGAACGACAGATTTTTACCTTGTCAGCTCAGGGATTCGATCCAGCAACCTTTTGGTTACTGGCCCAACTCTCCTACCCACCATTTTACAAATAACTTTAAGAGCATTGTTTTAACCGTCATATAGGCAATATGAAGTCCACAAACCCCGAACAAGCCTCAATCCCGTTTATTGAGTATTGAACTGTAATACAAAAGGGATAAACCAAACAATACACATTGGTTTAATTGTCTGGTCTCTGAGATGCTTACCTTTGCAATGCAGAGTACATGCCAACAACTGGAATTATATGAACACATACCAGGCCAAATATAGAGACACATATGGCCCTGACACAGACATAACTTCATCAGGAAGCAAAAGGTGCTGGTGAGGCCAGGTCAGGACCTAGGCTATAGAGAACCAGGTCCTCATCTCACGACAGGATAGGGACCAGCTCACAAGGTGCCTTCAGATGGAGATGGGGACAGGGCCAGAGGGAGAAAGGAGACCTCCTGGGAAGGGAGGGAGGGAGAAGGCCCATCATTGGTTCATATGTCCTATCACATCTAATAACAAATGTTCAGTAATGAGAGCTCTTCTCTTCTACACTGTGATGGTCCAAGACTCCTCGCCTCTCTTTTGAAATAATTTCAGGCATGGCTGCGGACACGACTACTTCTTCTGTTTGTTTTTTTTAACCATGTAAGTTCTTATTTAGCCTAGATTTACAGGCTTCCTCCAGAGACTTGGAAGGATGCCATCGGAAGACTATGTCTTCGTAAATAACCGGTCATTTCTGAATCGTCAAATAAAAGTCTATCCATAAGTACTGGGCTCTGTAGGGCACTCATCCAGGTGCATCCTCAGCAACCCTCGCCTTTGGCGACCCATGAGTTTCTGCTGGCCAGGTTTCGGACGTGTACAGAAGGGCCAGAACCCGTAAAGATACACCTCGGCAAACAGTTCCTGCTCACCTTCAGGCCCTTGGCATCCCAAAATGTTGGCAACCTCTGCAGGTATTCCGGGTTTCAGGGACACAGGCCGGACTAGGTCGTGGTTCTCCTGGAGAGTGTAAACGGAAAGCACAGAGATGGCATGCTGCGCTGGTAGGAGAATGCGGGGAGGAGGAGCATCGCCGTACACGTTTAAGAGATTCCACGAAAGGGAGCAGAAGACCCATCAGTGAGGCAAACCTATCAGAATGGTGACCAAGTTTCAGACCACTCAACACAGAGGAACCTACAAGGATGCTGGGATTGGCAGTCACAAGGTTGGTCTTGTTGCCAAAATATCTCTCATAGCCTTTGTTCAAAGGGGGAGAGAGAGAGGGGGGAGAGAGACTGGGGTGGGGAGAGATGGGGAAGAGATAGAGAGGGTGGGGTAGAGAGAAGAGGGAGAGATGAGGAAGAGAGAGGAGATATTGAAAGAGGGGGTGAGAGAGAGAGTGGGCCCACCATGTAATTTCAACATGAACAATTGGGAAATATTTGGTTGAGAGGAAGTCTTCAGACGTGCCCCCAACATCAGTCAAATGGTGGTGAGATCTGATCGTCCAACAGTGCCACGTAGTACTTTTCTAGACAATGTGCCGGACGGCAACTTCACGAACAAACGCACAATGTTCAATCACCTTATTACAGGCAAGGCCATTTACGATTAAGGGCATCATTACATGTTCCACAAAAAAATGTGATATACCCGATCAAGTGTATTTGTGGTCGATGCTATTGTAGGAAAAATGAAACAAGCTCTGAAAACAAGGACAGCAGAACACAGGAGTAATATCAGGACCCTTGACCAGAGAAACCCTGTGCCTGCGCATTTCATGGAGGCTCGTCACAACATTAGCTCTTTGAAACACATTGGCATTGAACATGTTAAGACTCCTAGGAGGGGCAGAGATACTGATAAACTATTATTGAGAAGAGAATTGTGTTAGATTCACCGTTTGTGTACCATGTCTCATAGAGGTATGAACCAAGAGTTTGACATCAGACCATTTCTTACAGAAATATGTCACTTTGATTTGTGTTGCCTTCCAGGTCACCTACTTGGTCATTTTAGTTTTAGTTCCTTCTCCACTGTTCCTTCTCACTTCATTTGACCTGACCTTGGGCCGAATTCCTCGCTCCTCCCTAGTCCATGGCTGTCCTACCTTATCAGTGACTGAAACCAGACTGTTGCCTTTTGCCTAACCTCCTTAAGAGCCATGCTATTTAACAATAACATGTTTGACAGAATGTAACATTTCTGCACTCCTTCTTGTCTCAGTCAGTAATTTTCCATACACCTCGTTATTATCCACCCTCCATTGACCCCAACATATACAGTAGCAGTCAAAAGTTTGGACACACCTACTCATTCAAGGGTTTTTCTTTAGTTTTACCATTTTCTACATTGTAGAATAATAGTGAAGACATCAAAACTATGAAATAACACATATGGAATCATGAGGTAACCAAAAAAAATCTAAATATTTTTTATATTTGAGATTCTTCAAAGTACCCAATGTATGCCTTGATGACAGCTCTGCACACTCTTGGCATTCTCTCAACCAGCTTCACCTGTAATGCTTTCCCAACTAGAGGTTGACCGATTAATCGGAATGGATGATTAATTAGGGACGATTTCAAGTTTTCATAACATTTTTTTGTTGTAATTATTATTTTTTATAGATTTTTTATACCTTTATTTAACTAGGCAAGTCAGTTAAGAACACATTCTTATTTTCAATGACGGCCTAGGAACGGTGGGTTAACTGCTTTGTTCAGGAGCAGAACGACAGATTTTCACCTTGTCAGCTCGGGGGATTCAATCTTGCAACCTTACAGTTAACTAGTCCAATGCAATAATGACCTGCCTCTCTCTCGTTGCACTCCACAAGGAGACTGCCTGTTACGCAAATGCAGTAAGCCAAGGTAAGTTGCTAGCTAGCATTAAACTTATCTTATAAAAAACAATCAATCATAATCACTAGTTAACTACACATGGTTGATATTACTAGATATTATCTAGCATGTCCTGCATTGCATATAATCTGACTGAGCATACAAGCAAGTATCTAAGTATCTGACTGAGCGGTGGTAGGCAGAAGCAGGCGCATAAACATTCATTCAAACAGCACTTTCGTACGTTTTGCCAGCAGCTCTTCGTTGTGCGTCAAGCATTGCGCTGTTTATGACATTCAAGCCTATCAATGATGAGGCTGGTGTAATGGCTGGAAGTGAAATGGCTGGCTAGTTAGCGCGCGCTAATAGCGTTTCAAATGTCTCCCATTCTCTGCATGGGTAACGCTGCTTCGATGGTGGCTGTTGTCGTTGTGTTGCTGGTTCGAGCCCAGGGAGGAGCGAGGAGAGGGACGGAGGTTAATGAATAAGAACATCTAATAGTCAAAGGTTAATGAAATAAAAAATGGTATAGAGGGAAATAGTCCTATAATTCCTATAATAACTACAATCTAAAACTTCTTACATGGGAATATTGAAGGCTCATGTTAAAAGGAACCACCAGCTTTCATATGTTCTCATGTTCTGAGCAAGGAACTGAAACGTTAGCTTTCTTACATAGCACATATTGCACTTTTACTTTCGTCTCCAACACTTTGTTTTTGCATTATTTAAACCAAATTGAACTTGTTTCATTATTTACTTGAGGCTAAATTTATTTTATTGATGTATTATATTAAGTTAAAATAAGTGTTCATTCAGTATTGTTGTAATTGTCATTATTACAAATACATTTTGTTTTAAATCGGCCGATTAATCGGTATCGGCTTTTTTGGTCCTCCAATAATCGGTATCTGCGTTGAAAAATCATAATTGGTCGACCTCTATTCCCAATAGTCTTGAAGGAGTTCCCACATATGCTGAGCACTTGTTGGATGCTTTTCCTTCACTCTGCGGTCCAACTCATCCCAAACCATCTCAATTGGGTTGAGGTTGGGTGATTGTAGAGTCCAGGTCATGTGATGCAGCACTCCATCACTCACCTACTTTGTCAAATAGCCCTTACACAACCTGGAGGTGTGTTTCGGGTCATTGTCCTGTTGAAAAACAAATGATAGTCCCACTAAGCGCAAACCAGATGGGATGGCGTATCGCTGCAGAATGCTGTGGTAGCCATGCTGGTTAAGTATGCCTTGAATTCACAGTGTCACCAGCAAAGCACCCCCACACCATCTATTAATATTCATTATTTGTTTCTAAACCGGTATCTCTTTGTTCTCAGTTTTTTTTATAACATTCATTTTTATTTTATTTAACTTGACAAGTCCGTTACAATGCCGGCCAACCAAAAGGCAAAAGGCCTCCTGCGGGGACGGGGATTATTTTTTATTTTATTAAATAAATACAATATAAATATAGGACAAAACACACATCACAACAAGAGAGACACAACACTACATAAAGAGAGACCTAAGACAACAACATAACAAGGCAGCAACACAGCATGGTAGCAACACAACATGACATCAACATGGTAGCAACACAACAACATGGTACAAAGATTATTGAGCAAAGTCAACAGCACAAAGGTCAAGAAGGTAGAGACAACAATACATCATACAAAGCAGCCACAACTGTCAGTAAGAGTGTCCATGATCGAGTCTTCGAATGAAGAGATTGAGATAAAACCGTCCCGTTTGAGTGTTTGTTGCAGCTCGTTCCAGTCGCTAGCTGCAGCGGACTGAAAAGACGAGCGATCCAGGGATGTGTGTGCTTTGAGGACCTTTAACAGAACGTGACTGGCAGAGTGGGTGTTGTATGTGGATGTACGTCATCACTGCGAAACATTTTGCATTGCGTAGCTTCAAAGATGTTGGTTTCTTTTGAGCTCATCTGTTTGAGGGCGCTGTTCACGTCAGTGAATGGGAGAACACTGCAGGTGCAGCCCTTTCCGAATCTGACCGCAAAGACATGTACAGCGGTGGGCAATGGAGGGTTTCTAACCAACAGCAGCAGTGATCTGGAAATGTAATTGATATTCTATATTCCCCGTGAAGTAGCCACCTGCGGGTACAAACCACTTTCACATATTGGACACAAAACACTCTGTAATTATAACTAAGCATGTGCTGACAAATCATAAGCCATGCTAGGCCCTACATTCATTCATTAATTACACGCATAAATCATGTGTACATATAAACACAAATCTCCTTATGATTCATACCAGTTTGTTGGTTACCTGGACAAACATGTTGAACAGTTTGGAGGTGAACAGGAGATGTTTCTTGTCGCAGTCATAAGTGACGTTTGACCACAACGGGATGTTGGCTTGGGTCACAACAGCCCTGGAGCGCCCGTGACATGTCTTGGCCAACTGAGACCTGGGAAGTTAGCCATAACGCACTAATAGTTGCCTAATTGATGTCGTATCAACCGGGGGGTGCATGTGTTAACTCAATTTCCCAAAGTTACTGATGTTTCTCTCATGTCTCTCCCAGGGTTTCCCTACCTGCTCCTGGTTACTGTATTTGACGCTTGCAGTTCTTTGTCAGGATATAAGGTCAATGTCCTTTTGTTTCCATGAATCCTTTCACACCTGGGTATAAAGATAAGTCTATCCTTGCATTCGGTACAGTCAATCACTACGGTTCTCGGCCATTAGCTTCGCCCACGACCGCCTTGTGAACTACAATCCCGACGCAGTGTTTTAACGTTTCGAAAGGTCAATAATCATCGCTCGCGATACAGCTTTCAATACGTATGACCCTTATCTTGCATCAGCGAGAAAGAATCCTTCCAATAAAAAATATACACTTACTGTAGCAATCTTGCACATTATCTACACAGCTATGGGTGCCTCCATCCAACGTGTGCTTTCACACAGGTATTTGGAGCATTCTAGACAGATAATCAATTTAACAGTTTTTACAATTATTATTATTGTTTCTCACTGATATGACAGATAAGATCATTATGCTTCCAAAATCGTACAGCAAGCGATGCATGTTAATGTTCGGTCTGAGGGTCGGGAATCTTAACAAAACTCCCCCTTCGGAAAGTATTCAGACCCCTTGACCTTTTCCACATTTTGTTAGGTTACAGCCTTATTCTAAAATTGGTTGAATTGTTTTCCCCCTCATCAATCTACACACAATACCCAATAACGACAAAGCAATACGTTTTTATTTTTTTGCTAATTTATCAAATAAAATAAATAGGAAATCACATTTACATAAGTATTCAGACCCTTTAATCAGTACTTTGTTGAAGCACCTTTGGCAGCGATTACAGCCTCGATTCTTCTTGGGTATGACCCTACAAGCTTAGCACACCTGTTTTGGGGGAGTTTCTCTCATTCTTCTCTGCAGATACTCTTATGCTCTGTCAAGTTGGATGGGGAGCGTTGCTGCACAGCTATTTTCAGGTCTCTCCAGAGATGTTCGATCGGGTTCAAGCCCAGTCATGGGAAAGCCATAAATTAGGGCCTAATGAATTGATTTCAATTGACTGATTTCCTGATGTGAACTGTAACTCAGTAAAATTGTTGCATGTTGCGTTTTATATTTTTGTTCTATGACAGCTATGAGTCTTTCTGGATAAGTCTTAAAGAGCTTTGCACACCTGAATTGTACAATATTTGCACATTATTCTATTTAAAATTCTTTAAAGTTAATTGATCATTGCTAGACAGCCATTTTCAAGTCTTGCCATAGAATGTCAAGCAGATTTAAGTCAAAGCTGTAACTAATCCACTCAATAACAGTCAATGTTGTCTTGGTTAGCAACTCCAGTGTATATTTAGCCTTGTGTTTTGGGTTATTGTCCTGCTGAACAATTACAAGCATTCCCATAACATAATGCAGCCACCAGGATCCTTGGAAATATGGAGTTGTACTCAGTAATATGGTGTATTGAATTTGCCCCAATCATAACACTTTGTATTCAAGGCAAGAAGTAAATTCAGTAAATTACAGTATTACTTTTGTACCTTGTTGCAAACAGGATGCATGTTTTGGAATATTTTTTATTCTGTGCAGGCATCCTTCTCTGCCACTATTTTAAAGTCACCATAGGCCTCATGGTGAAATCCCTGACCGGTTTCCTTCCTCTCTGGCAACGGAGTTAGGAAGGATGCCTGTATCTTTGTAGTGACTAGGTGCATTAATAATGTCAACATGCTCAAAGGGATATTCAATGTCTTTTTTTTTTATATACATCTACCAATAGGTGCCCATTTTGCAAAACATTGGAAAACCTCCCAGGTCTTTGTGGTTGAATCGGTGTTTGAAATTCATAGTTTGACTGAGAGACCTTACAGATAATTGTATGTGTGGGGTACAAAGATGAAGTAGTCATTCAAAAATCATGTTAAACACTATCATTGTAGAGTGAGTCCATGCAACTTATGTGACTTAATTTATCTAACTTATTTAGGCTTGCCATAACAAAGGGGTTGAGCACTTAAACGAAAAGCTGAAACATCGGAGTCTATCAATGTACAAATTCCTAAAAACAGTCTCTGGCCTACACAAAATACCACAGTAGAACTATCTCAATGTAATAAATGTTTATTTAATTCAACCTGTAAGACAACAAAAAGTGGGAAAAGTAAAGGGTTGTGAGAATACATTCTGAAGGCACTGAACAAGTTGTGGTATTTTTTCAATTGGTATTGGTGGCAATAGAAAAAAACTTCAGAACATAGTATAACGTCACAGACGGAGACTGAACCTTGACTGTTTTGGGTCCATTTAAAAAAAAATAAACATTGAAAAGGGGGAAGGGGGGTGGATGGGCGACTCATTTCTTGGTCGTCTCCTCCTCCTTTGACAAAGTCTTGATGAACTCTTCCTTCTTGGCCGCTATGCGCTCCTCTCTGCGCTTGCGGGCCTCCTTTGTCTTCGAGCGACGAGCCTCGGCCTGGTCACTGGTGTGCGAGAAACAGATGAGAGGTTACAGAACGCAAATGATAGATTCTAAAGGACTCCTATTCAATTAATACAGGGCTAGGTTTAAATCTGGGTTAGTTAGTCAAGAACTAAACATTTGATTTCATTGATAAACCTCATCTGAAGTGTAAATTAACCATAGTCCAGGAATTATGAGAGCCATATTATCATTTGTTTTGGCTAGGTAACAAGCAGAGGTTGATGGGAGTTGTAGTGTCGACTTACGACAGGAGCTTCTTGCGAGCCTTGTCTGCCTTCAGCTTGTGAATGTGTTCCATTAGGATGCGCTTGTTCTTGAAGACATTACCCTTCACCTTCAAGTAGAGACTGTGGTACCTGGAGAGAAAAAGTGTACTGGGAGTTGAGGACAAGCCAATGTTCCCACTCATATCACAAACATTCCAGACACATTCTGTGCATAATACAAAATCAGTATGTCCTATTGAGATGGTTCATTAGACGTTCAACACTTCACCAGGGTTACACAATGTTCCCAAGGACAAAACTACAGTTCACCGATTACAAGTATCATTCTCAAGAACAGATAATGGACTTCACTACAATCTTGACTTTAAGATGCTTTTGTGGTTTGAATACTAATTTCAGGGTCATTGTTGTATTTTGCACCACATTTCATTACAAAGCGATACATTTGTTGAAAAACTATAACATTTCACAGTCTTTTCCAGGATAACATTCTTCCTCAATTGCAACCAGATGACTCAGACATCTAAGTGTAGACTAACATGTGCCTGTCGATTTTCTTGGACTCCCTGTAACGCCGCAGTAGGCGCCGCAGGATCCTCATGCGTCGCATCCACGAGAGCTTCTCTGGCATACGGGCGTTGGCTGTACCCTTCCTCTTACCTGGGCAGGGGGAGAATCATCATCATATAGTAACACAGCCCAGCAATAGGTCAACACCCTGAACAGGTCATTTGTTAATTAAAACCTCGTCATCATTGGATTTATAGATTTCTGATTCCCTCCCCTTTTTTTAGCACTGGTGATATATGAAAATAATATACAAAGAGGTCTACAGGACCCAGACATTTTCTATCAACTGTCCAGATATTTCAATAAGTACATTTGTTTTAGCTAGCCCGGTGCACCAATTGGGTTGAGATTGAACATTACAACCAATGGAATGATCTTGAATGTGCAAACTCACCCCCCTGGCGAGCTAAAACAAATGCAACTTCTCAATTCAAATGAGGGAGAGAAGGGGACAGGGAGCCACTTTGAACAATGTTATCACGGCCATGATGTTGGCTATATGATGGGATGACCGTGTTGAGAACCTCTCTGTACCCACCTATGCCCGTGTGGCGTCCCTTGCGGCGTGCCAGCGTGTTCTTGCGGCAGCGGGCACGGGAATGCACCGTCACAGGCTTCCTGATGATCAGACCATCCTTCACCAGCTTGCGAATTTGCTGGCCTGCAGGGGTAGACAAGTTGATTAACTTGTATGTGGTCATCCTTGTCCCATGGTCTATTTCGGTATATGCATCTTACAAGAACACAACTATTGGTACCTTGGAACATTTCCCTGCTGCACAACACATGAACTTTCCAGAATGTCAAAGACAGACACGGGCAGTTTTTTTGAGAGCCCCAATGCTTGTTTTAAATGTTAACATGCATCGCTTGCCGTACGGTTTTGGAAACATAAGGAACTAATCTTTCATATCAGCGAGAAATCATTTTCTGAAAACAAAAGGTTGAATTACTACACACTTGTGTGGCTAGGGTTCTGTGAGGGTTGAAAATATGCTTGGTCTATCATGAGGGTGTCTGTGTGAGTTAAAAGTAACATAAGTGGAAAATGGCTAACCTTGGGTGTAGGCAGTTAATGAGTTGCGGGGGACACATACAGAACGTAGTGTAGAGAACAAACTGTATTTTGTTAGATAACAGGAGCCAGGTGTGTGATAACTGTATTGAGAGTATGAGCGCATAGATATTCTACACAGCTACAACGCCTGACCGCTGAAGCGCCTAGGGGATGGGACCAGTTAGTGCGCCAACAATCAACGATAGGCTGAGTGAGTTTAAACCACGCCCAGTCTCTACTCTGACAAGCCGGCTCGGAAGCAGGAACTACTTCTGTCAGAGTATATTATAATAACTTTGTCAGGAACAAGTCAGTTCTCTGTACTGCCCTGTGTGGTATTACAGCGGACCAGTATATCCGAAAATTGCATTTACCACTTATTGCTTAGCTAATAAAAAGTACATAGTATACAATCGGTGGCTCAGTGTCATACTTGTTCTGATACCAGATTCGAATTGACGCAACCCTTAACAGTTCCCACACGGCCATATTTCCATGTTACAGCACTTGTTTACAGAAAAATGACTGAAGACATAGTCGACTGTCTGTGCTAACTAGCTACTTAACCTCTGAACAACTGTGTGTAAACAGAAGATGGACGGCAGAAATGTGTTGTCACTGAAAAATACTATTGGCTGCAACTGTGTTAAAACAGTGTACAGTAAGTGTATATTTTGCATTTGTGAAATAATTTAGATGTGATATGATAGTAGAGGGTTTTATGTTTCTAGAGCAGTGCGTCAAACGCGATTAGATTTTTTTTTTTTGCTGCCAGGTCCAATTCACCTCTAAACAGGCTTCTTTGGTACATTATTGGGCTAGTCTCCCTAGCATGGAGGTGTAAAGAGGAGTGTCTTACGGGAGTTAGCGTTGGCAATCTCATTGGTTTCATTGGGGTCCAGCCATACCTTCTTCTTGCCACAGCGCAAGACGCTGGACGCCAATCGCTTCTGAAGCCTGAGCATGCTGGGTAAAGCAAAAAAAAACGTGATTACCATCCAAATGAATAGCCTTCAATTGCAGACATAAATAAGCGTTACACTACTAACTAATAGCAATGGGTAGTTTGCAACACAGCCAGGCTTCATACCCTGATGTATTTGCTGGTTTTACAGTACAATAACAACAAACAGATTCAGAGTGGTTGGGTTAAATCGGGAATACCCATTTTGGTTGAACGCATTCAATTGTGCAACTCCCTTTCCTTAACCAGCTAGCTGGCTTTGTAGTCTGGTCTCATAGACCTGTTGTAACATAGTAAATGTAAACCCGGGAAACTCAAATGAATATGATGTTATGTTTGGTATGGTTACATAAGACAGATTACTTAATTTAATGCAAAAACCAATCGAGGCTGGTTGATCAGGTGGATGGTTGGACATATATGGCGAACTTATAGTATGTTCGAATCTCATCATGGACAACTTTAGAATTTGAGAAACTACTTTTTAACTACTTACAAAGTTAGCAAACCCTAGCCTAGTTAACATTAGCTATCACAAATTGTAATTCGTAACACATCGCATGCATTGTCATTCTTAAAATAACACACTAATTGTAATTATTAATAGATCACCCAGAATGGATGGACATCCACAAATATTTAATGCATACCACATGAAAACATTTAACAAATTAGTATTTTGGCTTTACATACAGAATACAAAATGCTCTGAGACCAGGTTGGGCTTTGTACAACCATAAGATCACACTCTGCTTCTCTTTTAATGTGACTACTGACATGGTGGAGAGTGCAGGGAGCTATTGGGCAAATTGCTAATGTCAGTTAGCTAGTTAGCCAACCACAAGTATAAGAGCCACAAATGAAGCATGCTGATCGCTACCTAGAGATAAAGTTAGTAACCGGCTGTCTATCAAGTTAATAGTAGTTAACACTACTATTGCATTAGCTACCAACTTTGCATAGCTAGGTTCGAGTACGAGACATGTCTCGACATGTTATCTTAGATTACATTTCCGACCGTGTACAAGCCAGCGTACAGCAACATCAACTGTTTTAGCTAGCTATCATGTGATTAGTTCAATGCATTTGTGCCACATTCATTGCCTTCATGTTACCCCAAAACAGAAATACACAGGTAATTTAAACGAGTAAAGTCATGACATAGACCCTTCATGACAAGACCCTTACCTCATGACTGCGACCCTTAGAGAGAAAGGAATGACGTGTGAAGTATGGGGGCCCTACCATTATAACAGAGATAAGATTGTTATCCATTATCGAGATGTGCACGGGGCTTAAACTTAATTCGTGTTAATTAAGCAATTAATATGCGTCTGGTAGAATTTAAAGGAGTGTTTCTACATGGTTAAACATTTTAAATCCTGTGTTACGATTATACAATAATATGATTAAGTACAGTCTCACTATCCTTTGTCACAGTGGTACATTCCAAATAATACAAATTGCATTATGGGATAATCGTACTAGAGGGAACACACCACCAGATGGCACTGTTTATCTAATGATTGGTTCAGCGTCAACATTCCAATATCTCTTGTGCCATTCTCTTTTATGTACTATCTCAGTTACAAACTGTACGTTTTCCAGTAAATTCAACTAATTAAATAAACCCTTACATTTTAAAGAATGTGACACAAGCACAAAAAGTTGTTATTTTGGATGATAATGATGGTCGAGTTTGTTTTGCATGGCCCTGTGCCCCAGGTGGGTTGAAATTTCACTTGCTAATGTAATGGTCTAAAATTAGCATACTTCGACCATCTCGTCGCCATGGAAAATTATACGATGGGTGGGTTAAAATCGCATTCCAGCCGGTGTCTATTGCACAAGTTCCACCGGCTAAATCTATGACATTAAAATGACTATTTACTCTGTTCCATCTGACTGACCAATCCACTGTCTCATCAGCCCAGCCTGGCATTTTATAAACTGTAAAAAGCATCTAAACATTATCTCACATTACTTTTAGACAAACATTTAGTTTTCAACAGCACAGATTTCTGTATTTTTCTCCGACATTTGCAACATTGTTTCAATATTCAAGTTCGATTTTTATTTATTATTTTCTATTTTTTATTTCACCTTTATTTAACCAGGTAGGCTAGTTGAGAACAAGTTCTCATTTACAACTGTGACCTGGCCAAGATAAAGCATAGCAGTGTGAACAGACAACACAGAGTTAAACAATTAACAAGTCAATAACACAGTAGAAAAAAAGAGAGTCTATATACATTGTGTGCAAAAGGCATGAAGAGGTAGGCAAATAATTACAATTTTGCAGATTAACACTGGAGTGATAAATTATCAGATGGTCATGTACAGGTAGAGATACTGGTGTGCAAAAGAGCAGAAAGTAAATAAATATAAACAGTATGGGGATGAGATAGGTAAATTGGGTGGGCTATTTACCGATAGACTATGTACAGCTGCAGCGATCAGTTAGCTGCTCAGATAGCAGATGTTTGAAGTTGGTGAGGGAGATAAAAGTCTCCAACTTCAGAGATTTTTGCAATTCGTTCCAGTCACAGGCAGCAGAGAACTGGAACGAAAGGTGGCCAAATGAGGTGTTGGCTTTAGGGATGATCAGTGAGATACACCTGCTGGAGCGCGTGCTACGGGTGGGTGTTGCCATCGTGACCAGTGAACTGAGATAAGGCGGAGCTTTACCTAGCATGGACTTGAAGATGACCTGGAGCCAGTGGGTCTGACGATGAATATGTAGCGAGGGCCAGCCGACTAGAGCATACAGGTTGCAGTGGTGGGTGGTATAAGGTGCTTTAGTAACAAAACGGATGGCACTGTGATAAACTGCATCCAGTTTGCTGAGTAGAGTATTGGAAGCTATTTTGTAGATGACATCGCCGAAGTCGAGGATCGGTAGGATAGTCAGTTTTACTAGGGTAAGTTTGGCGACGTGAGTGAAGGAGGCTTTGTTGCGGAATAGAAAGCCGACTCTAGATTTGATTTTGGATTGGAGTTGTTTGATATGAGTCTGGAAGGAGAGTTTACAGTCTAGCCAGACACCTAGGTACTTATAGATGTCCACATATTCTAGGTCGGAACCATCCAGGGTGGTGATGCTAGTCGGGCGTGCGGGTGCAGGCAGCGAACGGTTGAAAAGCATGCATTTGGTTTTACTAGCGTTTAAGAGCAGTTGGAGGCCACGGAAGGAGTGTTGTATGGCATTGAAGCTCGTTTGGAGGTTAGATAGCACAGTGTCCAAGGAAGGGCAGAATGGTGTCGTCTGCGTAGAGGTGGATCAGGGAATCGCCCGCAGCAAGAGCAACATCATTGATATATACAGAGAAAAGAGTCGGCCCGATAATTTAACCCTGTGGCACCCCCATAGAGACTGCCAGAGGACCGGACAACATGCCCTCCGATTTGACACACTGAACTCTGTCTGCAAAGTAGTTGGTGAACCAGGCAAGGCAGTCATTAGAAAAACCGAGGCTACTGAGTAGATCTCCAGCTGCCCCATTTTAAGGAACGTATCGGGAGTCGGGATGAGACAGACAAGCAGGCAGTGTTTCTCAGCCAGTCGAAACCATGAATCAGTTGGCATCATTTTTATGGATATATACAAAGAAATGTCAATTGAAAAAAGGTAAAACGAAATGAAGTGCAAATAGTTTACAGTCTTTCCAGCTTCAGTTTGAAGTGATTGTGTTGGTTGTGTTGTTGGCTACCTCCTCTGAACCACATTGTCCTGGCAAGAGAGCACATTTTCTATGCCGGGAGAAATCGTGCCTAATTGGATCATTGTTATGGATGTATCCAATAAATGTCACTAGAAAGCAGCTTAAACAAATGCAAATGCTGCTACTTTGCTGTTATTCTGGCTGCACGTTGTTGACGTGACTGTAAGTTAGCCATAGTTGGCTAGCTAGCAAGCAAGGGATAAGAACGTTGCCAGCCAGTATGGCAATGGAACATTTAGAACAAATGATTGGGTCACGTCAATAGATACAGAACAAAAAGACTTAACAACTGGTTCGCGTCTCTAACAACCAAACCGATAGAACGAACGACCAGCCGGCTTGGGTAGCAACCCTAGATTTGAGTTGGGACTATATCTTGTGGATGGATAAAATAGTTAGAATAAATTAATAAAAATAATGTTTTTACTGAAAATATGTCAATCATTATTTGAATATGTTGGTAACCTCAAAGCCGGTGTTTGGGGGATATATTGGCACAGTTTGCCGGCCCTCGACTTTATCCTCCAAACACCGGCTTCGAGGGCATTATCCAATGATGCTGTAGACGGGTTGGCCAACAACATCACGAAAAGTATGCACATCGATGAAGCAGAAGGCCTTGTTGTTTTATGATTTTGAACGGTCAGATTGCTAACAAGAATTAGCAATAATTTGCCATGTGGGCAATTGTAGGTTTTATTGTATATTGTTATTGACACCATGTCTTGTTTTGAGGTGTTTCACTCCTGTCATGTCTATGCTAATTTAGCAACAAAAAAATATTAACAAGCTAACCTACAACTGTAAAGATGTATTTGAGAGAGAAGTGCTCACTGTGCAAACGTATTTATGTTTTCAATAAACATTTGGATACAATATATAATTTACATGTTGTCAACAATCTAAGGCAACCCCATCTTCTTTGCCCCTTAGTTGTGCACACATCGGTTTTGTTCAGTGTTGGAAAAAGTACACAACATTCATCCTTGAGTAAAAGTGAAGATATGAATAGAAAATGATTCAAGTGAAAGTCATCCAGTAAGATATTACTTGAGTAAAAGTCTAAAAGCACTTGGTTTTAAATATACAGTTGAAGTCTGAAGTTTACATACACTTAGGTTGGAGTCATTAAAACTCATTTTTCAACCACTCCACAAATTGCTTGTTAACAAACTATAGTTTTGGCAAGTCGGTTAGGACATATACCTTGTGCATGACACAAGTAATTTTCCCAACAATTGTTCACAGACAGATTATTTCACTTATAATTCGCTGTATCACAATTCCAGTGGGTCAGAAGTTGACATACACCAAGTTGACTGTGCCTTTAAACAGCTTGGAAAATTCCATAAAATGATGTCATGGCTTTAGAAGCTTCTGATAGGCTAATTGACATCATTTGAGTCAATTGAGTCAATTGGAGGTGTACCTGTGGATTTATTTTAAGGCCTACCTTCAAACTCAGTGCCTCTTTGCTTAACGTCATGGGAAAATCTAAAGAAATCACCCAAGACCTCAAAAACTAATGTGTAGACCTCCACAAGTCTGGTTCATCCTTGGGAGCAATTTCCAAACGCCTGAAGGTACCACGTTCAACTGTACAAACAATAGTACGCAAGTATAAACACCATGGGACCACGCAGCCGTCATACCGCTCAGGAAGGAGACGCGTTCTGTCTCCTAGAGATGAATGCACTTTGGTGCGAAAAGTCCAACTCAATCCCAGAACAGCACAGACATTGTGAAGATGCTGGAGGAAACAGGTACAAAAGTATCTATATCCACAGTAAAACGAGTCCTATATCGACATAACCTGAAAGGCCGCTCAGCAAGGAAGAAGCCACTGCTCCAAAACAGCCATAAAAAAAGACTACGGTTTGCAACTGAACGTGGGACAAAGATCGTACTTTTTGGAGAAATGTCCTCTGGTCTGATGAAACAAAAATATAACTGTTTGGCCATAATGACCATTGTTATGTTTGGAGGAAAAAGGGGGACGCTTGCAAGCCGAAGAACACCATCCCAACCGTGAAGCACGGGGGTGGCAGCATCATGTTGTGGGGTGCTTTGCTGCAGGAGCGATTGGTGCACTTTACAAAATAGATGGCATCATGAGGTAGGAAAATTACGTGGATATATTAAAGCAACATCTCAAGACATCAGTCAGGAAGTTAAAGCTTGGTCGCAAATTGGTCTTCCAAATGGACAATGATGAGCAAGGAGGCCTACAAACCGGACTCAGTTACATCAGCTCTGTCAGGAGGACTGGGCCAAAATTCACCCAACTTTTTGTGGGAAGCTTATGGAAGGCTACCAGACAGGTTTGTCCCAAGTTAAATCATTTAAAGGCAATGCTACCAAATACTAATTGAGTGTATGTAAACTTCTGACCCACTGGGAATGTGATGAAAGAAATAAAATATTAAATAAATCATTCTCTCTACTATTATTCTGACATTTCACATTCTTAAAATAAAGTGGTGATCCTAACTCACCTAAGACAGGGAATTTTTACTAGGATTAAATGTCAGGAATTGTGAAAAACTGTGTTTAAATGTATTTGGCTAAGGTGTATGTAAACTTCTGACTTCAACTGTACATAAGTATCAAAAGTACATGTAATTGCTAAAATACAACTCAAGTATCAAAAGTAAAAATATAAATAATTTCACATTCCTTATATTAAGCAATCTGTATTTTTGTTACGGATAGCAAGCGGCACACTCCAACACTCAGACATAATTTACAAACATTTGTGTTTAGTGAGTCCTCCAGATCAAAAGCAGTAGGGATGACCAGGAACGTTCTCTTGATAAGTCTGTGAACTGGACCATTTTCCTGTCCTGCTAAGCATTCGAAATGTAAAGAGTACTTTTGGGTGTCAGGGAAAAATGCATGGAGTAAAAAGTACATTATTTTCTTTAGGAATGTATTGATGTAAAAGTTGTCAAAAATATGAATAAAGTAGAGCTACTTTAAAGTATTTTTACTTAGGTACTTTACAGCACTGGTTTTGTTGCTAAACAACCAACCCGTCTATGCTATCACATCCGCAGCATCATACGCATGGCATGCTGCTGCTACCTCTCTCACTCCGACTGTACCATGACCAAATTCATAATTGACCATGACTCATGACAGTCTACTCAGGTGCTGTTCTGGTCAATGATGTATACAAACACTAGATTGGTTATGCTACTGTATGTATTGACCAATGTGAGGCTTTGAAACCACTGTCCGCCATATTGGTACGACTCACACGGAGCAGTCCTGCATAGGAATTAATGACATTCTGCAGTATTTCAATGTAATGTTTCAAGGACAAAATGACATGTATTTAAATATTTCTTCTACTTCTGTTAAAGTTCTACTTTAAGGAGCATTTTCATATATATCTATTTTTATATATGTATATATATATATTTTTTCACATAATGTAGGTTAGTTTAAAAGTATGCTTTAAGGTGTTTGTAATAGAATATACTTGACAAAAATGAATGAAGACATTAACAAGTGCATTTCTAAAACTTTCAAAACCTTATTTACGAATGCCAAGAGTGTGCAAAGCTGTCATCATTGGAAAGGGTGGCCACTGATTTGTTTAACACTTTTTTTGGTTACTATATGATTCAAAATGTGTTATTTCATAGTTTTGATGTCTTCAGTATTATTCTACAATGTAGAAAATATTTTTAAAAATAAAGAAAAACCCTTGAATGAGTAGGTGTGTCCAAACTTTTGACAGGTGCTGTAAGTCATGTCAAAATGGGTACAATTAGGAAATTAGCTTTAAAAGCTGAAAAAATAGTCAGCTAGAGTCACCAGGAGTGGTATGGTGATGATTTATTGTGTCAGAAGAACAAAAGGAACGTGTATTGTAGCTTGGAAAGGGATGGGAGCATGAAGTGAAAAGCTTTGAGCAGGGCAGCGGTAAAAGGTGTCATCTTTTGGCGTCTCGTGGAAATTGAGGCTCAATGTCTTATACACCACATACGAGGAGTAGTAGAGGCACTTCGCCTGAACCATATGGATGGAGGAGGAAGGAAAACTTATCAGTGTTATTACTTTCTGATGAAGAGTTTCTCCCACACATGAATAGCTGGGACATATGAGATACGCGGTGAGAGCTTTTCTGAACAGGCCGTTGCGATGTCCTAATTGTAAGTAAGTTTGGCGGTGCGTCAGACTGAAATAAATACTGCATATTGCTGGATGCAGTGCCGCAATTGTGGTGGGAGCCACATTCCCGAGTTCAATTAGTGCCGTGTAAGAGTGAAGGATGTCGAAGTAGGAAGAATCTAGGCTGTCCAGCAGGTCTCCTGTGCAAAGGCATTGGAAATTGCTGAAGGAGCAAGTTGAAATGAGGAAGAAATGTCAATAGATGTTTTGCAGCCTGCGGAGAATTTTGTTTCTCAATTGAGGGATCCTGAAACTCTGATAGAAAAAAAAAAGGTGGATTTTGTTATGTTAATTATGCAGCCGATAAATTGCACAGGAAAAACCAACAAGAAATCAAAGTAGTTAGACATCATTGTGAATGCGACAAAAAGGTTTTGGGATCTACAGGACATTGCAGGTAATACTGTCTGAAGACGTTCCCATCTTGCAGGCCCCAGAGCTTGTGTAGGGTTTTGAGTAGACATTTGAATCTGACTGAAGGAGAAAGGCGAGCAGTTTTTATTCAATTTTTTTTAAACAGTTTTCAGTTTTTGCCCCGCCTAGTTTTTAGCGGCAATGCACCTTTTTGATTGTAGTACGCCATAAAACCTAAGAGAAGAAGAAGAAAGGCGAGCATCTTTGCTAGCTTGGAAGCCAAACATTGTGCCAGGAAAGAAAGAGAGTTTCAAAACTGATGGCACATCAAGTGGAGATGCGAGTGAGAAGAAATGGATTACAGTAGCGAACAAAAATGAGACGAGAAGTAAAGACTAGTAAATCTAGTTCTGACTTTTTTTGTTGGAGTGAGGGTTTTGGAACAATGGAGTTACCTGGGAGATTAGTTTTGAGTCATATTTTGGGGTTACGTAATATAGCCTGTAAGACTTTGTGCCCAAACCTATGCAGTTAGACGGGAGGAGTATCGTATGCCAGCTGAGGTTAAATGCTGAAATTGTGGTGGTGAAACATGTGCCCGAAGTCCTGAACTGCCCTGTTAGGGTGAAGGAGACAAAGGTGGCAAGAATAAGGCCTGTCCAGTGTGTCTCCTATCTGGAGGAGTTGAGAAGAGGGAAAAGAAGGAAGTGACGTTGAAAAAACAGTGGTAGTTGGATTTGACAGACAGGTAAATGTTCCTTGCCAACAGGAAGGATCCTGACATGTTGCATGTTAAAAATGTGTACTTTGTAACATTTATTGCAATGGTTATAAACTGCACAGCGCAAAGAGAGAGAAAATATGCAGTTAGTTGGGCCAACAGGATTGAGGGTATTTCATGTAATTTTGTATTATCAGGGAACAATCTTCTCAAACTAAGGCAATTTGATATGTTATTAATTTCATAATAAATCAAATCAAACTTTATTTGTCACATGCGCCAAATACAAAAAGTGTAGACTTTGCCGTGAAATGCTTACTTACAAGCCTTTAACCAACAGTTCAATTGAAGAAGAAGAAAATAGTACAACACATACTAAGGTTTTCAAAAATAGGAATGGGAATGTCTATGGGCCTACATTGGGGGGTTCAAAGGTCATACATGTATGCATTTGGGGTTATATTGAGCCAGAATGGACAGTATTAGGATGTGTTCTATTATCACATGGTACCCTAGTTTAGTGTTTCCCAAACTGTTGGGCACGAGTGAAGTCCAGATCAAATGTTCAGATCAACTTTCCCATGTCAGCTAACAATTTTTAGCTAGGTTTTTTAGCCCATATATTTTGTTGTAATGTTTGAGTCACTCAAATATCACAAGAATAAACATTAGACATGGCAAAATGCATAAAATTGCAAGAAAATTTGCATTAAAACTGCACAATTCTGGGAATTCCTGCTCTAGATGATGACTACACCAAATTTCACACAGAACAAGGAGACCCATTGGGGAAGTTCTTAATAAGTAATAATAGATTTTTTGTCAATAATCAGTATCATAAGCCTACTGTTTTTCAAAATGTCTGCCATTCATTTCATTGGGGAGGAACTGCATTGATTTTGCATGGCCCTAACTGAGTTTATGTTTGGTGTAAAAGACCAATAATGTCTTAAAATGTGTTACAATGAAGATAAACCTAAATGATGACCAAAGTATGTCAGAATGTATTCACACCTATTGTAACAGCTTTCTTCCTGGGAAGGAGAGGAGGACCAAAATGCAGCGTAGTTAAAGTTCATGGTTCTTTAATAAGAGAAACTAAACATGAACCGAATACAAAACAATAAACGTGGCAAAACCAAAACAGCCCTAACTGGTGCAGAAAACACAAAGACAGGAAACAACCACCCACAAATCCAACACAAAACAGGCTACCTAAATATGGTTCCCAATCAGAGACTAACACCTGCCTCTGATTGAGAACCATATCAGGCCAAACATAGAAATAGACAAACTAGACACACAACATAGAATGCCCACCCAGCTCATGTCCTGACCAACACTAAAACAAGGAAAACACACAAGAACTATGGTCAGAACGTGACACCTATTGATTTTTCTATTGTGTTACAAGGTGGGATTAAAATGGATTTAATTGTAAAAAATGATCTCAAACACAACCAAAACAAATAGAAAATGCATCCAACTAATTTGTAGAGTTACAACGCTGATGTCGTCATTGCGTGCTATGAATAGGGGACCAAATACTTAACTTTTGACTACTTTAATACACATACGACACCATTCTGTATACTTCTGGCCCTTCTTTGGACACTGTGTTAACTAACCTCCAGATGAGTTTCAATGCCATACAACTCTCCTTCCGTGGCCTCCAACTGCTCTTAAATGCAAGTAA
The DNA here is from genome assembly GCF_034236695.1 of Oncorhynchus nerka. Classification (NCBI taxonomy): domain Eukaryota; kingdom Metazoa; phylum Chordata; class Actinopteri; order Salmoniformes; family Salmonidae; genus Oncorhynchus; species Oncorhynchus nerka. The sequence goes on from NC_088418.1 coordinate 27,905,092, forward strand.
AACTAAATGCATGCTCTTCAACCGATCACTGCCCGCACCTGCCTGCCCGTCCAGCATCACTACTCTGGACGGTTCTGACTTAGAATACGTGGACAACTACAAATACCTAGGTGTCTGGCTAGACTGTAAACTCTCCTTCCAGACTCACATTAAGCATCTCCAATCCAAAATTAAATCGAGAATCGACTTCTTATTTCGCAACAAAGCATCCTTCACTCATGCTGCCAAACATACCCTCGTAAAACTGACCATCCTACCGATCCACGACTTCGGCAATGTCATTTATAAAATAGCCTCCAACACTCTACTCAACAAATTGGATGCAGTCTATCACAGTGCCATCCGTTTTGTCATCAAAGCCCCATACACTACCCACCACTGCGACCTGTAAGCTCTTGTTGGCTGGCCTTTGCTTCATACTCGTCGCCAAACCCACTGGCTCCAGGTCATCTACAAGTCTCTGCTAGGTAAAGCACCACCTTATCTCAGCTCACTGGTCACCATAGCAACACCCACTCGTAGCATGCGCTCCAGCAGGTATATCTCACTGGTCACCCCCAAAGCCAATTCCTCCTTTGGCCGCCTTTCTTTACAGTTCTCTGCTGCCAATGACTGGAACGAACTACAAAAACCACTGAAGCTGGAGACTCATATCTCCCTCGCTAGCTTTAAGGACCAGCTGTCAGAGCAGCTCACAGATCACTGCACCTGTACATAGCCCATCTGCATTTATTTATTTGTCTTGCTCCTTTGCACCCCAGTATCTCTACTTGCACATTCATCTTCTGCACATCAACCATTCCAGTGTTTAATTGTTATATTGTAATTTACTTCGCCACCATGGCATATTTATTGCCTTACCTCCCTTATCGTACCTCATTTGCACTCACTGTATATAGACTTTTTGTTTTCTGTATTATTTACTGTATGTTTTGTTTATTCCATGTGTAACTCTGTGTTGTTGTATGTGTCGAACTGCTATGCTTTATATTGGCCAGGTCGCAGTTGTAAATGAGAACTTGTTCTCAACTAGCCTACCTGGTTAAATAAAGGTGAAATAAAAAAATTAAAAATATATATATAAGTGAATTTATCCCAATACTTTTGGTCCCCTAAAATGGGGGGACTATATACAAAAAGTGCTGTAGATTTCTAAACGGTTCACCAGATATGGATGAAAATACTCTCAAATGAAAGCTGAAATTCAGCACTTTAACCGCATAGTCATTGTATCATTTCAAATCCAAATTGTTGAAGTACAGAGCCAAAACAACAACAAAATTGTCACTGTCCCAATACTTTTGGGGCTCACTGTAACATGTAAGGTTAGAGAGCATAATATTAAGATCATGATGGTCAGGGGCATAATAGATTACAATCACCAATGTTCCTTTTTAGAGATCATTTGTGTTTACCTAAATTTTTCTGGGGAGAACTCAACAAATGACAAGAGCACACCTTTCATTTCAGCATGATGAGTATTGCTATACAACAGACTATTACAGGTGGCAACTACTTTAGAAAACCAAGATACTACTGTATTTGCATCTCATGGACTATTATTTGCCAGTATGACCAATTTCCATAAAACAAATATGTAGTTCTGCTATTTGTAACACTGTTGTTTCAATGATGAGTCAGTCTAGGTAAATCATTAGATCTGATGGCAAACATTTACCAAATCCCATGGTTTTGAGGACGAGATCCACTCAATAGAATGTTCCATTGTTGTTTGATACAATCATTTTAAATGAGGATGTGAACGTTCCAACTTTTCTCCTTTATCCATAGAGATCCTAATAAATTACTATTAAGTATAGAAAGCTTCCGTAGAGGCTATCATATATCAATTTGATCAGGGGTTTGTAGGGAACAATTTAGCACCGTTAAAAACCTTTGCCACACCAAAGGGAACATTTTCAAACTCTCGCGGGAGCCATCTTTCCTGCAATTGATTTATTTTTCTTGTTGTTCACCCGGTACAGTAGGTGGCGGCAATACACCAGGATGAAATGGATTTCTAACTAACCTCATTTGTTCAATAGATTGTAGCACAGAAAGAACAATGAGCTAGATATTTCACCGGATGTAAAAATGTGAAGCAACCGGTTCCCGTTTCCACTCACTACCAAATATGGTGATGAGCGGAAGCCCAGTGGCCAGCAGTGGGAGAAGATGGGGCGAGATGGATTTTGTCTGCCATTCTGCATATTTTCTCATATATTAAACATTTGATCTCCTTACAGTTTTCTGATTCCGAAACTAGAATTTGTAACAGACCGAGTGGACTGAGTTTGGAAGACTTTGCCAAAGTAAAAAAAAAGGCGTTTAGAAGGAGTGCATGGGCGAATTGAATGGTTGCACACGCTCACTTTACATAGTAGGCGTTCCCTAATGAAATATGCAAATAAATGCTAGAACGCGCCAATAGGATCTCACCACTCGTGTTTGTCTCTGCCCACCTCTTTGCTTGATCGGCCAACTAGGATTAATTTGCTCCCATTGGAAACGACAGGCTCTGGTCTATCTTTAAAAAAATCTTTGGTGATAGTCTGCCATTAACTCTCGAAGAAGAACATTGCGCCAACGGGGGTATATTCACAAGACATGGTGGTGCAGCTAGAGGTCGTATACAAGGTAAGGCTGAGAAACTTTTTTTATTTAATATTAACGCTAGCTAATATTGTGTTGACTTGTCCCACGACGTTGATGAAACGGGTCGGTGCGATTGCCTGCGGGTTTCTGTATAGTCGTACTAGCCTTTATGCTAGCTAGCTAAACTAACGGTAGCTAGCTAGCCTGAGTGAATGGTGTGAATTAGGTTGACCATTGAATGAAATAGCGTCATAGTACTAGCTTATGTTAGCTTAGCGTCAACTGGTTTTGTCTAGAAGGGATACAGATTTGGTCAAAATTGACTTTAATAACCGGTTTGGGAGGATTTCCATGCACAATCGGCTGCCTAGGCAACTTCTATTTTACGCAGCAGGTTATAATAATTAACGTATTATGTTAGGATAATTAGGATAACAAGGTCAGGAAAAAGGTGAGGGTTAGCTCAAATGCAAAAACTATTTTCGGCGTAATTTGACAAAAGCTCTATCCCATCTAAACAACCGATCCAACTGTGATTTGATGATCAGGCAACAATATGAGCTAGCCTGTGCTGTGTAGCTAAACACTGCACCTGTCCTTGCCTATGCAGTTTACTCAGCCATGAAGCTACTTCACACGTCACTTTTATGTTCACTACAATAACAAATTGCGAAATTATTTTCGTTAAGATTTCATGATCATCATCCCCCACAATGGCATCTGTCTTGTCCGGCTTAATTTGACCCGTTTTTAATGAAGATTAACAGGCAGTTTGTGAGTCGGATTAACCTAGCTAGTAGCCACCCACGCGTGGATAAGATGTTTTGGCATGCAAACGACCTACTCAGCGTTCCATTTCTAGGAAGAAAACGTTAATGTATGTATAACTGCTAATGAGTCAAATAAGCGACGTGTGCAGTAGCTATACCTTTCATATGTATGCCTAGCTTGCAAGATGTGTGAAAGGTCAATGTACCACATCTATCATTTTACCTTTTTATTTAACTTGGCAAGTCGGTTAAGAACCAATTCTTATTTTCAATGACGGCCTAAGAACAGTGGGTTAACTGCTTTGTTCAGTGGCAGAACGACAGATTTTTACCTTGTCAGCTCGGGGATTTGATCTTGCAACCTTTCGGGTTACTAGTCCAACGCTAGGCTACCTGCCGCCCCATATGTCCGTTCAATTGAAGCATTCTTAATAGGACTAATGATAATAGCTCTCTTAGATTGTTTTGTAAATATTGATGGCCACAGGCAATTCATATGCCTGTACCAGGATCAGTGAAGCGTCCATACGTGTTAAGATTTCTGAGCAAAGTCCAAAACCCCTGTTTGCCTTGCTTTTTTGGGGCAGAAGTAGTGAAGCCAGAATTATAAAATAATAATAATTATAACACCTTCAAAAATGTTATAAAGCCTGTGTTTGGTGTTATGATGGTAGTCCTACCATCAATAATTTCCTCACTACCCCTGTTTGAACACGGCAGGTCATTGACCTTTGCAAACCCAGCAGAATTCTAGTCACACTTCTGTCATCAATGTGCGGGTCACCTACTACAAGAACACAAAGGGACAATGCAGCAAAGCTCAGTATGTCATTCATTGCTTGCTTGAGCTGGGCAGGAGCAGTTTGGCTTAGTTTATGTCCTATTCAGTGATTAGCCACACACACACACGTATATATTTATACATACATACTCACACACTTAAACATGCACCCTTGTTGGTGTAGCTATCCATTTATAAAGAGATTCTCTCAGCGTCTGATGGTGACCTAGTTCTAAACTGGAAGGCACTACCCATGGCGTGATTTTCAGATGAATTACATTAGGAATTCCTCCCCAAGCTATCTGTCCACAAATTAAGTTTTGTGTGTATACTCGTTTTCTTGTTTGTCAATGCACAGTGATTAGCATAAGCCTACCACAGTGAATGTTGAGCTATTATATTGGCCATGGATTTATACTGTAGCCAGGTTAATTTTAGTAATAGGTTTGATGAACTGTAGCAGCCTTTCTACTTCGGTATCATAGACTTATTTCAAGCCAATGAATCAGCCTCATTGAAACTGTTTTTATATTGACTTGGCATGAACTGCCAAACATAAGAAATGGAATGATCAGAAGAATAGTCTACAGCCCGACTGAGACTTGCCATTGACCTACATCAAAAACAGAGGGACAAAGGGAGCGACGGAGTGAAAGGAAAAGCGAAGGAAGGAGAGGGGGGAAAGAAAGGTTCACTTGACTTCAATTCCACCCGGTCCCATAGCTTTGTGCCAGACCTACGTTTCTGAATAACGATAAATCATTGTAAATAGGTTGGTAGCCACAAACCTAATGCTTGTTATACCTAATGCTTGTCTTCCAGAAAGTTAAGCTTCCGGCTTACGTACAGCAATAAGGGCTTTTGTGAGGACAAACACTGTTCCGTTGATGACTCCAGCTAAAAGTCCTGACGATGGGCTTTTATGATACTGCATCTCATGTCACCCCAAGGTTGGCTTGCTGCTGTGTTACAGTGAGTGGGTTCATTTGACTGCAGGACTACAGGGAAAGGCAATAGTACAGAATATGTTGCTCTTTGTTTAGTGCAAAGTTCCTCTTTCCAGCAATGTGATAACAAGAACTTCGGGTACAGATGCGTATCAGATTGGAGATTGGAGATTGTATTCTCATTGTGCGCTGTTGTATTTTCGCTGAGCTCACTTGGAATAGGCGAACTCCCCTTTTTGCTCAATTTTAGAGGAAAAGACGAGCTAGATTGTCTGTCCATATTTTCTGTTAAACAAAGAGCCATTTTTGAAAGTAAACACAACAGGGTTCCCGGGGTTTGGGTTAAGTAAATAACATTTTCTGTGCAGCAAGAAAACAACACATTTATTGCAACGTAGCTGCAAGACCAATTGTGTTTTGGGGTTAACCAAAACACAGGGTTAGGCGATTCCATATCGAAGCAATCGCCTGTTCTCCCCCATTTATGACCTTGGATCAGATGAGACATCCCACTGAATTTGAACTCAAAGCAGAGTGAAATTTAAATAAATAAAAGAAATCCCATGTTTACCCGGTAGAGAAATGGTTAGAATGTGATTTCTGGACCTGCCATGTGTATTTATTGATTAGATAATGTAATGCCGAGTCATAGGGAAGACCTTGCCCAACAGCTGTAGACTGCCAAGTCATCATCCCAGTATTGTAGAGATTTGGAAGGGGATATTTCAAGGGTCAACAAAGGATATTCTCATTATGGCTAGTAGGGCATGGAATTGCTAGGGACCTCATGATACTTAGGTGCCGGTACAGTGCATTTGGAAAGTATTTACTTTTTCCATGTTTTGTTACAGCCGTAGTCTAAAATTGATAAGGGAAAAATAAATGTTATCAATCTACACACAATACCCCATAATGGCAAAGCAAAAGCAGGTTTTTAGAAATGTTTGCAAATATATTGAGAATACAAAACAGAACTAGAACTACCTTATTTAGTTGCGGTCGCTGGCGGTGCAGTTGCCGTACCAAGCGGTGATGCCCGACAGGATGCTCTCACTGTGTGTCTGTAAACGTTTGAGGATTTTAGGGAAAGGTCGACCGATTAATCGGAATGGCCGATTTCAAGTTTTCATAACAATCGGAAACTGGTAATTTTGGACGTCGATTTTGCCGAAATATATATATATTTTTAGATTTTTTTAATCCTTTATTTAACTAGGCAAGTCAGTTAAGAACACGTTCTTATTTTCAATGACGGCCTAGGAATAGTGGGTTGACTGCCTTGTTCAGGGGCAGAACGACAGATTTTTACCTTGTCAGCTCAGGGATTCAATCTTGCAACCTTAGGGTTAACTAGTCCAATGCTCTAACCACCTGCCTCACGAGGAGCCCGCCTGTTACGCGAATGCAGTAAGAAGCCAAGGTAAGTTGCTAGCTAGCATTAAACTTAATCAATCATAATCACTAGTTATAACTACACATGTTTGATGATATTACTAGTTTATCTAGCGTGTCCTGCGTTGCATATGCAGTGCGCATTCGCGAAAAAGGACTCGTTGCTCCAACGTGTACCTAACCATAAACACCAATGCCTTTCTTAAAATCAATACACAGAAGTATATATTTTTAAACCTGCATATTTAGCTAAAAATAAATCCAGGTTAGCAGGCAATATTAACCAGGTGAAATTGTGCCACTTCTCTTGTTCATTGCACGCAAATTCAGGGTATATGCAACAGTTTGGGCCGCCTGGCTCATTGCGAACTAATTTGCCAGAATTTTACGTAATTATGACATAACATTCAAGGTTGTGCAATATAACAGGAATATTTAGACTGATGGATGCCACCCCTTAGATAAAATACGTAACGGTTCTGTATTTCATTGAAAGAATAAACGTCTTGTTTATTCTGAGATGATAGTTTCCGGATTCGACCATATTAATGATCTAAGGCTCGTATTTCTGTGTGTTATTATGTTATAACTAAGTCTATGATTTGATAGAGCAGTCTGAGCGATGGTAGGCAGCAGCAGGCTCGTAAGCATTCATTCTAACAGCACTTTAGTGTGTTTTGCCAGCAGCTCTGCTGTTTATGACTTCAAGCCTATCAACTCCTGAGATTAGGCTCGTGTAACCGATGTGAAATGGCTAGCTAGTTAGCGGGATGCGCCCTAATAGCGTTTCAAACGTCACTCGCTCTGAGACTTGGAGAAGTTGTTCCCCTTGCTCTGCATGGGTAATGCTGCTTTGAGGGTGGCTGTTGTCGTTGTGTTCCTGGTTCGAGCCCAGGGAGGAGCGAGGAGAGGGACGGAAGCTATACTGTTACACTGGCAATACTAAATTGCCTATAAGAACATCCAATAGTCAATGGTATATGAAATACAAATGGTATAGAGAGAAATTGTCCTAAAATTCCTATAATAGCTACAACCTAAAACTTCTTACCTGGGAATATTGAATACTCATGTTAAAAGGAACCACCAGCTTTCATATGTTCTCATGTTCTGAGCAAGGAACTTAAACGTTAGCTTTCTTACATGGCACATATTGCACTTCTCCAACACTTTGTTTTTGCATTATTTAAACCAAATTGAACATGTTTCATTATTTACTTGAGGTTAAATTGATTGTATTGATGTATTATATTAAGTTAAAATAAGTGTTCATTCAGTATTGTTGTAATTGTCATTATTACAAATACATTTTAAAAATCGGCCGATTTAATCGGTATTTTAAATTTTTTTTGTCCTCCAATCGGTATCGGCATGGAAAAATCATAATCGGTCGACCTCTAATTTTAAGTTCCATGCTAAATATCTTCAGCCTCCTGAGGTGTGGGTGGACCATTTTCAGTTTGTTAGTGACTTGTACGCCAAATATCTTTAAGCTTTCCACCTTCTCCACTGCAGTCCTGTCAATGTGGATGGGGGGGTTTCCTGAAGTCCACGATCATCTCCTTTTGCTGACGTTGAGTGTGAGGTTGTTTTCCTGGCACCACACTCCTAGTCCTCACCTCTCTGTAGGCTGTCTCATTGTTGGTAATCAAGCATTCTACTGTTGTCGTCTGCAGACTTGATGATTGAGTTGGAAGCGTGCATGGCCACGCAGTCATGGGTGAACAGGGAGTATAGGAGGGGGCTGAGCACTCACCCTTGTGGGACATTTAAAGGTCTTACTCACGCTAGCCACAGAGAAGGCCCTTCTCTGGTGGCACTGCTATCCTCAAAGCGGGTGAAGAAGGTATTTAGCATGTCCGTAATTGTCTGTAGACCCTGCCACATACGTCTCATGTCTGAGCCGTTGAATTGAAACTTCTTTGTCTCTGTACTGCCGTTTTGCCTGTTTGATTGCCTTATGAAGGGAATAACAACACTGTTTGTATTCGGCCATATTCCCAGTCACTTTACCATGGTAAATGCAGTGGTTCGCGCTTTCAGTTTTGCGCGAATGCTACCATCTATCCATGGTTTCTGGTTATGGTAGGTTGTAATAGTCCGTTGGTACAATATCTCCTATACACTCCCTGGTAAACCATTTCAGTGTAATCGTCGCTATTATTCTTTGAAGCTACCCGGAACATATCCCAGTCTGCGTGATCAAAACAATCTTGAAGCTTGAATTCTGATTGGTCAGACCAGCATCGAATGGTCCTTAGCATGGGTAATTCCTGTTTAAGTTTCTTCCTGTTTGAGTTTCTGCATCTAGGAAGGGACGAGCAAAATGGAGTCGTGGTCATATTTGCCGAAAGGAGGGCGTGGGAGGGCCTTGTAGGCATCTTGCCAGTTGGAGTAGCGGTGGTTGAGTGTACTACAGTCTAGAGATCGACCGATTTAATCGGAACGCCCAATTTTAATTAGGGCTGATTTCAAGTTTCATTAAACAATCTGTAATCAGCATTTTTGGACACTGATTATGGCTGATTACATTGCACTCCACGAGGAGACTGCGTGCCAGGCTGACTACCTGTTATGCGAGTGCAGCAAGGAGCCAAGGTAAGGTGCTAGCTAGCATTAAACGTATCTTATAAACACAAATAATGTTAACAATCACTAGTTAACTACACATCGCAATTGTAAATGTAAATGCCCAGGTCGCAATTGTAAATGAGAACTTGTTCTCAACTTGCCTACCTGGTTAAATAAAGGTGAAATAAAATAAATAAATAAAAAACACATGGTTGACGATATTACTAGTTTATCTAGCTTGTCCTGCGTTGCATATAATTGATTTGGTGCCTGTTAATTTATCATTGAATCACAGCCTACTTCGCCAAATGGGTGATTTTTAACAAGTGCATTCGCAAAAAAAGTATTGTCGTTGCACCAATGTGTACCTAACCATAAACATCAATGCCTTTCTTAAAATCAATACACAAGTATATATTTTTAAACCTGCATATTTAGCTAATATTTTCTGCTAACATGAATTTCATTTTAACTAGGGGAAATTGTGTAACCTATTGCATTCTGTGCAAGCAGAGTCAGGGTATCTGCAGCAGTTTGGGCCACCTGGCTCGTTCCGAGCTGTGTGAAGACCATTTCATCCTAACAAAGACCGTAATTAACTTGCCAGAATTGTACATAATTATGACGTAACATTGAAGGTTGTGCAATCTAACAGCAATATTTAGACTTAGGGATGCCACTTGTTAGATAAAATATGGAACGGTTCCGCATTTCACTGAAAGAATAAGCATTTTGTTTTCGAAATGATAGTTTCTGGATTTTACCATATTAATGACCTAAGGCTCGTATTTCTGTGTGTTATAGTTAAGTCTATGATTTGATAGAGCAGTCTGACTGAGCGGTGGTAGGCAGCAGCAGGCTCGTAAGCATTCATTCAAACAGCACTTTCCTGCATTTGCCAGCAGCTCTTCGCTGTGCTTCAAGCATTGCGCTGTTTATGACTTCAAGCCTATCAACTCCCGAGATTAGGTTGGCAATACTAAAGTACCTATTAGAACATCCAATAGTCAAATAGTCCTATAATAACTACAGCCTAAAACATCTTACCTGGGAATATTGAAGACTCATGTTAAAAGGAACCACCAGCTTTCATATGTTCTGAGCAAGGAACTTAAACATTAGCTTTTTTTACATTGCACATATTGCACTTTTACTTCTCCAACACTTTTGTATGTATGTGTTATAAAAATTGGCCGATTAATCGCGGTATTGGCTTTTTTTTGGGTCCTCCAATAATCGGTATCGGCATTGAAATATCATAATCGGTCGACCTCTACTACAGTCTGACAGAACTTCAGCAGAGTTTTTCCTCGCATTTGCTTTGTTAAATTCTCTAGCTAAAATAAATGTAGCCTCAGGACATGTGATTCCCAGTTTGTGTGATTTTTGCAAATCGATACTTGGAGTCAAAGTATCGATATATGTAACTGTTTTATTTCATCACTAATGGCAAGGCTATATTCAGCGATAAGGCATGCAGGGGTGTGGTACATGGCCAATATACCAAGGCTAAGGGCTGTTACTATGTACTTCGCAATGCAGAGTGTCTGGTTACAGCCCTTAATCGTGATATATTGGCCATATATCACAAACCCCCGAGGTGCCTTTATTGATATTATAATCTCGTTAACAACCTAATTAGAACAGTAAAAATAAATGTTTTGTCATACCTGTGGTATATGGTCTGATACCACGGCTTTCAGCAAATCCGCATTCAGGGCTCGAACATTATAATAAAACTTGATGATGAGCCTAGCCTAGATAGGCCATCTCTGTCAGTGTTGTTCAAAAACACAGAGCAGCGGCGCCACATGCGTGCACACAAGCACAACACACACACAGCCCTGTGGGTTTGGTGGACCCTGCCTCTGCCATGTCGGGACCCCTCTTCCCGATAGCTGAACAATCAGGCGCAGGTGCTACTTTACACACACACACACACAGGCTCTGGCCCCCGTCGCTGCTTCTCCATTCCTGTTCTCACACACCCCATGCTGATTGGAGGTCTTTGTCTGGTGTGAGACATGGTCTGTTCTGTTGTATTTTCATCAGATCAAAACTGAATCAATGTCTGCTTGCATTTTTCTCTCGTGGACCAAACTCAGCAGCTCACGCCATAAGGGCAAATATATGCTTTGATTGAAACAAAACATGGTGGTTGGTAATTGGCGTGCAGATGCTTTATGAACGTTTCACCGGTAAAACGTGTTAAGCTGTCCAGGGTTTGGCATTAGTCTGAAAGGCACTTGCCCATCAGACAAGTCAGCAGTATTTTTTTGGGGGGGGGCTGCGTGAAGATAGGTCACTTGCCTGAAAATGTGAGAAAGGGTTCTTCAGTTTTGAGAGACTCCTATTCATTTAAATGAAACCTGGGCGTGAGCATGCCGGCTCCAGGAGAGGCCTGCGCTGCTGTAGCGTAAAATTACCTTCAGGTTTTTGTTTTCAACACACAGTTCATCCCCGGGATCAAAAGGATGTACAGTGCATTCGGAAAGTATTCAGATCCTTTGACTTTTTCCACATTTTGTTACGTTAAAGCCTTATTCTAAAATGGATGGGGTGAAAAAATCCCCCTCAATCGGCACACAATAGCCCATAATAACGAAGCAAAAACAGTTTTTAATACATTTTTTTTTTTAAATATCTCTTTACATAAATATTCAGACCCTTTACTCAGTACTTTGAAGAGGCTGTAATTGCTGAAAAAAATGTGAGTCTTTTTGGGTATGATACTACTTGGCGCACCTGTATTTGGGGAGTTTCTTCCATTCTAATCTGCAGGTCCTCGCAAGCTCTGTCAGGTTGGAGGGGGAGCGCTGCACAGCTATTTTCAGGTCTCTCCAGAGATGTTCGATTGGGTTCAAGTCTGGACTCTGGCTGGGCCACTCAAGGACATTCAGAGACTTGTCCCGAAGCCATTCCTTCTCTCTCTTGGCTGTGTGCTTAGGGTTGTTGTTGTTTTGGAATGTGAATCTTTGCCCAAGTCCGGTCCTGAGCGCTCTGGAGCAGGTTTTCAAGGATTTACTCCGTTCATCTTTCCCTCAATCCTGACTAGTCTCCCAATCCCTGCCACTGAAAAACATCCCCACAGAAAGATGCTGCCACCACCATGCTCCACCGTAAGGATGGTGCCTCTAGATGTGATGCTTGGCATTCAGGCCAAAGATTTAAATCTTGGTTTCACAAGACCAGAAAATCTTGTTTCTCATGGTCTGAGTGTCCTTTAGGTGCATTTGGCAAACTCCAAGCGGGATGTTGTGCCTTTTTTTTTACTGAGGATTGGCTTCAGTCTGGCCACTCTATCATAAAGGCCTGATTGGTGGAGTACTGTATAGATGGTTGTCCTTCTGGATGGTTCTCCAGTCTCCACACAAACTCTGGAGCTCTGTCAGGCTGACCATCGAGTTCTTGGGCACCTCCCTGACCAAGGCCCTTCTCCCTGATTGCTCAGGTTGGCTGGGTGGCCAGCTTTAGGAAGAGTCTTGGTGGTTCCAAACTTCTTCCATTTAAGAATGGAGGCCACTGTCTTCTTGGGGACCGTCAATGCTGCAGAAATGTTTTGGTACCCTTCCCCAGATGTGCTTCGACACAATCCTGTCTCGGAGCTCTATGGACAATTCCTTCAATCTCATGGCTTGTTTTTTGCTCTGACATGCACTGTCAAGTGTGGGACCTTTTTTATATAGACAGGTGTGTGCCTTTCCAAATCATGTCCAATCAATTGAATTTGTACAACTTGTAGTCTACCTGTGGTTAAATTCAATTTCTAGTCCTATAGCAAAGGGTCTGAATATTTATGTAAAAGTATTTCTGTTTTAATTGAATACATTTGCAAACATTTCTTAACCTGTTTTTGCTTTGTATTTATGGGGTATTGTCTGTAGATTGAGGATTCTTTATTTTTTAAATCCTTTTTTAGAATAAGGCTGTAACGTAGCAGGATGGAAAAAGTAAAGGTGTCTGAATACTTCTCGAATGCCTAGGCCTGGTTAGTAGTGCTCTGCTCACACTGACAAGTTATGCGTCAGTGTAGCAGGTAAAATAAAACATTTGTAGCACCTATGTAAGGCTGCAAGGTGTTTTTTGTTGTTGAACACCTTAACTGGTCAACCACAGAGCAGGCTCAACCTGCCCGGCTACCATAAATGCCATACATTTTCCATCTTTCACTTAAACTTTAGGGATGGGCTAGGTATACTGGAATTCTTTGCAGTGTTTTTTAATTTTTTTTATTTATTATATTATTATTATTATTTATTATTTATTATTTATTATTTATTATATTATTATTTATTTTATTTTTTTATTTTTTATTATTTTAATTTGAGGTGTCTTTGGTGGACGGGGTGGGTTCGGTCTGGTCGCACACTTCTGCCTCAAATATCCCTCTGAGATGGTGTGTGAACACTCCAAATGCACTGTTTTCCCTTCTACTCTGAAACCAGTATCACTTTTTTTCCATGGCAAAAAAGAACAAAGCAAACCCAAACTATTTGGTCCTTTTTAAAATTCTGCTGTATGTCAAATATTGTATGCTATAGCATAGGAAAATTTGACTTGAAGGCAACGTGTGGTTATGTGAATGTATGAATCTATATAGAGGTTAACTTATTAGTTTATACATGGGTTTATCTGCGTGTATTTTTATGCGTGTGTGTGTGTGTGTGTGTATTTGTGTCTCATTTGGGGTGGGTGGGTGTGGGTAGCCTATAACCTGACACCGAAGGGGAAAAAGGCTCTCGCCCACAGGTCAGCAAATTGGTTTCTGGTGGTAATACATACGTAGGTCATGAAGGACGTGAAGGAAAGAACTCGGGCTGGGAAAAAAATATCTCCACTCTTTTTGCCACGTGCCAGTGGTGATGCCCCATGATCTATTTTGAGTAGCTGGAGAGGTCACTCTCACCCCCAATTCTGTCATTCCCAGTCCCAACTCTAGGGCCCTATAAAACCTGCGACGCAGACGTAATCGCAGAAATCGGACAATAAAACAGAATTCAACAATTATATTTAAAAAAAACTTAGCAGGAAATCAATTAAATGCATTCAACTTATTAGAACATTTATTTGCCCAAGTTTATCATAAGACATGAGCAGAATGCATCAGTGACTTGTATTTCCTGCAACTTTCTGAAGAGGCAATGACACAGGAACGCCCGTCTGTATGTGTGCGGTGATAATGGTAGATGGAAAGGCTGTCCCAAAAACCTCCTCAATTTAATGTTAACTTATGCCTCCCCTGGCAGAATTATATCATGACAGTTTGTCTCAATCCAGTGGGGATTTGTTTCAAACTCTGCCATGATCATGTGTGGTCCAGAAAACTGTCTCCTGCTAGCTGTGCAATTGAATTAAAAAATAACTACACTCTGAAATGGACATTTATTTTTAATTTGACACAACCCCAATTCTATCATCTGTCACCCCAGTCCAAACCCCCTCAATTGTTTGGCCTGCTCTGTTAGGTATGTAAGCGCCATATGGCTTGGAGCTCGGTCATGGCTATGGGGACCTCTTGATGGCATTTGTGTTGATCTGTGATTGTGAGTGTCTCTCGATCCCGCAGATTCCTAGCTGGTGTGTGATATAAAGGGAGGAGATGGAAGTGGCCGTCACGATTGGGCCAGACAGCCTGCTCCAGGTCAATGGAGCCGACCAGGGAGGCAGCCGCTGGAAGCAGCCTAACGATGACTCAGTAAGATGGGATTGAACGATGAAGTAGTGATGTGGTTCCCCATGTTTGTTTTTTTTAGTTGCTGGGATTTTTATTTTAGGTGGGTTGGCGCTAATTTATGGAGGACTGTCTTGCACAGTAATGGTAGAGGAAACACTAAGAAAGACTTGACCACCGATGGCGAGGAGAATTGCTGTTGGTTGAGAATTTGTGTGGGTGTGAAAGACCAACACGGCGCAAAAATCTATTTCCTATATGGGATTCTTTTGTTGTTTTGAACGATGGCGCAAACTGAAGTGTCTGTGTCCAGGACCGCAGTTCCAGTCCGTCTGTCCTGCGCTGTGTGACCAGCACGTGGAAGGAGGGCTTGCTGAACAGAAAGAGGCCATTCGTGGGCCGCTGCTGCCATTCTTGCACGCCGCAAAGTCAGGTGAGCCGAGCCGTGGTCTAGTTTACTCTAGCCGTTGACTTACTCAAACCCCAGCCTGGTGATCCCGAGTATTGCTTGGTTGTGTTCATTAGGGCTTTGATTAATCAATCAAGTATTTTGTTAATGATATAGCAATGTTCTCTACCTATATAGTACTCTTAATACCCCCAATTCATGTTAAGTTCAAAAGAATACAAGATATAAATTGCTGACACCAGGTTTTCTTCTATTTGGTGCCTACATATTCTTTACACCAAACATAAGAAAAAGACTGAAACAGGAAGGGACTAATTAATTCCACCTGGAGGACGGAAAAAGTATTCCACTGAATAGATTCTATGGCTGATTCTCCCCGATCTGCCCCATCCTCCATTTTAGGTAGAGCCAAACCATTGGTGATATTCGATTTCGTAGAAGCCCAGCGCATTAACTTGTGCATACATTTCTGTGTCCTAGCTTGCAATAGATTTACCTGACAGCTCCTCTGTTTTCTTCCAGGCGAGACTCTTCAACTCGAGCATTCCTTCTCTAGGACTGCGCAATGTGATTTACATCAATGAGACCCACACCAGGTAAGCCCACCACAGCACTTTAAGTCATTGGTTGTTCGTTTCTCTTTTAATAGACCTTTTTCATGTGGCGGTGTATTCAAACGCTGTTCAACATGTTGTGCCGACATTCAACGTTTATTTCAAGCACGCGGGTTTGACACCTGGTACAGTGTAGTAGATATGCTGTACTTCAAACGACATGTACTCCAAACGACATGTACTCGCCACTTGTCTATGAAGCTCAGGGTGTCCCTGTGAAACAGTGGAAAACTTAAGGATGAATAATTGACTGTCAACGGACACCAGCCACTCTAATCCTGTGACTGACCTCAGTGGTCCCAAAGTTGGCGATTGGCTACCTTGTGCCTTACAAAACAACAGGACAAATGCATATATGTTCATGTCAACAAAACACTAACTTGTATATTTGACAAAAGGAGTCTTATGACAGGTGGATTTTGGTGGTGGTAGGGTTGTAAAATGACTAAGTAGAAATTGATATTTTTCTTTTTTTAAATAATGACAAGTATTTCACTGTAACCATATTACTGTACAAGATAATATAAACATTTAAATTCCACCCAAGTTGATCCTGTGCTTTGGTGGACTACAGCTGTTACAATGTAATCATTTTGTTTAAATGTGTTTCTGTAAGGCTACGGTAACTATGTTAATAGTATATACTTGTGATTGGGTGCACTCTGATTGTTGTGGTTACTGTGTATGCAGAGTATGTGACAAGTGTTCCCTGTGGTCTTGCAGACATCGTGGCTGGCTGGCCCGCAGGCTCAGCTATGTGCTGTTTGTTCTGGAGAGGGACGTCCAGAAGGACATGTTCGCTCGCAACGTGGTGGACAATGTACTCAACAACAGCAGGTATCACAGAGAGACACAGGGGGAGGGAGGGATGGAGAGGGGAGGATGAAGGGAAAAGGGAACCAGCAGGGATTTGGAAGAAGAGACAATGTACCATGATTATTCAGTAAATTACTTCCTCATCTCCTTTTGAACTGACTTCATAGACTTGAAGACAAACCAGCCCTTGGTTTCATCTCTAATGTATTTATATCAGAGGTCGTGACGGAAAGGAGATCATGTATTGGTGCACAGCCAAAGAGACAAAGCAGACAACTCTCATGAGTTTAACAGTGCGTTTTATAACAGTAATTTCCCATGAACGGTACCCTTGAAACTGTCATCCTGAGCATAGCTCCCTTGAAACTCTGAGTATAATGCCTTTCAAACCTCCATTAGCTTTTGATTTTCCCGTAGAAGAAGAATCAGAAGAATGCTTGTCTCTGACGGTACTTGTCTGTCCCAGGGTGGAGAGTGCAATTGTGGAGGTGGCCACTGAGTTGGATCCTGCGGCCACCGAGGCTGGGGTGGAACATAAAGCGGTCAGCAAGGTGAGGCGGAAAGCCAGAGGGTTCCTGCAAGAGATGGTGGCCAACATCTCACCAGCCTTCATCAGGTACAGCACCTTTCAGCGAGTCCTCTACTCTCAAAGCACTTAATGTAATGTTCTTTGGCGCTGGCAGGGTTCCCACCGGCATTTTGAAATCATTGAAAATGGGCGATGTCGTGGTTTAGAAATCACAATGTCCTTGAAGTCTGAAAATGTGTGGTTATTTTCAAACAAATGTTTCGTTTTGTCTATGGATATTGCTGCCAATCAGATAACACAGATTTGTATCAATCCTCAAATGCTAGTTCTAATCAATGTAAGCAGTGCTCAAATGAAGAATGCCGTTTTGTCCCTGTTACAACGAAAGTTGCTAAAATAAATGAATAAAACACCACTTTGGCAAGTGACAATGCCACTGAAGGAGCCATACTTGTACATTTTTTGTCTTTCAGACTGACGGGATGGGCTCTTCTCAAGCTCTTCAATGGCTTCTTCTGGAGCATCCAGATCCACAAAGGCCAGCTGGAGATGGTGAAGAAAGCTGCTACGGAGGTTAGAATCACCGCTAACACTTTATACTGCTGGCATGATACTGTTGCGCCAGTGTCAAGAGAATGTCTTCCATGTTTTAGAATATGTAAATAACTTTTTGATAGATTAACATTATATGCATGATCTGTAACATTTGTCATTTAAAGGTACACCATGGAATTTTGAGTTTACCTTAAATGTTGGTGTGTGTTGACTGTATGTTTCATGGAATTTATATAAATGTATTGCTTCACTAAACCATTCAAACCTTAGTCCTGGTCAATCATGGGACCCTTTCTGTCTACCCCGGGGACAGCGCTTCCGCAATGTTACCTTGACCGTGTTTTTTTTTGTGTGTGTGTGGATAAAGCTACGTCAGTCTTATGTCAAGACAGCTAAACCTAAGGTGACGTTTAGATGACCATTACCACCTTGAACCATCATTTATTGCCCCCTATCACTTCCATTGATTGTTAGCTATTGATGGCTAGAGTTAGCTGAGGTTTGTTGTGGCTGTTTAAAGAACCAAACCATTGATTATAATTTCTCCTGGCCAATACTGTTGACTACTTCCAGGGTTAGGAAATGTCTAACATCCTGAACTTATCCTTTTTTTATAGGGCGTTCACTCACTGCTCTAACATGTAGTGAAATCTGGGTAAATTCAAGAGGGTGCTACTAAATTAATGTCTAAACCTAGTTTTCTTTAGCCTTTGTCAATATGAATCACATACAAATAATCAATAGATTGTTCTCTACAATAGTACAACCTTTAATGTGCTTGTACTTAATAGTGTTGTTTAAATAATAACTTCAGTTTGTTGTGACCGTTTAGATCGCCCTACTCTTGGTTGTATTTCTTCCATATTTCAGCATTGGGAGGTGGTAACATTAGGCGTTTCCACGCTTTGGGTCAATCAACGTCATCTTGACACCCTCGTCATTTTAATCTCCAGATCCGCGGCGTTCTATTCCTCTAACCCAGTTCAATCAATGTTGAGGGGATGTTTCTATGGCAATTTTAAATGGGGAGGCTCACAAAATTCACAATGCAAACTGGAACAGATTTTTTTTTTTTTTTTCAATCAGGGAGGGTAGATATGGAAATTCCGTCTGTTCGCTTTACACTGAACAAAAATATAAACCCAACAATTTAAAAGATTTTGCTGAGTTCATATAAGGAAATCCGCCAATTTAAATAAATTCATGAAGGCCCAAATCCATGGATTTCACATGACTGGGCATAGGCCCACCCACTTGGGAGCCAGGCCCAGCCAATCATAATGAGTTTTGCCCCACAAAAGAGCTTTTATTACAGACAGTAATACTACTCAGCACCCCCCCCCCCTCCCCTCAGATGATCCCACAGGTGAAGAAACCGCATGTGGAGGTCCTGGGCTGGCGTGGTCACACGTGAGGTCGGTTGGCCGTACTACCGAATTCTCTAAAATGACGGAAGTGGCACAACTTGAGACGTGGCATTTGTTTGTCATAAAACTGCACATTTTAGTGGCCTTTTAACCTCTTGCTTCTACTTGGGACGCTTGCGTCCCAACTAGAGCTCTGGAAATGCAAATGCGCTACGCTAAATGCTAATAGTATTAGTTAAAACTCAAAAGTTCATTAAAATACACATGCAGGGTATCAAATTAAAGCTACACTCGTTGTGAATCCAGGCAACAAGTCAGATTTTTAAAATGCTTTTCGGCGACAGCATGAGAAGCTATCTGATAGCATGCACCAATACACTACAACACAAAAGCACAGCAGGGGACGTAAACAAAATAATTAGCATTTCGGCGTTACACAAACCGCACAATAAAATAGAAAACAGTCATTACCTTTCACCATCTTCTTTGTTGGCACTCCTAGATGTCCCATAAACACTATTGGGTCTTTATTTCGATTAAATCGGGCCATATAAAGCCAAGATATCGTTATATGTAGACTGTGTGATAAACGAAAAAAACAGCGATTTCACAACGTAACGTCATTTTTTAAAATTCAAAAAGTAGACGATAAACTTTCACAAAACACTTAGAAATACGTTTGTAATGCTACTTTAGGTATTAGTAAACGTTAATAAGCGATAAAAATAATCCGTAGGCGATGTAAAAATCATTAGCTGTCGTCTTGGAAAAAATTTCACGAGAGAGCTCTTCCAGAATGATCTGGGCGGAGACTGGAGGTAAGTGGTGCCCCTGTTTCGGTTCAACCAAGAATCAAAGATGATTCAATTCACAAGACTCTAGACAACATGGGGATGCTGTGGGAGTTGAATGCTCGGTCTTATCTAATTCGGCTCACTGTTAACAATTGCTGGAAGTGGCGCAAGGATATTTATTTCCATTTTCTGTGATCAGGTTTTCCTGCGCTTTCCGATGTAACGCACGTTATGTTATAGCCACAGTCGTGATTTAACCAGTTTTAAAAACGTCCGAGGGTTTCCTATCCACACATTCTAACCATATGAACGTACTATATTCCTGGCATGAGTAGCAGGGCGCTGAAATGTTGCACAAAATGTTCAAAAAAGTAGAGGGTAGGAGCAACTAGTTAATGTCCCCAGCACAAGGCGCACCTGTGTAATGATCATGCTGTTTTTTCAACATCTTGATAATCCATCCACCTGACAGGTGTGGCATATCTCGACAAATGCTAAAATCCTCACAAATGGGGATCTAAACAAATTTTTGCACAAAATTTGAGAAATAAGTTAACTTTGCAGATGGAAAATGTAAAATATTTTATTTCAGCTCAGAACCATGGGACCAACACTTTACATGTTGAGTTTATATTTGTGTGTACGTACACTGCATAAGGAAAGTATTCAAACCGCTTGACTTTTTCCACATTTTGTTACATCACAGCCATTCTAAAATTGATTTAAATTGTTTTTTCCCCTTGTGAATCTACTCGCAATACCCCATAATGACAAAGCAAAAACAGGTTTTTAGAAATGTTTGCAAATTTAGGAAATTCCAAAAACAGTTATCACGTTTTCAGACCCTTTACTCAGTACTTTGTTGAAGCGTCTTTGGCAGTGATTACAGCCTTGAGTCTTCTTGGGTATGATGCTACAATCTTGGCACACCTGTATTTGGGGAGTTTCTCCCTTCTCTGCAGATCCTCTCAAGCGCTCAGTTTGGCTGGAGAGCATCGCTGCACGGCTATTTTCAGGTCTCTAAAGAGATGTTAGTTCTGGCTCAAGTCTGGGCTCTGGCTGGGCCACGAGGACGTTGAGACTTGTCCCGAAGCCACTCCTGCACTGTCTTGGCTGTGTGCTTAGGGTTGTGGTCCTGTTGGAAGGTGAACCTTTGCCCAAGTCTGAGGTTCTGTACTTTGCTCCATCCAGCTTTCCCTCAATCCTGGCTAGTCTCCCAGTCCCTGTTGCTGAAAAACATCCCCACAGCAAGATGCTGTCACCACCATGCTTCACTGTAGGGATAGTGCCAGGTTTCCTCCAGGTGTGACTCTTGGTTTCATCAGACCAGAGAATTTTGGTTCTCATGGTCTGAGAGTCTACAGGTGCCTGATTGGCCACTCTACCATCAAGGCCTGATTGGTGGAGTGCTGCAGAGATGGTTGTCCTTCTGGAAGGTTCTCCTGTCTCCACAGAGGAACTCTGGAGCTCTGTCAATGACCCTTAGGTTCTTGGTCACCACCCTGACCAAAGCCCTTCTCCCTCGATGGCTCAGTTTGGCTGGGCGTTCAGCTCTAGGAATTCTTGGTGGTTCCAAACTTCTTCCATTTAAGAATGATGGAGGCCACTGTGTTCTTGGGGATCTGCAATGCTGCAGAAATGTTTTGATACCCTTCCCCAGATCTCTGCCTCGACACAATCCTGTCTATGAGCTCTATGGACAATTCCTTCGACATGGCTTGGTATTTGCTCTCACATGCACTGTCAACTGTGGGACCTTATATAGACAGGTGTGTGCCTTTCCAAATAATGTCCAATCAATTGAATTGACCTCAGGTGGACTCCAATCAAGTTGTAGAAAAATCTCAAGGATGATCAATGGAAACAGGATGTGCCTGAGCTCAATTTCTAGACTCATAGTAAAGGGTCTGAATACCTTTGTAAATAAGATATTTCTGTTTTTTGTTTTTAATAAATTAGCCAACATTTCTATAAACTTGTTTTTGTTTTGTCATTATAGGGTATTGTGTGTAGATTGAGAAATGTATTTAATCAAATTTTAGAATAAGGCTGTAACATAACAAAATGTGGGGAAAAGGGAAGGATTCTGAGTACACTGTATATATGGTCGAGACCCAGGGTCTGGACTATTGTTTTTCGGGATGCAGTTCTCTATTGAATAAAATAATAAATTTTATGGGTGAACACCATGCCCTTTTAACCATGGCCTAAATTGTTGTTTTTTTGTCTGTGTTTTGCAGTACAACGCTCCCCTTGTCTTCCTGCCCGTGCACAAGTCTCACATCGACTACCTGCTCATCACCTTTATCCTCTTCTGCCACAACATCAAGGCCCCTCACATCGCCGCTGGCAATAACCTCAACATCCCCATATTCAGGTGAGCCTTCAACTGGAAGAAGACCCATCTAGATGCTGATCTAGATCAGTTTTGCTGATCTTGGTCCGCTCTTCGCCTAATGATTTTGGAAAGGTAAGTTGGTCCTAAATCTGTGCCTAACTGCCTAGCACTACCTGGTCGAAGCTGATCTCAGGTCTGATAATGGATGAGGTTAGAATCAAGGTAGAAGAAACTGAACCTAGATCTGCACTTGAAAGAAAATGCATTTCAAATCACCTGTGCAATGTGGAAGTTATTGAGCTAGCCTAGCCATTAAAGTTGTTTGAAATATGCCATCCAGATGCAGGATTTGTTTAGTTTTCTTATTAGACTGTATCATTTCAGTGAATGACTGGGCTTGCTTATTTTTTCAGCACATTGATACGTAAACTGGGAGGATTCTTCATTCGGCGGAAACTCGACGAGACGCCAGACGGAAAGAAGGATGTCTTGTACAGATCTCTATTATATGTAGTAAGTCTACAGAGGAGAATGGTATCCCCTTTACGGTACTTATTAGCCTGACAGGGCACTATGTGTATCTGTCCATGAGAGAAAAGGAATGTGTGCGTGTGTCCATCTGCCTTAGTGTAAAGTGCCTCTGGGGCTCTGCTAATGGCTTTAGTCTATTACACCATGTTTGGTGAAATGTGGATATGCTGGTGTAACAGTATAGCTTCTGTCCCTCTCCTCACCCCAACCTGGGCTCGAACCAGGGACCCTCTGCACACATCAACCACAGTCACTCACGAAGCATCGTTACCCATCGCTCCACAACAACAGAACAACTACTTCTAGGTCTCAGAGCGAGTGACGTCACCGACTGAAACACTATTAGCGCACACCACCGCTAACTAGCTAGCCATTTCACACCGGCCACACTGTCTAAACTGGCACTAGCTGTGTCTCCCTTGTGACATTGAGGTATTTATTTTAACAAACCTAACGCAATCGTAGCGCAGCCGTACAGCGCTGTCAAGTGGGTGTGTCGGAAATATTTCTGCTATTATCACAGCGGGAATCATGTGCGCAAAAAGCTGGCAGTGACGCGAAAGGTCTGGGTTTTGATGCATTAATAAATCAATTGTAGGTGTGAAGGGCTTGACCACTCACTGACCAATAAATATTCTGAGGCTAAAAACTGCATGCGATTTTTGTCTCAAGTTTGTGTAGGTTATTAGGGGTCTTTGTTATCATCAACTCTAATTTGGCTGGAGAGCAAAGAATGTTCTCGACCTAGGACATTGTGGGTTGATACTGTTTATTAAATGGCATATAGTGAAATGCATCCAGATTTGCTTAATATGGATGGCGTGTTTGCAGTCCACAATGTTCTAGTTGGCTTCAACATGTAGTAGGGCTGGGCCATACGGCCTAAAAATCATCTCCATTTACAGTATGTATCGTTTAAAAAATTTAAAAAGCATTGTTGCACAATTTAAAGATCAATACACTGCATTTCAAACAGCCAGGAATAATAAAATAAATGGTAAAAGTATACCTAGGCTAATGATAAGCCTTCCACAACCATAAGACCCACTAATAATTGTATTATTTTATGAAAGTAGTTTAGCTTTTTTGCAATAGTCACTGATTTTGGCTTTCAAGTCTATGAAAATGCAATTTTTGTTACAAATTTAACCAGAACCATGCACAATGCACCTCCACTAACAATGACTAACTTCTTGTAGCAGGTATTATAGAAAATGAACACGGGTCTCCCTACCACAAGCCCCACGTGCTAGTGAGTAGCCAGCTAATCTTTATATTTGAAGTCCCACCAACTTGGATTTATTTGCTTTGCTGACAAGGTAGAACAGTTGAACTGTTAGGAATACACCCTCCTGTCTGTCTCCAACTGTTGGACAACCCAGCCTGTTATACTTATTTCAATATTGTAATCAAGTGGCCTACCTGGATAAGGAGATACATATTTCTCAGAATGATAATGATTTACCAAATCCTTATGAATGTATTTTTTTATGCTTATTTCACATTTTTTGTAAACCAGACGAGATAGCTAGCACAAGTCTGTGGCTAAAATCTTGATTTTTGCGATACGGGCATTTGGAACATCGAGCTAAAATATACATTCAAATGTATCAAATTAATTCAAGACATCGCCCAGACCTAACATGTAAACTTAAATAGCTTTACGTATCACATTGACACTTCTCCAGAGCTTTTATTTATTTTTAATATTAGGCTCCTATTGATTGTATGTGTGAGTCACAAGATAAATTTGCCGTTGATATGGCTATGTAGGACTGAATAATTGTAAATATCTTGTCTTTGGTAGTTGGAAGAGACATGCTCTTTAAAAATGGGGATGGATACATGAACACGTGAAACAAAGTATGGAGGTACTGTACAAGTTAAGTTTGGACACATAATCATTCCAGGGTTTTTCTTTTCTTTTTTTACTATTTTCTACATTGTAGAATAATAGTGAAAACATCAAAACTATGAAATAACACACATGGAATCATGTAGTAACCAAAAGTGATAAAAATATATATATATATTTGAGAATCTTCTAAGTAGCCACCCTTTGCCTTGATGACAGCTTTGCACACTCTTGGCATTCTCTCACCCAGCTTCATGAGGTAGTCACCTGGAATGCATTTCAATTAACAGGTGTGCCTTAAGTTAATTTGTATAATTTCTTTCCTTAATGCGTTAGAGCCAATCAGTTGTGTTGTGACAAGGTAGGGGTGGTATACAGAAGATGGCCCTATTTGATAAAAGACCAAGTCCATATTATGGCAACGGCTCAACTAAGCAAAGAGAAATGACAGTCCATTACTTTAAGACATGAAGGTCAGTCAATGTGGAAAATGTCAAGAACGTTTAAAGTTTCTACAAGTGCAGTTCCAAAAACCATCAAGGGCTATAATGAAACTAACTCTCATGAGGACCGCCACAGGAAAGGAAGACCCAGAGTTACCTCTGCTGCAGAGGTTCATTAGAGTTGCCAGCCTCAGAAATTGCAGCTCAAATAAATGTTTCACGGAGTTCAAGTAACAAACGCATCTCAACATCAACTGTTCAGAGGAGACTGCGTGAATCAGGCCTTTGCTGAAAAGAATTGCTCGAATTGCTGAAAAGAAACCACTAAACAGGATACCAATAAGAAGAAGAGACTTGCTTGGGCCAAAGAAGCACGATCAATGGACATTAGACCGGTGGAAATCTGTCCTTTGGTCTGATGAATCCATATTTGAGATTTTTGGTTCCAAACGCTGTGTCTTTGTGAGACACAGATTAGGTGAATGGATGATCTCTGCATGTGTGGTTCTCACCGTGAAGCATGGAGGAGGTGGTGTGATGGTGTGGGGCTGCTTTGCTGGTGACAGTGATTTATTTAGACTTTAAGGCCCACTTAACCAGCATGGCTACCACAGCATTCTACAGCGATACGCCATCCCATCTGGTTTGCGCTTAGTGGGGATACAATTCATTTTTTCAACAGGACAATGACCGAAACACACCTCCAGGCTGTGTAAGGGCTATTTGACCAAGAAGGAGAGTGATGGAGTGCTGCATAAGATGACCTGGCCTCTACAATCACCTGACCTCAACCCAATTGAGATGGTTTGGGATGAGTTGGACTGCAGAGCGAAGGAAAAGCAGCCAACAAGTGCTCAGCATGTGTGGGAACTCCTTCAAGACTATTGAAAAAGCATTCCTCATGAAGCTGGTTGAGTGTGCAAAGCTGTCAAGGCAAAGGGTGGCTACTTTGAAGAATCTCAAATATAAAATTCATTTGTATTTGTTTAAACTTTTGGGGGGGGGGTTATTATATGATTCCAAATGTGTTATTTCATAGTTTTGTCTTCACTATTGTTCTACAATGTATTTAAAAATAAAAACCCTTGAATGAGCAGGCGTGTCCAAACTTATGACTGGTACTGTATGTGAGTTATGCAAAAGCATGAGGGCAAAAGCCTCTATAGGCTACTTGGCTAATGCAGGGTCATAATTTTTAAAAGACACACCAACACATTGCTGTTGAATCAGACTTTGTTACAGGAGGGTAGTTTGAGGGCTTGGTTGTTTATCTAATGACCTGGGAGGAAGCAATTGTGCAGGGAAAATAACTGACTAAATACAAGGGCCACTGGCATCATTGCATCTCTTGTTTCGTGATGGGGTCTATTTCCCAGCTCTGTCAAATGTCACGGGACTATTTAAAGCCAAAGCATCGATTCCCCTAAAGCCTTTACACTGTCCCGAAGCTGTAGACCAGTTGGAACACACTGCATTTATTACAGAATGGGGACAAAAGCTCACGCACACCATAACTGTGGTCGGTTAACCGCAGTAGGGGGCTGTTGTATCTCTTGCTTTTGCCTCTGTGTTATAGGGACCACCTGCTGGGTGCTGACGAGTGGTGGCTACTTGCACCAATTCAACACACAGAATCGTCAGAATTAACAAATGTCAGCTGGTATTCTGGTCAGATGCACTTGGCTGTCCATTGTTCTGGTGTGTGTTGTGCACCCGGGAGTAGAAATTGGCAATTTAGTTCTAGATGAGTAGATGAAACCCATGTAAGCATGTCTCCAAAAACAGCTAATTTATCATATTGCTAATCTATCCCCCCCCTCCCCCTAGTACACAGAGGAGTTGCTGAGGCAGCAGCAGTTCCTGGAGGTCTTCCTGGAGGGCACGCGCTCTCGCAGCGGCAAGCCCTCCCCGGCACGCGCCGGCATGCTCTCCATCGTCGTGGACGCCCTGTGCAACGGCGTCATCCCCGAAGTGATGGTGGTGCCCGTGGGCATCTCCTATGACCGCATCCTCGAGGGCAACTACAACAGTGAGCAGCTGGTACGGACGTGTGTTTGCGAGCGGGGCAGGCAAAGGAGTGTGTGTGTGATGGGTTCTGTGTGTTGGATTTGTGTTGGCGTATGTTTTGTAGTTGGGGGAATATCTCTGAATACCTCCCTAAATGTGTATATATTTGCTGTAAGTATATAACCATAGAGCTATGTGTGAATTATATTTCTGTCTACAACCCTCAGGGGAAGCCGAAGAAGAATGAGAGTCTGTGGGGTGTCGCGTGCGGAGTGTTACGGATGCTGCGGAAGAACTACGGCTGTGTGAGAGTGGACTTCACCCAGCCGTTCTCTCTGAAAGTGAGGACTGAGAGCGAGACCTTAACACAAGCCCCCTCCGTGAAGCTCCTATGTTAACTGGACGTTTGAAAATGTCAACTAGCCTAATCCCTCTTTTAACCTACCAAGCGTCAACTAACTCCCATTGTAAAGTACACCAGAGTCGTGTTAAGGGCACGATTTAGAAAACGATAATTAGCGTTTGTTAGTGGATAAGTCCAGGTAGTCCCTACCTGTTTCAGTCCGTCGTCTTTCGTGGGGTGCCTAATGAACACGTCCCAGTCTTATCCGCTCACAGAGGAGATGAAATTAGTTTTAAATACTTCCTAAAGAAAGTTATTGTGTAAGTGGGGCAGATTTGTGGAAAGGTTGTTGAAACACTGTGGGTGAAATTTGTCACGAGTACTAGACCCAGTTTCCTAAAGCATATTTAAGGCTAAATTCATTGTTAGAACCTTCATAGGAGCATTTTATAAATCTCCAAGCTGTTGCTCAAAACCATTGCTACTTAAGTTGCGCTGGAAACTGCTTATTCACCTACTTCCTCAGACCACTCGTAGAACAGCTAAGTACAGCATTAGATGCTCCCCCCCCCCCCCCCCCCTTCAATGGCACTTTACACAGAAGATCTCCACTAAACATGGAATCAAGATGTTTATCTGTCTCTGAACGCTGATAACTTCAGAATGAAATTGACTACAAATAAAGTAACCAATGCTTTTGCAATTGTTTCAAACGAGGGAAGGCTTGAAAGATGCTTCAAGTGCAAACCGAGATGACTGCATTTAATAAATAAATACAAGTATTGGCTATTTAGACCTATATATTTAAATCATATTTAAATAATACAGTTCATGTTCTACACGGTGTACAAAACATTAGGAACAACTGCTATTTCCATGATCGCTTGTTAAGACAGACATCGATGGACTGAGACATGGATTGTTTGTGTCATTGAGGGTGAATGGGCAAAACAAAAGATTAAAGTGCCTTTGAACTGGGTAATGTAGTAGGTGCCAGGCGCACAGGTTTGAATGTGTCAAGAACCGCAATGCTGGCGGGATTTTCACGCTCAACATTTTCCTGTGTATCAAGAATCGGCCACAACCCATTCTTGATACAGAATGGTACTGTAACAGTGTATTTTGCTTATTGTAGGCTACGGTGTAATTTTTCCTTCAATACATTTGTGTGCAATGATGTGCCACATCTGTGATTTTAGTGCATTATTATAGCCAAGGGTTAGTGTTAGAATTACCTGCCTTAATATTCGCAGCCATATACAGTGCCTTCAGAATGTATTCATACCGCTTCATTTATTCCACATTTTGTTAGTCTGATTTTCCCTCACCCATCTACATACAATTCCCCATAATGACAGTGCAATTTTTTGGGGGACTTCTCCGGGACGCTGGCCTAGAAGGGGACAAGTATATTCGTGTCTAGTTCTGTTGATGTTGAGATGGGTGTTTTGCGGGTACTATTTAATGAAGTTGCCAGTTGAGAACTTATAAGGTGTCTGGTTCTCAAACTTGTCCTCTTGCTCAGTTGTGCACCGGGGGCTCCCACTCTTTCTATTTTGGTTAGGGCCAGTTTGTGCTGTTCTCTGAAGGGAGTAGGACACAGTATTGTCCCAGATCTTCAGTTTGTTGGCATTTTCTCACATGAAATAGCCATAATTTATTAACAAGAATAGACTGACGAGTTTCAGAAGAAAGTTCTTTGTTTCGGGCCATTTTGAGCCTGTAATTGAACCCACAAATGCTGACGCTCCAGATACTCAACTAGTCTAAACAAAGCCTGTTTTATTGCTTCTTTAATCAGGACAACAGCTTTCAGCTGTGCTAACATAATTGCAAAAGGGTTTTCTAATGATCAATTAGCCTTTTAAAATGAAAAACTTGGATTAGCTAACACAACGTGCTATTGGAACACATGAGTGATGGTTGCTGATAATGGGCCTCAGTACGCCTATGTAGATATTTCATAAAACAATCTGCCTTTTCCAGCTGCAATATTCATTTACAACATTAACAATGTCTACACTCTTTCTGTTCAATTTGAGGTTATTTTAATGGACAAAAGCAACAGACAAATCTTTCAAAAACCAGGACATTTAAGTGACCCCAAACTTTTGAATGGTATTGTATGTAAATGAAAAACAGAAATGTCTCATTTTCAATAAATGTGCTAACCAATTGTAAAAACATGTTTTCACTGTCATTATGGGGTATTGTGTGTAGATGGCTGAACGGGGAAAAGTATCTCCTTTTGTATTCATGCTGTAACAAAACAAGATGGATTAAGTCGAGGGGTATGAATAGGTTCTGAAGGCACTGTAGGTCATTTCTCTCCCGTCAGTATTGTGAAGTAACGACGCAGTTAGGGAACGTTCTCTCCGTGGGCTTTTGGGAAATGCACGTTACATCTTCAACCGTTGTAGGAATGACGCATCCTCCAAACACTCGTTAGCCTAAGTTCCATCGCTATCGGGAAACCCAGCCCCCATCGGTGCAAAGAAATACTGTACAACTCAATCTACAGCACGATTTCATAGGGAATTTTATCATCGGAAATGTTAATGTGTGTTACAAACAGGTGAATATTTAACAAGGAGTTCAACTGTTGTTCAAGGGTCAACTGTTGTTCAAGGGTCAACTGTTGTTCAAGGGTCAACTGTTGTTCAAGGGTCAACTGTTGTTCAAGGGTCGGCGTGACGCCATGCCTTCACCTTTTTCAATCGATTTGAAATCAGTTTATTTTGCTCACTGCCAATTACTCATGCGCGATGTCGCCCTATCTTTTTGTGTGTCCTTAAGGAGTACCTGGACACGCAAAGAAGTCGGCATATTCCTCCCACCCTCTCCCTGGAACAGACCTTGGTGCCCACCATCATCGATGCACAGTATGTACACATACACACTGTCTTTTGGACCAGGCCTACGTGATTCCATTGGATTGAATTGAACTTTATTCCCAAGTGGGAAGTAAATATGTTCAACGGCTCACATACCACCACATCATAAAACATTTAACATACACATTATGGACATAGTGCTGATTCCATGTATTTTTACCAAGTCTTATTCTGTTTTCAAGTGAAACACAATACCTTGCTCTTGTTAAAGCTTTAAGAATTGATTTGTGTGTGTGCTGATTTTTATTTATTTTTTCCCCACCCCCTCCCTTTGTGTGTTGGTTCAGGCCGGATCAGGCCCAGTTTGAGGGCGAGCAGGAGGAGCAGCCCAACTCCAGGGACCTGTCGGACGAACCCTGGAGAAGACAGGTCATCGCCAACCTGGCCAAGCACGTACTCTTCAGTAAGTAACGATAACACCCCCTCTCATAGGCCTTAGTCCTATGTTGGTCTTGTCCTCAGTCGGTAAGAGCAAGGTGCTAGCAACACCACGGTGGCAGTTTCAATTCCTGGAGGGATTACAAACGCATTCAAAAATATATATATATGCACTTTATTATAGTCCAAACATAGTCATTTTTTGAAACCACTCTCCACATGCACCGTCAGTGGGGCCACCAACGAAAAGTGTAAGCAAATGATGGTTCAAATGCATCCCATGACATTTTCAGATACAGATCATTGGTTTAGAGTAGCACACCCTTCAGCCCACGACTTTGTCTAGCGTAAGGGCATTTTCTTCATCAAATTTATTTTATTAATATAACACATGTTCTTATGTACCTGTAAATGTGTGCATTTGTAGAAAGTATATTTCCTGTGTTATTCATATAATATCCACTTATCTAGTCCCCCTCACATTTGTTCTCTTGTTATCTGCTTACTGCACTTTGACTTTCCTTATCACTCCTCTCACCAAGAGCACCCCCTTTTTTTACTAAACAAATCCTATACTGAAGGATATGACCTTAGAACTTCATTTTTCATGATCCCCGACAACAATCTGCTTTGTGCTGTGGTCTGAAAACAAACCGGTTCTCCCTAGCTTCATTCAGGGGCATTCTCCTCAGCTAGTCCTATTCGTGTCAGCCAATCAGCTGCTACGGAGCCATATGGCATGTTGTTCTCAGCCAATCCCAGCGAGGGGAGGATAGAGGATCTGGTCAGGGGTGGAATTGCAGTATCAGTGGCTGCAGTTGTAAATGTTTTACACCCAGGCTGACATTAAACCCAAGATTAGGCACTGAAGACACCCTCTCTGTGGTCAGATTGTACTGTATTGTATTATTTAAATGATGCCTTTTGGAAACCCACACACTCTCTTTCTCTCTTGCGTCTAGTTCTCTCCCTCACATCTTATCTTTCGCTCTCCCTCTCTCTCCCTCTTTATCATGTTCAGCCTATTCCCAGTCTTGCACCCCTTTTTTTTGTCCCTTTTTTGTTAGAACAATATAGAAATCACAAACCCTAGGCAAATTCTAACACATTTTCCACCTTTTTATAGAGCTCCATCTCACTTCAAGAAGTGACATCTCTTCTGCTTAGTTGAGAGTTCAAAAGGACGAATTTCACAAGGGCCCGTATTCAGTGTCTCAAGAGTAGGAGTACTGTTCTAAGGTCAGGTCCCCCATGTCCATGAAATTGTGTTCATTATGATCTAAAAGGCCAGGCTGATCCTAGATTAACACCCCTACTCTGAGACGCTTTAGGAATACAGGCCCTGACCTGTCTTAGCTCCAGCTGACACTCATGTTATTTAGAGACAGTCGCTCACTGTTTACTGTCCTTTCTCTCTGTCATCCATCTGGGCTTCCTGACTGTGACCCTAGTCGGATAACATGTCATCTGTTTCCCCTCCCACAGCGGCTAACAAGTCCTCAGCGGTCATGTCCACCCACATTGTAGCCTGTCTGCTCCTTTACAGACACAGACAGGTAAGCAGCCCTACTTTTCACAGGAATAAGATCCAACGATCACGTTTTGGTTCAAGGCCTTGCATTAAAGTGATTGATCCCCATTCACGGTTTGATGCGCTTAACGCTAAACTCCCTGCTAACCGACATCAACAACAATAATTTGAATCTGCCTTGACTGCTGTTTATTGGCTCTTCCCAATTTGAGGCCCTTGAGTCATAACCCACATCGAGATGAGCCAATCATTGCAGGTTTTAATTTGGTCTTTGTTGATTTATGTAAAAAAAGGAATTACTCCTAGCTGGGTATGATAATGTCATAATGTGGATTTGACCCTTTTTAAATTGTCAATACAATTACACATTGCTACTCTAAGTATACTTGGTATTAGTGCTTAATTATCCTCAGTTTGAATGAACATTGTGGAAGTATAGATTGAACATTTGGAAGTATTTTATGAATAAACATTGTGGAAGTATTATTTTTCACCACGTCTGTGTGTCTCCCCTTTGCTCCAGGGGGTTGCGCTGTCTAAGCTGGTGGAGGACTTCTTCAACATGAAGGAGGAGATCCTGTCACGGGACTTTGACCTGGGCTTCTCCGGCAACTCCGAGGACGTGGTCATGCACGCTCTCCACCTCCTGGACAACTGTGTGCACGTGACCAGCACCAACCGCAACACGGAGTTCACCATCGCCCCGAGCAAAACGGTGCCGGCGCTGTTCGAGCTCAACTTCTACAGCAACGGCCTCTTCCATGTCTTTATCTCGGACGCCATCATAGGTACTGACACCGCCGCTGTGTTTTGACATAGGGAAACCTATTGAGTGAAATAAAGTACACCAATTCATCAGTTTTTCCCAATTGTGTGTTGCAGCCAAGTCCCTATTGGATTCTGTTCAGATTTCTTTTTTTTTTTTTTTTAGAAATTTTTGCAGACATGACTTTAATATATTGAATTTCCTCCACTAATGTACATTTATTTTCATCAATGTCTCAACATCGGTTTAATTTTGTCATCTCACCATCCGTTGTGTCTACCCTTTTTTGTTGTAATTTAAAAAAAAATTATGTTGCCCTCTCAGCATGCAGTGCTCTGGCATTGCTACGGGAACAGGCGGCATCTGAGGTGGAGGGGGAGCAGGGCGGGCCCAGCATCCTCCTCAGTCAGGAGAGACTGATCCGGAAGGCCGCTGGCCTCTCCCACTTCCTCACCAATGAAGTGGCGGTTGCACCGGTCAGTCACTTCTTCCACCCCCCCCCCAGTACACCTATCCCGTGCACTTAACAACCTTGTAACATTCTTGCGCATGTTACTTTACACACACAACTTCTTGAACAGCCACTCTGTTTTAGTTATTCTTTCACAATGTTGTTCAAAATGTGTACATAAGAAAATTACACCCCAAAACTATTTTGGTATTTGTTTCATTAGTCCACTGTTGATATAGTCACAAAATGGAATTTCAGCGATCAACTTTTCAAGAAATATAACTTGTATGTCTTAACTTGATTGCTGACAGGCAAAACATTTTGGGACTATATCAACAATGGACTAACGAAACAAATTCAACGTTTTCCTTTAAGTGCTAAGTGGAACAGATGAGACTGCTTGTGCAGTATTTCTGTTCTGCCAAACCAGTGTTTTCTACCATTTTGATATAACTATGATACAACTGCACCATCTAGCGGGGAAGATGAAGTTTCCTTGATTCAGGAGTAGGCTTTGGTGGTATACCTGGGTATTTGGAAATGGCCACAGGATGGTTTTTCAATACCATCAAAACAATTTATTTTGAAATATTTTTTTCAAATAAAATGTGAAATATTTGTAGCTACTTTAAGTTAATACCTGTAGTCAACTTGTGTAATACCTTAGGAGATAAAGCAGATTGCATTCTTCATTTCACCTGTCACATTAGTTTACATTATGAAGCTTAACGTAGTTCCCCAGGACAGTTGAGCCAGTCAAGTGTTTTTGTTTGTAAATGGCACAATGGGATAAAGAGGGAGCTGGTATTTGGTTTAACTTGCTTGTAAGCTAAGTAAGTGGCTGAATTAATAAGGAGACGGCACATCCTATAGTGTTAGCTTTCTGCTGTGTTTGAGAAGTCAAAGCTCTTTGCACGAGTTATCTGTACAGCTGCCACTGCTA
Organism: Oncorhynchus nerka; assembly: GCF_034236695.1. Taxonomy (NCBI): domain Eukaryota; kingdom Metazoa; phylum Chordata; class Actinopteri; order Salmoniformes; family Salmonidae; genus Oncorhynchus; species Oncorhynchus nerka. The sequence continues at coordinate 27,939,383 of NC_088418.1, forward strand.
TTTTGATTTCCTTGCGTTTTCTCTCTCATCTCTGTTCTCGGCCCTTCTCCAAGCAGAGCAGGTTGGCCCATTGCCCTAGCGACTCAGTCTCTGCACAGACAGCGTGAACACATGCTGGTGCGGTTTTTCTGTCAGACAAGCATATGTCAACTTTGTTAATTTGCACAATGTCTCTCGTTCACGTTCGCTTGTAAAAGTCCAAACTCAACAAAAATGTGTCCCTGTGCCCAAGAACGCCAAGGTAACCTGTCTATATGACTATTGCTCGGTTAGCACTCACATCTGTAACCATAAAATGCTTTGAAAGACTCCCCCTCGGGAGGCTGAAAATATCCTGCATGGGGCCACAGATCCTCAAAGTTCTAGAGCTGCACCATTGAGAGCATCTTGACTGACTGCATCACCGCTTGGTATGGCAACTGCTTGGCTTCCAGCCACAAGGCGCTACAGAGGCTAGTGCATACAGCTCAGTACATCACTGGGGCTGAGCTCCGTGCCTTCCAGGACCTCTATACCAGGCGGTGTCAGAGGAAGGATTAAAAAGCCACACAGACTCCAGCCACACAAGTCATACTGTTCTCTCTGATTTTGTTTTATACTGTTCAATCAAACTTCAACCAAAAATAATTTTCATAGATTTCTATGAGTGCAACATAGGGCTGCACATATGGGCAAAACATCTTAGCCTTATTTTTAACAAAATATTGCACTTGCGATTTAGATCAACACTTGGGTGAGCTGTTGAAGTCATGGAAATCGAATGATAGTGGGCACTTAGAATATAGTTTTTGAGAACAAATAAAAAAGCCAGAGGAGTTATTGTGACAGGGTAGGGACAAGTGTTGGGCAGTGTTTCCTAGGGGACCCTATAATCTTTGGTTACATTAAGTGTTTTTCTCTGAGCTACTTTATGTAGCTAACATAGTCCATGCTTCATATTTTCCTCTTTGATTCAGATGATTGTGTTGCACAAACAACATGCTGATTTAGGCCTACACCATCTCTGGTATCAGGCTGTATTTGCTAGCTATGTTTACTCAGTACATTTACTACTTAGCCAGCAAACTAGCAATTAGCATTAGCAGCTAAAACAATTTATTTTAGCCACAACTTGCTAAGAACTTACTGTTTGCGGACTGTAAGATACACAAACTAATAGTGTCATTGTAGAACGCTTGTGGATTTATATTAAGACGCAGTGGAAATCCGCATCGTTATCATCAACATCTTGATGCATGTGCTGCATTGACCATGCAGACTGAACGCAAGTGGTCTCGTGGTTGAGCAACAACTGCTCCTTGAGTGACGGGGTGGGGCTTGGTCTGTGTGGAAAGTGGCAATGAGAGGAGAGGGATGACTCAAGTACCGGAGTAAACTAATACAAATGGATGCTACACACAACAGAGTAGCGTATCACATTTAACAAACCAAACATTGAAATACTGGTATAGAAGGTAAAGTAAAAACCCAAACTGGTCCATGCATCAATACCGGTGTGTGTATATAGTATACTCTACTACTACCTACAGGGACTTCAGAAAGTATTCACACCCTTTTACTTTTTCCCAATGTCGGCACTAAAGTAATACTGCAAAACATGGCAAAGCTTAACTTTTTATCCTGAATACAAAGTTTTATGTTTGGGTAAATCCAATAGAACACATTACTGAGTACCACTCTCCATATTTTCAAGCCTAGTGGTGGCTGCGTCACGTTATGGCTATGCTTGTAATCGAAAAGGTCTGGGGAGTTTTTCAGGACAAAAATGGAGCTAAGCACAGGCAAAATCCTGGAGGAAAACCTGGTTGTCTGCTTTCCACCAGGCACTGGGAGATGAATTCGCCTTTCAGCAGGATAACAACTTAAAACAAGGCCGAATCTACACTATGGTTACTTAACCAAGAAGACAGTGAATGTTGCTGAGTTACTTTTGACTTCAATCTACTTAAATTGATGGCAAGACCTAAAAAAATGGTTGTCTAGCAATGATCAACAACCAATTTGACAGCGCTTGAAGAATTTTGAAAATAATGATTGGCAAATGTGGCACAATCCAGGTGTGAAAAGCGCATGATGACTTAGCCAGAAAGACTCACAGCTGTAATTGCTGCCAAAGCTAGTAATACAACGTGTTGACTCAGGGGTGCGATTACTTATGTAAATGAGATTTCTGTATTTCATGTTCAATACATTTGCAAAAATGTCTAAAAACATGTTTTAAATTTGTCATTATAGGGTTTTGTGTGTAGTTTGGTGAGGGGAATAAGCATGTCTTAAATCAATTTTGAAAATGGGCTGTAAACCACGAATAAGTCGAGGGGTATGAATACTTGTGTAACTTTGAGCTGAATTGCCTGTCTTTGCCATTATCTTCATTTTTGCTAATTAGCATATTTAGCTAGCACTCTCTGGAAATTCTCTAAAATGGGTTCAATGGGCTTTTCTTTTTTTTTTTCATTTCTAGCTCCCCTTGTGTACTAAGACGGTAATACTGTAAATCCCGGATTGAGGACGATATGAAAATCTGGATACACCCTAGTCACTAGAACAGAAAGGGAAAATGTTGCTTAACGGTCCCCAATATAGCACATGTTCATCCAGGGTGAAAGCTGTATCAATGTGGGGTCTACACTTTATTTACCGCAATATCTGTATTGTGTCTCTCTCTCTCGATAGTGACCTTTTGTCTCCTCTCCATCTCCAGCCCTGTCAGACCATCTATCAGGTGTTCCACGATGCTGTCAGCCGTTTGATCCAGTATGGAGTTCTGTATGTGGCAGAGGTGAGTTTTACATGACAAGGAATGCTGTCCGGCTGCAGAAATGCCAAAAACAAGGTCTTCAGGCTCAAATGAAATCTTGATTTGAAAATGCTTATATTTAACTGAATTTTCTAGCAAATGTTCTGAACCGTGTGTGCAAGCACGTTTGTGTTATTGTGTGTGTCCGTGTATTCATCCAGGAGGACCAGGAGGAGCTGACCCCCAGCCCCACCGAGGAGCCATGGCCTAAGAAGTTCCCTGAGCCCCTGTCGTGGAGGAGTGATGAGGAGGACGAGGACAGCGACTTTGCAGAGGAGCAGAGGGACCGCTACCTCAAAGTAAGCCAGCCACACTGACCTTTGGAAAACAATCACCACAGACAGTTAGCTTAGATGTCCAAAATGACACTTTTTTTTCCCCCTCTTCCCCCATCCTATGTAGTTCAATCAAAGGTAGTACAATAGATAGACGGGTAACTGACAAAATAAAGGATATACCAATAGAAGTTTCTTATTAGGGTGTTGGACCACCATAAACTGCCAGAACAGCTTCAGTGCACCTTGGCATAAATTCTACAGGTATCTGGAACTCTATTGGATGGATGCAACTCCTCCATTCTTCCAAGATAAAGTCCATCATTTGGTGTATTCTTGATGGTGGTGGAAAACGTCGTCTCATGCACCGTTCCAGGATCTCACGTCTTCAATTGGGTCGAGATCTGGTGACTGAGACACACACAATAAAAATAATCTGTCCTTGTTTGCAACACTCGCTACGGAGTTCCAAATTGCTTATGGGAGCAACATTGGAACAAGAACTGTTTGCCGGGAGCTTCATGAAATGGGTTTCCATGGCTGAGCACCCGCACACAAGCATAAGATCACCATGTGCAATGCCAAGCGTCTGCTGGAGTTGTGTAAAGCTCGCCGTCATTGGCCTCTGGAGCAGTAGAAACACGTTCGCTAATATTTGTTTGGCGAATACCAGGAGAACACTACCTGCCCCAATGCATAGTACCCAACATCAGTGCCCAACCTCACTAATGCTCTTGTGACTGAATGGATGCAAGTCTCTGCAGCAATGTTCCAACATCTAGTAGAAAGCCTTCCCAGAAGAATGGAGGCTGTTATAGCAGCAAAGTCGGACCAACTTCGTATTAATGATTTTGGAATAAGACGTTTGATGAGCAGGTGTCCACATACTTATGTCCATGTGGTGTATGTGTTGCATTTTATATTTTTGATATAGCATATTTTATTTTTTTACTGAGTTACAGTTCATATGAGGAAATTATTCTATGAATGAGATTCTTTACATTTTAGTAATTTAGCAGACGCTCTTATCCAGAGCGACATACAGTAGTGAGTACATACACAATACTTTTTTGGTATTGGTCCCCCGTGGGAATCGAACCACCAACCCTGCCGCTGCAAGCGCCATGCTCTACCAACTGAGCTACACAGGATCACTAGGCTTTAATATATGGATTTTTACATGACTGGAAATGGATATGCATCTGTTGGTCACGGATACCTTAAAGAAAAATGTCCCTCAGGATCTCGTCACGGTATTTTTGCGTGTTCAAATTAATATTGATAAAATGCAATTGTGTTCGTTGTCCGTAGTTTATACCTGCCCATACCATAATCCCACTGCCACCATTGGTGCACTCTGTTCACAACAGTGACATAGGCAAACCGCTCGTCCACACGACACCATACACGTGGACAATTGTACATTAATCTGCTGCCGACAAAGTATCTGCCCAGTAGCTGCCGCAGTGCTAATATTTTATTTATTATTATTATTATATTTTTATGTATTTTTACATGCAAAAATTTATGATGACTTTTCAGCCAGCTGAATAAGAAGTGATAAACAAATCTCAAGTTCAGTTCAATCAAAGCTACCGAAGAGAAGATGTGCATTTTATCTGTGGCCAATGACCTTGAGGCTTCTTGGGTGGGGCAGTACTTATGTAACTCTATGGCAGCACCCAAGAGGGCTAAAGCTGCCAGGACCTCCCAGTATGTGCTGCAGTCGCACACTGTCCTTCACTCACCCGCCTGAAGCCCTTGAGCATGCTCCAATTCCGCGCATTCTATCACGCACAACTTGAGAAAATTGAGGGCTAGCCCCTCCGTAACAACACCAAAAGAAACTGAAATAGCTGAATACAGGAGTTGCCTTACTCAAAGAAAATTTAGCAAAACGTCAATACAACTGGGAAGCGGCCATTTGCCCTGAATGACGCGTCGGCGCTGAGCTGTCGGCTCTCACTCACTCTATCTAGCTAATGTGTTTTTAGTTCCTACTTCTTCAGGTGGTAAATAGCCTAGGCCAATGTGCACAAAAAAAGATGCAGGCAAATTAATCTCTAAAGAGCCAAAAAGAAATCGGATCCTATTTTGACATGTTACACATCAGTCATGCTTTCCCTGATCATGTTAGCTCAAATATCCAACTTCTTTCTTGTCTTACTACTAAATGGCACTGGAAAAAGTTAGTCTAGAGCCCTGACGATAATAGGAAGTAACTGCTGTATCGTTATCGAGCAAAATGTGTCAATTTATTGTGATATGACTTTTTATCCATATTGAATAGGATGCAGCCCTTTTCTTATTCTGCAATTATACCTTGACGTATACACCCTTACATTACAAACTCATACTACATACACCCTTACACACGCTGATATTGCCTACACCTTTATGTACCAGGTCCAGTGTTTGTGCTGCTGTTTTGTCCACAACAATCCTGAGCTGTGTCAAACTTTAAAAAAAGACATCTCTGACCAGTTGGTGTGTGTGTGTGTCCACAGGTGAGCCTGTCCCCCGAGCACCAGGAGTTCTTTGTTTTCCTGCAGCGTCTCCTCAGCCCTGTACTGGAGGCCTACAGCGGGGCGGCCATCTTTGTCCACAGCCTGAGCCAGCCCATGGCCGAGCCCGAGTACACGCAGCAGCTCTTCCGATACCTGCTCACACGCACTGAGAAGGGAGTGGCCGCCTACGGTACGAACCGTTGTTAGACATTTTTTATTTTCTGTACTGCGGCTTTTACTAGATAAAGACTTCGAGGAGCTCTGCAAATCGTAAACTGTAATGCTGCCTAATATCACCTTTTTTATTCTAATGTTCTGACCTGGGGCCATTAGTATGAAGCTTCTCAGAGTAGGAGTGCTGATCTAGGGTCAGCTCCCAACGTCCATGTACTCTAATTCATTGTCATCTAAAAGTCTAAACTGATCCCAAAATTGGCACTACTGAGACTACTACATACAGCCCCCGAGGTTGATCATCTTAGTCAGGACAAACAACCCGAAATAAGATTCTCTCTCCTCTTCTGTTCTCTTCTCTTAGGTGAAAGTGCGACACACTACCTCGTGAAGAACACCGTGAGAACGTTTAAGGAACTTGGGGTGAGAGACCGCTAAATTCTAGCATGTAGCATCCATCCTCTCTCTCTTTGATAGTTCTGAAGACTGTCTTCTGTTAGTCAACTTCTGAAAAGATCTATGCACAAAACTCAGTGGTGGCTAACTGCAGAACAAACTGCTGATATTCTAATCTAAATTCCAAAAAGCTTTTCAAATGTATTTTTTTTTGTAAAAGTCCATCTCTGGTGTTCTCTAATTTAAATGGCTGCAGGTCCTGAAGGAGAGGCGGGAGAACCGTGTGTCATTGGTGGAGCTGAGCAGCACCTTCCTACCTCAAGCGAATCGGAACAAGCTCCTGCATTACATCCTGGGCTTCACCCTCCTGTGACCTACAACCTTCCCACCGAGCTCCACCCACCCTGTCTCCCCTCCACAAGGGCTTTTACTGGCTAGTTCTAACCAATCAGAGGTGCTACTCTATGGAAAGCTTTACCAGGAAGTGCCTTTCGTGAAACCACTATTAGCCAGAAGAGACTTGAAATCAGTCTTCCTCCTCCAGTTGAGACCCTTCCACCTGTAGAACTGTGCAGCTAGATTGAAAGGAAAAAAAAAAAGAAAAAAAACTGTCCATCTGACTCTATAATCGTTCTTCAGTGAAAGTCCGTTTTTAATTGGATTGGTCTTTTAACTATAGGAATACGGATTCATTAACTGTAGGAATACTTACTCATCTTCGTTGGACTAATCATATTGTTTTTCTCTCAGTCCTGTAAATGAACGTCATCTTTACAAACACAAAAAACAATGCCTTTGGTGTAAAAAAAAAATATATATATTTGAGGATATGGGCATTTTTTGGTACCAGAATGCATGTAGAAAATTTGCTCATTGCTAGGCCCCTATCCATACGTTAGAAACTGAAACCACATATTAGAAACGGACATAATGAAGACTATTTAAAAAATAATAATAATAATAAAAAAGCATGCAAGTCGAACTCACTATGTACAAGTGTTACTCATCTCAAGTTTAGTCCATGGGCATATCTACAGTGAGCAGGCAGCCCATGGTTCTGTAGACCTCTAAAGACATTAACCTCATGTGTTGTTCTTTTTCTATGTTGTATGAACGAAAGGGCATTCTGGTGCAACCCACCACATGAAACTTGCCCTTTGTGCTACCTTGAACCTGGGCCACTCGCTTTGATGTCTGACAATCGGCAGACTCGTCTCGCTACCTTTTTTTTCTGACTGAATTGGCAACTGTGGCTCAGATTCCAAGGCACTTGCCGCTGTTAAAACATGAATTCCTGGTGTTAAAACCTAGTTGTATGATTTCCATAGCCATTTGGAACAGCAATGTAGCTAGATGTAAAACCCTAACAAAATGTTTTACATCTGCCGAAATGGAATTATAATTTCTCAATGTCTAACTAAAGCAGAGAGCTGATATGAACAAATATTAATTGCTGCACAATATTTAAAAAATAATAATAATATTTAAAAAATACTCATCCCGAGAGTCATGAAGCATTACGATACCTTGCAAAATCCAGCACTTCCTCTTCATGCACGAGAGTATAGTATAGTTTAGGTATTAAAACTGTAGTCCCGCAGAGGTTACAGTACAGCCAAGTAGGACATTGCAGTGCTGGCACCCTTTTTACAAAATGATTCAAATGTAATAACTGATTATAGTGTTGCTAAAACAACACGCGTTTGTATATTACTAAATGTACTTGGAAGCCTTAAATACCATACAAGGCTCTTGCAATGTATACTTTGACTTTGTCGTGAATCATTTTTGGGTACGGGGGGGTGGGGGGGATCCGATTTGTGCGTTTACCCAACATCTACATGAATGTTCAGCATCAGAACATAAACTTCCTCAAACCTGGCATACGAGTTACATAAGGCATAAGATCAGCATAGCAAGCCTCTTATGTTCCATGAACTTATCTATGGTCTCCCGCTTTATCTTCCTTTTAGTGGGTGGGATGGGAAACTACTCTGTCAATTTTATGTGTTCTTACTCGTAAAGAACGTACTGTAGACTAACTTTACTTAGGGCAACTTGGTTACTCACATGGTTGCCTCCACGCAGAACTTCCAGACACGGTTCTGTCGTTAGCATAGTCACAGGAGGACCTTTTAGGTTATGAACAGTAAATACCTGATGAATGTGTAATTCGGTTCATCAAACAAGCTAACTGGTCCTCCTGAAGATAGCAAGTTAGATGGGAGGTATTGACTTAGGTGTGTGTGTGCCCTATAGCTAGCTTTGCACGCTGGAATAGGTTATTTTAGTCACTTCAAGGAAAAGATCTGTCTCCCTTTTTTTTGCTTTTTAGCCTCACGTAAAGCCGCAAAGCTTTAGCTAGTTAGGATAGAGGGACTATTGATGTACCGACTCCATTTCTCCTGGTTGTCTTTGGTATGGAGCGTGACCCTAATAATCCATCAGCTGCACGGCTTGTCCTTTTACAAGTATGTGTTGACCCTTCTCGTTGTGGACTAGCCTCTCTGGCTGGGTAATAGGGCCCTGTTCTTAAGACTTTTAGAAATGCATCCCTCCTGTCTTTAACATCTCTGATCTGTGAAAGCAAGGTTTCTACTGTACTGTTACTGTCTGATCCATCCTTGCCAAGGAATGAAAGAAGGAATGATTCATGTTCTAGATGTATATGAACAGGGCCCAACTCCCTGTCTGGTAATATTGGGTCTCTGAGGTGTTGGGGTCGTTCATGCCGATGTGCAGCACAAGCTAGTTTGAAAATGAAGGTTTGAGGTAATGGGAGCAGAGGGAAAGCCAATGAAAGTGCAAGGGATGGCTATGACGACACAAATGTTGAAAAAGATGAACTAGAGGGATGACAAAACAGAACGTCTCAAGACCAGTCTCGTTTACACTTGCTACCCATTTTTGATTTGAAGAAATATACTAATTTGGTGTTGTAGGGTGTTAAGGTGGAGAAATATGGGTTTGTGTATAATCCCTATTGTGGTATTATTTATTAATTTGGCAATCATGGTCTGCAAAGGCACGTTGATATGTAACTCATCAAAATGAGTTTCAATGCATTAAGCTTAGCTTGAGTCAATGTCAAATTGTAGCAGATTCCATTTCCCTGTATTTATAGTGTAAAACTGTTTAGATTGAACTCTGCGTTGGTGTCGGTTGTTTAAAAATGTTGGCGCTGAATCTGAATGCAACTCTGCATTTATGATATGGACTGTCATTTTCCATTTGAATTGCACGTCTTTAGTATTCATTAGGACAGAGTTGACACATTGAATAGCAGAGGCTCGCAAGGGGAGTTGAATGAGCACCGAGTATCAAATCCTCATTTTGAAACTTGGTGTTGCCAGGGCCTGGATGTTTCTTTTGGGAACCACACATGGGGAAATACACTTTTGTAGCAACTTGTTTGCTAGGTGCCACACGGTACCTATTGTATGTGTATTGAATGGGGACACCGGTGTGCAGTGCACACTATGAACATAATCACAGCTAACGATCTACTCTCTTGGTACAGACTGTCGCTCCGAGAGCCCAGTATTTAAAGCAATAATAAACCCAGATTCTGTAAGTTACTCAAACTCACCCCTGTGGCACGCCCAAGTCGAGACGAGGCTTTGTGCTTGTATCCGCTGGTCGCCATCAATTTCATAGGTATCTAAATGTGAACTCTATGCTTAACCTGAGAAATGTAGACTAGTGTGTGTGAATACTTTATTTGAAGAGAATGATAGTAGTTTGAGTAGGAAACCAAGTTGGGTTTGTTACCTCTGTATCTTACCACCCCCCCAATAGTTGATGTGTTAATTGTAAGACTCTCGATCGATCAGTGCACAAACATGTTTAGTTTTGGCACATCTGGATGGTGGTTGAATCATGTCACTAATGTGGGCAACATGTTGATGCCAAAAGGATGCATACAAGCGACGTTAACCTGTTGTAGACAATAAACCTTAACTGTATTCTTTGAGCATGATGCCTTTTAATACACTGTAGAGTTTGTTTTGTTTTTTTGGTGTATGTTGTGCATGTTAGCTGAGGCCCATGTAGCATGGCCACTAAAAAGAACTCACCGTAAGAGTAGTAACTCATTTAAAAAAAGAAAGTCATTATTTTCTTACACGAACACAAGTTTACCATAGTCACCAGCTACTAAAAAAACAAATGTCACTCTCTATGTTCCTGCTTCCATAGAACAAAAACAATATTCAAGCACAGTTGTCAGCACATTTTTTTTGTTTTGTTTTGAAATAAATTAATGATTAACAATGCAGCTTTGTCTTGTCATTTTTGAAAGGAATGATGATCAATCACAAAAATTGTGGTGATACATTCATGCCTCTGCGTTTTGAAAAGAGAAATTGCCTTTTGTCCATGACATTTGTAATCGGTTTACATTACTGTGTGGGAAAAGTCCCTTAATGAGATCCTTTTATGTGAGATGAAGACAATACTCAGACGTGCCAAACCTGTATTTTTATGAGGGGAAGTCGCTTAAATGACAATGTAACATTTGGATTTCTACAGAACTATATGACATTAACAGATGAGTAATAAACCAGTTTTTCCATAAACATATCCTGATCAGAACTTCTCACTTCTGGATTTGTTCTATCACTCCTGGACTGTAATGCAGTACTCTTTGGACTCCGACTGCACTAGAAAGAATACAATAGTTTCTAAACTCAGCAAGGTTCCTCCTGACACGATCTCTAGAGGTTAGACCATGGAAACCATACACTGACGACAACTTCAACTTTTGTATCTGTCCTATTAGGGCGTCTGAGAGCACAGGCCGCACCATTCAAGCCATCTCCATAGACCGGTTGGTTGTTTGGCAACAAAACCGACACAGGGTTGGCTTACATCCGGGATGGGCAACGCCCAGTCCTCGGGGGACCTCACCTTGAGAGAAAAACATTTTAAGTTATTCTACACATTTTGCCATGGGGTGTGGAGAAATGTGTGCATTTTTTATGCTATCTGAATGAGTGAATCATTGGGGTCCCCACAGTTTGTATGTCGACCATGATTACTAGTTTAGATTTACCAACCTAAAAAATATATTTTTAAAGGGCTTGCAGACATTGGGTAATTGAGTGACTGACATACAAAGTTTTTAAACTGCTGATGTGCAACCACATTTCGAAATTGCACCTTTGTACTCTACTTTTCAAACTCTCAACAGTAAATTATGACTAGACTCTGTTCCAAAATAGGAAATTAATCTGTGGACCTTCAGTACGGGAATCTTGAACCAAATATTGTATCATTTGTGGTCACTAGATGGTGATATAGTTTAACCTAAATTTTCCAGTCTGATTGAAACCAGCTGTGAATTACTGGGGCGGGAGGTACTACTGAGTCTCTGGGATAACTATCCATTGTCCTTTCATGAGAAGGTCTCCATTACAGTGGAGGTCACGTTGGTGCACCCAATAGGGCTTCAGCAGCTGAGGCAGTTCCTCCTAACTGGGCCATCCCTTTTTGCACCGCTGCACTATCTGTCGGCAGATGGGGTCTCGTTGTTGCTCCTCTGCAATCTGCTGCAGTTTGGTCTGAGATGCAGGTAGGCTGTCCCTTATTGCATTAATGGACACCTGTACCTCACCCTCTAGACATTGCTCCTCCTCTGATAATGGATGTTTAATTGGGGCCCTGGAGAGTGCATCTGCTGTGATCAGTGCCTTCCCTGGCACATACACCATCTTGTAGGTGAACCTCCGTAATCTGAGGGGGAAGCGCAGAACTCTGGGAGGCAAGTCGTCCAGTGCTTTTGTCCCTAACAGAGCCAACAGTGGTTTGTGGTCTGCTGTAAACTGCAGGCCAATAAGGTATTGGCTGAGCCTTTCACATGCCCATGTGATAGCCAATACCTCCTTCTCCACTTGAGTATACCTTTGCTCTGTGTCGGATACGTTTTCGGGAGATGTATGCTATTGGACGCCACTCCATGTTGTCCTGCATCTGTGCGAGGACCGCCCCTAGCCCAAAGGATGATGCATCTGTTGATACCTTTGACTTAGCTTGGGGACGGTACTGGGCCAGCACTCTGTGAGTCCAGGTCTCCTTTGATTTTGTCAAACGCCACCTGTTGCATGTGACCCCATGACCAATCATTCTCTTTGGCTAGTAAGTATCTCAGGGGTTTGGTTGTATCTGAAAACTGTGGGAGGAACTTACCCACATATGTGGCCACGCCTAAGAAGGTCCTGACTTCAGCCACATTCTGGGGACTGGGGATATCTGTGATGGAGCTGATCTTCTCCGGGTCTGGCTCTATTCCAGCTGCACTGATTTTGTGTCCCAAGAACAATACCTCTGACTGTGCAAAAGTGCATATTTTTAAATTGAGTGTCAGGCCAGTCTCCCAGTGTCTGGTCAGAACTGCTGTGAGCCTTACATCATGTTCTGCTCTGTCCCTTCCGCACACGAGCACATCGTCCGAGTGGACTATGACTCCACTCAGCCCATCCAACAGCTGGGACATGAGTCTTTGGAAATGCTCAGGACTGGAAGCGATTCCAAATGGCAAAACATTAAAACGGTAACAGCCAAACTGTGTTTTAAACGTTGTGAGCGCCCTACTCTCTGATGACAGCGGTATCTGCCAGAAACCTGAGCGGGCATCCAGCTTTGTGAAGACTTGTGAGCCATCCAACTGAGCCAGTGACTGCTCCACTGATGGTAAGATTTGTCTCTCTCTGCAGAGTGCCTCATTCAAGTTAGTCATGTCCACACAGATCCTTATGTCCCCATTGGCTTTTGGGACCACTAGCTTTGTCCTGCACTCATTTGAGGTCATTTCCACACTGCCACGTAGGGCTGCACAATATGGGCAAACAATCTAGGCCTAATCTTATTGTTGAGATTTGATGTGATTTAGAGCAAAACATTACGGTGAACTGCTGGAAATAGAATGATTTTTATTATTATTATAATTCTATAGTATATAATAGGGGGCACTTTGAATCGTGTTTGGCATGACAATAAATTAAAATGCCAGGGAGGAGTTATTGTGACAGTTGGAATCAAAGTGTTGATATGTGTTTCCTAGGGGACCCTGTAATCTTATGCTACATTCAATGTTTTCTTTTCACTACCTCATGTAGCTAACATTCATGCTTCACATATTCCTTTTTGATTTAGAAGTTACTGTAGCACAAAAAAACATGCAGATGTAGGTTTACACCATCACTGGTATTATCAGGTTGTATTGCTAGTTACGTTTGCTCAGACTCAGTACATTTATTAGCTAGATAACGATTAGCAGCTAACAATATTTAGGCCCAATTTACAACAAAAAAACTGATTGAAGATGTAAAACACAAACTAATCATTAAATTATAGAATGCTATTGGATTTATATGAATTAAGAAGCAAAGTGAAAATAGCATCGTTGTCATCGACATTGTTGCATGTGATGCATTGACCATACACACACTTGAGCAACAACGCAAGTGTCTGCATTATTGACGGGGGCAGGCCTAGGTCTGTGTGGAAAGCAGTGCGGAGAGATGACTCAAGTAGCGAAGTAAACAATAAAAAAGAGACATTCCACACGGCGTATCACATTTAACAAACCAAACATTCAAATACCATTATAGAAGGTAAAGTTAAAAACCCAAACCAGTTTATGCATCAATACTGGTATATCGTAAAATACTGTATACCGCCCAGCCCTACGACACCGGTAGCAGAGGCTAGCTAGGACACTGGTAGTGTCATTGTAAAAAAAAAATTGTTCTTAATTAACTGACTCGCCTAGTTAAATAAAGCTTAAATAAAAAATGAAATAAAGATGGGGATGAATGACACTGGTAGCTAGACAGTTCCCTTTGCCCACGCTGAACACTGCTTTCCTGCAGTTCTACGTCTGTGTCCCAAGGATCCCGGATAGCAAGGACATCACATATTACATCGCTTCCTCACAGCTTCAAAAACCTGGTAAATCTGCTATCCAACGCACCAACAGATTACACATACATTTTGAGCTAAACAATTACACATTCATTTTACTACAGTAACCACGTTTCCATCCAGTTTTTATGCGAACAAAGTCTTACCGTACACAAACAATCACGACAGCTGTGAAGGAAAAAGGACGTTTCAGTAAATGTGTATAAATGCGACAGAATTTGTTTGTTCAACATGGAGGTATCTTTTTATGCCTGTAAAATTAGTTATGCAAAAATGGATACAATGACCATCGTAAAGTAAACTTGGAGTCACTCGATGATATCGTGTGTGTGTGTGTGTGGTCCTCCCACTACGACTCGGGAAACCTTTCAGTTTATTAGGATACTTATGAAGTAATTTATGATGAACTTCACATTGTGGGGAAAGTGCACAGTGATCTTGATACTCCTTTCCTATACATTTTGAGGGTCTGATTCTGGTGACATGATGATGATCCATGCTTGACTGCCGTTTGATAAATAAAAATATTCTCACTCTTATCCTTAATAATCTTATGTAGACTAGCCTACCCGCACAGCCTACCGCGCTGTATCTGCGAGCTGTTAGCTCGAACGCACGTGCCAAGACTAGAATAGGCACGTTCCCAGATTCAGGAATGGCCACATGCAGGAACGCCCCCGAATTTCGGGCCTCAATCAGACACTATTGGACTTCACTGCAGCCAGATGTGGAAAACTGTCAAAAGTAAAGATATTTTAATAGAAAATGACTCAAGTAAAAGTCACCCAGTAAAATTATACTTGAGTAAAAGTCTGAAGGTATTTGGTTTAAAATATACTTAAGTATCAAAAGTAAAAGTCCGGGTACACTCCAACATTCAGACATAATTTACAAACGAAGCATGTGTGTTTTTAGTCCGCCAGATCAGAGGCAGTAGGGATGACCGGGGATGTTGATTAGTGTGTGAATTGGACTGTTTTCCTGTCCTGCTAAGCATTAAAAATGTAACAAGTACTTTTGGGTGTCAAGGAAAATGTATGGAGTAAAAAGTACAATATTTTCTTAAGGAATGTAGTGGAGTAAAAGTAAAAATTGTCAAATATAAAGTACAGATACCTAAAAAAAAATAAAAACTTACTTTAAAGTATTTTTACTTAAGTACTTAACAACCCTGACTGCAGCCTCTATAAACCCATCTTTCTCGTGTGTGTAGTGCACCGAACGAGATTATATACCTGGAGATATATCATTCCAAATGGGATTTAGAGAACTGTTAGACTGCTACCCCACTCTGTCCGATCCCTCCGTTTAACATCATCAACAACCTCATTTAAGCACCCCACATAGATCATCTAATGTCCAGATTCGATCAGCACAAAAACTGGAAATGGGTCGGTAGGAATTATTTGATTTATTAAGTACAATTTATTTATTCAGTATGATAGTTATTTGACCAAGATCATTAGCTAGCTGGCTATCTTAAATGTATTATTTATTCACCTAACTAGTTTGTTAGCTACTTAGCATCTCATCTGTGTATCCTTGTCTCCCAGACACATTTCTGTGATATTGCATTGACTGAATGGCATTTCGTACCCTGTACATGTTGTGATTTTCTTAATGTACATGTATAATAAATGTATGACATGATGTAGGGTATCTGACATATCTAACTCATTTTATTTAGACCCTGAGAGACTACCAACGAGCTGAAGTAGATGTGCCTGTACCAGTTGAGGATGAGTTGGTTGTGCCTGTATCAGCGTCAGCAGTTGTGGATGAGTTGGTTGTGCCTGTATCGGCGTCAGCAGTTGTGGATGAGTTGGTTGTGCCTGTATCGGCGTCAGCAGTTGAGGATGAGTTGGTTGTGCCTGTATCGGCGTCAGCAGTTGAGGATGAGTTGGTTGTGCCTGTATCGGCGTCAGCAGTTGAGGATGAGTTGAGGATGAGTTGGTTGTACCTGTATCGGCATCAGCAGTTGTGGATGAGTTGGTTGTGCCTGTATCAGCGTCAGCAGTTGAGGATGAGTTGGTTGTGCCTGTATCGGCGTCAGCAGTTGTGGATGAGTTGGTTGTGCCTGTATCGGCATCAGCAGTTGAGGATGAGTTGGTTGTGCCTGTATCAGCGTCAGCAGTTGAGGATGAGTTGGTTGTGCCTGTATCAGCGTCAGCAGTTGAGGATGAGTTCGTTGTGCCTGTATCGGCGTCAGCAGTTGAGGATGAGTTGGTTGTGCCTGTATCGGCATCAGCAGTTGAGGATGAGTTGGTTGTGCCTGTATCAGCGTCAGCAGTTGTGGATGAGTTGGTTGTGCCTGTAACGGCGTCAGCAGTTGTGGAGGAGTTGGTTGTGCCTGTATCGGCGTCAGCAGTTGAGGATGAGTTGGTTGTGCCTGTATCGGCGTCAGCAGTTGAGGATGAGTTGTGGATGAGTTGGTTGTACCTGTATCGGCGTCAGCAGTTGTGGATGTGTTGGTTGTGCCTGTATTGGCGTCAGCAGTTGTGGATGAGTTGGTTGTGCCTGTATCGGCGTCAGCAGTTGAGGATGAGTTGGTTGTGCCTGTATCGGCGTCAGCAGTTGAGGATGAGTTGTGGATGAGTTGGTTGTGCCTGTATCAGCGTCAGCAGTTGTGGATGAGTTGGTTGTGCCTGTATTGGCGTCAGCAGTTGAGGATGAGTTGGTTGTGCCTGTATCGGCGTCAGCAGTTGAGGATGAGTTGTGGATGAGTTGGTTGTGCCTGTATCAGCGTCAGCAGTTGTGGATGAGTTGGTTGTGCCTGTATCGGCGTCAGCAGTTGTGGATGAGTTGGTTGTGCCTGTATCGGCGTCAGCAGTTGTGGATGAGTTGGTTGTGCCTGTATCGGCGTCAGCAGTTGTGGATGAGTTGGTTGTGCCTGTATTGGCGTAAGCAGTTGAGGATGAGTTGGTTGCAGATTCATCACCACCATCAACAACGCTGAAGAACCGTGGAACACAGTGTAAATGGAACCTACACCGCTCAAAAGGTAGGCTATTTCATAATGTGATTATGGTCAATAAAACAGTATTGTATCTCTGTTTATTAATGCAAGACATTGTTTTAAACCCAAGCTGTAAATTCAACATTTTACCATAGCATTTACAAGTGAAGATACCAAATGCAGTGATATTGGCATCCACAAATAATCACGTTTGCGCTTTCACATTCACGGCCAAGTTGTCTCATTGAATATAATCCTCCTTTCTGTTATACAGTGGGGCAAAAAAGTATTTAGTCAGCCACCAATTGTGCAAGTACTCCCACTTAAAAAGATGAGAGAGGCCTGTAATTTTCATCATAGGTACACTTCAACTATGACAGAGAAAATGAGAAAAAATCCAGAAAATCACATTGTAGGATTTTTAATGAATTTATTTGCAAATTATGGTGGAAAATAAGTATTTGGTCAATAACAAAAGTTTATCTCAATACTTTGTTATATACCCTTTGATATACCCTTTGATTTGATTTGTTGGCAATGACAGAGGTCAAACGTTTTCTGTAAGTCTTCACAAGGTTTTCCCACACTGTTGCTGGTATTTTGGCCCATTCCTCCATGCAGATATCCTCTAGAGCAGTGATGTTTTGGGACTGTTGCTGGACAACACGGACTTTCAACTCCCTCCAAAGATTTTCTATGGGGTTGAGATCTGGAGACTGGCTAGGCCACTCCAGGACCTTGAAATACTTCTTACGAAGCCACTCCTTCATTGCCCGGGCGGTGTGTTTGGGATCATTGTCATGGTGAAAGACCCAGCCACGTTTCATCTTCAATGCCCTTGCTGATGGAAGGAGGTTTTCACTCAAAATCTCACGATACATGGCCCCATTCATTCTTTCCTTTACACGGATCAGTCGTCCTGGTCCCTTTGCAGAAAAACAGTCCCAAAGCATGATGTTTCCACCTCCAGGCTTCACAGTAGGTATGGTGTTCTTTGGATGCAACTCAGCATTCTTTGTCCTCCAAACAAGACGAGTTGAGTTTTTACCAAAAAGTTATATTTTGGTTTCATCTGACCATATGACATTCTCCCAATCTTCTTCTGGATCATCCAAATGCTCTCTAGCAAACTTCAGACGGGCCTGGACATGTACTGGCTTAAGCAGGGGGACACGTCTGGCACTGCAGGATTTGAGTCCCTGGCAGGGTGGTGTGTTACTGATGGTAGGCTTTGTTACTTTGGTCCCAGTTCTCTGCAGGTCATTCACTAGGTCCCCCCGTGTGTTTCTGGGATTTTTGCTCACCGTTCTTGTGATCATTTTGACCCCACAGGGTGAGATCTTGCGTGGAGCCCCAGATCGAGGGAGATTATCAGTGGTCTTGTATGTCTTCCATTTCCTAATAATTGCTCCCACAGTTGATTTCTTCAAACCAAGCTGCTTACTTACTGCAGAATCAGTCTTCTCAGCCTGGTGCAGGTCTACAATTTTGTTTCTGGTGTCCTTTGACAGCTCTTTGGTCTTGGCCATAGTGGAGTTTGGAGTGTGACTGTTTGAGGTTGTGGACAGGTGTCTTTTATACTGATAACAAGTTCAAACATGTGCCATTAATACAGGTAACGAGTGGAGGACAGAGGAGCCTCTTAAAGAAGAAGTTACAGGTCTGTGAGAGCCAGAAATCTTGCTTGTTTGTAGGTGACCAAATACTTATTTTCCACCATAATTTGCAAATTAATTCATTAAAAATCCTACAATGTGATTTTCTGGAGAAAAAAAATTCGCATTTTGTCTGTCATAGTTGAAGTGTACCTATGATGAAAATTACAGGCCTCTCATCTTTTTAAGTGGGAGAACTTGCACAATTGGTGGCTGACTAAATACTTTTTTGCCCCACTGTAGCTGTCCAGGAATGTTCTATGATGATGTATACTGGGACACAGGCGGATCCTATCCCGTCTGTGCATTCAACTTCCTCATCAAGATCATTGGCGAGCAGGAAGGCTTCAAATGTCCAAATTCGACCAGTACCAACAAAACTGGGAAGTAGTAATGTTGGTTGCTTTATTTATCCAGTCCAATTACAAACTAAGCCAAACTACCTTATTTATTCAATCTGCTAGTTAGGCCTAGGTTGTTATCTCGCAAGCTTAATCACCTGAGCTTGAATTGGCACGGCCTCCTCTGCATTGGGTTGTTTCACAGCTAATATGAACATTTGGCAACATTTCTGTAAGCAAGCCACTATGATGGGGCGGCAGGGTAGCCTAGTGGTTAGAGCGTTGGACTAGTAACCGGAAGGTTGCAAGTTCAAACCCCCGAGCTGACAAGGTACAAATCTGTCGTTCTGCCCCTGAACAGGCAGTTAATCCACTGTTCCTAGGCCGTCATTGAAAATAAGAATTTGTTCTTAACTGACTTGCCTGGTTAAATAAAGGTAAAAAAATAAATAAATGATATTGCATTGACCGAATGGTATTTCATACCCTGTAAGTCTGATGTTATGGTTTTCTATGTGCCTCAAGATCTGACATATTTTGCCTCCTTTTTTAAAAAGCCTGAGCAACTGTCAAGAACCAGAAACGGATGTGCCCGTACCAGCACCATTAGTTTGTTGCAGATGGATCATTGACACTGAAGAACCACAGAACACAGTGTAACCTGAGGCTATTTCACAATGAGCTTTGGTTCTATTTGAAATCATTTGACATGCGGCTCACACCTGGGAACACGAGATAACGCGTAGCAGCTGAAAACCGACTAACCCTGCTTTTTCTATTGCAGGTATCCAGGAATGTCCTCGAATGGTTTGTGTTGGAACACACAGATTATGTCCTACATCGCCATGCCAAGATCTGTTATGGAACCCTCAAGAGGAAATAATAGAGGATGTGCTATGTGATGAAGATGACAAAAGTCACTACATGTACCAGTATACTGTATGTAGCCACACCTGAGGATGTTGTATTTTTTTGCTGTATCGTTATGTAGAGGTTGAGTAGAGCAAAGGTTGGAGAAGTTGATTTTGAGCAGTTCTAGGTTTGGGGATTCTATATTATGACATTACATTTTCAACAATTTGTTGACTGGGGTGTCTGGATACCCTTCACACCATAACTCACATTCTTCCTGTCTATGCCTCCTGCCTGTGTATTATTGCTGCTGCCGCCCACCACCAGTAGGAAGTGTCACCTGCGTGGTGTGTTTTGTTACACTGCACATAATCAAACTAGTTTTTATTCAACCTTGACATTGAGTGTTTTGCCGTTGTTTTTCATTTGTGAGTTGTCTGCTTATAGTCAAAGACTATCTACAGTACCGGTCAAAAGTTTGGACACACCTACTGTTACGAGAATTGTGTTCTCAATGTTCATAACCCAATTCAATTATACTACTCAGTCTGCGACCTAGAATTTGTAAGATACTGGTCGAATGAAACAGAAGGAGGCCCAGCTAAAATAGTCAAAAAGGTTTATTCACGGGAACGTTCTGGCGCACACAGTACAAAGACCTTCATTTTATAGCGACACACGTACTTCCACACAAAACATTAGGTATCCGACGCCCACACTGTTCTGCTACCCAGCCGATAGAGATTTGGGGAGTCCGTGAGAATAACTTCTTCCCGCCATCCCCCAAGATAAGGGGAGACCCTGGGATGTTCTCAGTGCCCCAGCCAAGATAGGCCCCGAATCTTGCTCAGACAGTTTGTTATCAAGATACTAGACATATTGTCAGCAAAACATTCATTCTGACTAAGAACTACACTCCCAGATATATAATTCTACTGACTACAACCACACACGGCATTAAAAGTATCTAATGATTCTAATCAATTTCATACAATCATATGGTTTCAGAGTTATGGTTTGAGAGTGTAATATTCTAATCATTTAGTAAAACATATCCCATTAACACCTACTCATTCAAGGGTTTTTGTTAATTTTTTTCTATTTTCTACATTGTAGAATAATATTTAACACATCAAAACTATGAAATGACACATGGAATCATGTAGTAACCAAAAATAAAGTGTTAAACAAAACAAAATATATTTTAGATTCTTCAAAGTAGCCACCCTTTGCCTTGGACAGCTTTGCACACAATTGGCTTTCTCTCAACCAGCTTCACCTGGAATGCTTTTCCAACAATATTGAAGGAGTTCCCACATATGCTAAGCACTTGTTGGCTGCTTTTCCTTCACTCTGCGGTCCAACTAATCCCAAACCATCTCAATTAGGTTGAGGTTGGGTGATTGTGCAGGCCAGGTCATGTGATGCAGCACTCTATCAGCCTCCTTCTTGGTCAAATAGCCCTTACACAGCCTAGAGGTTTGATGGGTCATTGTCCTGCTGAAAACAAATAATAGTCCCACTAAGCTTCGTACCACTAAGCACATGGGATGGAGTATCGCTGCAGAATGCTGTGGTAGCAATGCTGGTTAAGTGCGCCTTGAATTCTAAATAAATCACAGACAATGTCACCAGCAAAGCACCATCATACCTCCTCCTCATCCATGCATCATGGTGGGAACCACACATGTGGAGATCATCCGTTCACCTACTCTGTGTCTCACTAAGACACCACGGGTGGAACCAAGAATCTTACATTTGGGCTCATCAGACCAAAGGACAGATTTCCACCCGTTTAATGTCCTTTGCTTGTGTTTTTTGACCCAAGCAAGTCTCTTCTTCTCATTGGTGTCCTTTAGTAGTGGTTTCTTTGCAGCAATTCCACCATGAAGGCCGGATTCACGCAGTCCCCTCTGAACCGTTAATGTTGCGATGTCTGTTACTTGAACTCTGAAACATTGATTTGGGCTGCAATTTCTCAGGCTGGAAACTCTAATTAACTTATCCTCTGCAGCAGGGGTAACTCTGGGTCTTCCTTTCTTATTGGCGGTCCTCATGAGAGCCAGTTTTATCATAGCGCTTGATGGTTTTTGCGACTGCACTTGAAAAAACATTAAAAGTTCTTAATTTTCCTGATTGACTGACCTTCATGTCTTAAAGTAATGATTGACTGTTATTTCTCTCCTTACTTGAGCTGAGTTAGCCTTTTACCAAATAGGGCTAACGTCTGTATAACCACCTATACCTTGTCACTACACAACTGATTGGCTCAAATGCATTAATTTGTGGGATTTCTTTCCTTTGTAACTTTTAACAAGGCACACCTGTTAATTGAAATGCATTCCAGATGACTACCTCATGAAGCTGGTTGAGAGAGTGCAACACTGTCATCAAGGCAAAGGGTGGCTCCTTTGAAGAATCTCAAATATAAAATATATTTTGATTTGATTAACAGTTGTTTTGGGTTTCTACATTATTCCATATGTGTTATTTCATAGTTTTGATTTCTTCACTATTCTACAATGTTGAAAATCGTAAAAATAAAGAAAAACCCTTGAATGAGTAGTTGTGTCCAAACTTTTGACTGGTACTGTATATACTGACAAGATACTGGACTGTCAATGGAAATAAATGTTCGCAAAGGCAGAAGGCAGGCGGGGCCATTCTAGCCAACGAGAGGGCAGATACGCTTGTGAACGACAGGCACAACTCCGATATAAAATATTTTGGAATCAATACATTGGAAACAACCTAAACATTCCAAAATGTATTTTTGGTCCAATAAGCCTCGTGGCTAATTAGCAATGACATTTTATGTTGACCAAATTCGACACTCATTGACCTGCATACAAAACCGCCTGGAAGACTTCAGTCTTAATATGATATAGTATTATATAATATAGTAATATGAACTGTAAAGGAACATTAATATTTACATTGCAACTTGCTTATGAACATGGACTTGGGGTGGTCCATGTTCCTGCCAGTAGCGCATGTACGCTATTGCCAGCACAATATGAGTATTGTGAATGAATTGTTTCACCAAGCACGCAAGTTATTCATTATTCTGTCCTAGATGTGTCACAGTTTTTGTTACTTCATTGATACTCTCTTTTCCATCCTTCTCCCATCAGCTGCACTGTGAGCAGAAGGGGAGTGCAAATATGAAGCAGGAGGACCCAGAGCCCACACCGTTTAGAGAGGAACAGGTCTCTGAAACCTCAGTGTTCTTATTCACGCCAACCAGCGTGAAAAGTGAATCTGATAATGATCAGGAACCATCTTAGGCTTCACATCTTTACCAAACCCAAAGTGAAGAAAACCGAGAGAGTGACTGTCTACCCAACAACACAAGTGCAGAAATAAAAACAGAAGTTGATGGAGAGGACTACAGAGTATAGGAACCAACCGGTGACTCTCAGCCCCTCTGCAGCAAACCCAAAATGTTCTGCAGTAAAGAGTGAAAATGGGGATTGTGTTGATGGGGAGGCAAGTGGAGGACTTATCTCAAAACTAAAGCCACTCGAATCAACTCGGGCAAAGAAAGAACAAAGCTTCTAAATGTCTACCAACCAGGAAAACCAGTGAGCTGAAAGTGCCATTAGGATCTAACACACGGGAGAGACCCTACGTGTTATGTTTGCCAAAAAGGCTTTTGGACAGCATACACTTTACAAGCAACTTGAATTATTCACACAGAGGGGAAATTGTTTCAATGCGAAGACTGTGGGAAATGTTTCAGCAGTAAGGGAAAACTGAAGAAACATGTTAAGATTCACACTGGGGAGGTGAGATACAAATCAGAGAGAAAATATACCTGTCCCGTATGCAGAAAATGCATAAGCACAGCATTCAGGTTTAAAAATACATCAGAGAATTCACACAAGGGAGAAATCATTTCAGTGCCTGTTGTGTGGAAATGTTACATATCAGCAAATCATCTTTAAAAAAACACCAGCGCACTCAAACATTGAGAGAAGACATTTCGGTGCAATGATTGTGGTATGCACTACTGCTGCAAAAGCGCCCTGAACATGCATTTAAGGATACACACGGGACAAAAATGTTATTGCGCAGAATGTGGCAAATAAAGTGCATTCAAAAAGTATTCAGACCCTTTGACTTTTTCCACATTTTGTTACGTTTCAGCCTTATTCTAAAAATGTATTGCTTTTTTTTCTTCATCATTCTACACACAATAACCGATAATGACAAAGCAATAACTGTTTTTTTTTTTTTTGCACATTTATAAAAATAAACTATCACTTTTACAGAAGTATTCAGGCCCTTTACTCAGTACATTGTTGAAGCACCTTTTGCAACGATTACAGCCTCGATTCTTCTTTGGTATGACATGTCAAGCTTTGCACACCTGTATTTGGGGAGTTTCTCCCATTCTTCTCTGCAGATCCTCACAAGCTCTTTCACGTTGGATGGGGAGTGTCGCTGCACAGATATTTTCAGGTCTCTCAAGAGATGTTCGATCGGGTTCAAGTCCGGGCTCTGGCTGGGCCACTCAAGGACATTCATGTCATGAAGCCACTCCTGCATTGTCTTGGCTGTGTGCTTAGGGTCGTTGTCCTGTTGGAAGGTGAATGTTTCCCCACTCTGAGGTCCTGAATGCTCTGGAGTAGATTTTCATCAAAGATCTCTCTCTACTTTGCTCGGTTCATCTTCCCTCGATCCTGACCAGTCCCTGCCACTGAAAAACATCCCCACAGCATGATGCTGCATCCACCATGCTTCACCGTAGGGATGGTGCCAGGTTTCCTCCAGATGTGATGCTTGGCATTCAGGCCAAAGCTTTCAATCTTGGTTTCATCAGACCAGGAAATCTGTCAGATTAACCATCAGGTTCTTGGTCACCTCCCTGACCAATGCCCTTTTCCCCAATTGCTCACTTTGGCCGGGTGGCCAGCTCTAGGAAGAGTCTTGGTGGTTCCAAACTTCTTCCATTTAGGAATGATGAAGGCCACTGTGTTCTTGGAGACCTTCAGTGCTGCAGAATTCTTTTGGTACCATTCCCCAGATCTGTACCTCGAAACAATCCTGTCTCGGAGCTCTACGGACATTACCTTCGACCTCATGGCTTGGTTTTTGCTCTGACATGCACTGTCAACTGTGGGACTTTATATAGACAGGTCTGTCACTTTCCAAATAATGTCCAATCAATTGAATTTACCACATGTGGACTCCAATCAAGATGTAGAAACATCTCAAGGATGATCAATGGAAACAGGATGCACCTGAGCTTAATTTCAGGTCTCATAGGTCTGAATACTTATGTAAATAATGTATTTCTGTTTTTATCAATGTGCAAATATGTATAAACTTGTTTTTCACTTTGTCATTATGGAGTTTGTTAGAGTTGCGTAAATTCAAATCTGGTATCATGATAAATATAACAATGAGTCACCGATTTTATACTATGTATTTTTTATTAGCTAAGTAATAAATGGCAAATGCAACTTTCGTATATACGGGCTCACTGTAATGCCACGCAGGGCAGAACAGAGAACTGACAAGATGTATGTAAACAGTATTCTTTATACTGTGATAGACAGTTTCAACCCGTCTGTTGGCCTATCACAGTAGAGACTGGGCGTGGTTTAAACTTGCCCAGCCTATTGCAGAGGCGCTCAGGCGGGTCCCCGCCTCTTGGCGCTTCTTGGAGTTCTCCCTCCGTCGATGTATAGATCCTTACTGTTCTGGTATCGCAGCCTAGTTAGAACAGTTGCTCAGTTCCTGCTATTGTGTTGTTCAGTATTTTTCCATCTCAGTTAAACCTCGTGATGACCACCCCTCCCTATCACAACTTTGTAAGATACAGCAAGTCACACCATGTGCTCAATATTGTTACATACAAACACAAGGACAAAGCATCTGCTGGGCTGTTATCTACAGTTTTGCAACATGCAGGTCACACCATGTTACTCAGTTCTTGTCACACACAAACAGGTAAGTAGCAAGAATTTGTTTAATCTCATAATGATTCTCCAGTGCACAAATGCAGACACCTCACACAACCAACATCAGATGATATTTAATCATATATATACTAATGGCTATAATGTAAAACACAGGATCCAACAAGTTTTAAAATCAAATCAAATTTATTTGTCACATACACATGGTTAGCAGATGTTAATGCGAGTGTAGCGAAATGCTTGTGCTTCTAGTTCCGACAATGCAGTAATAACCAACAAGGAATCTAACTAACAATTCCAAAACTACTGTCTTATGCACAGTGTAAGGGGATAAGAATATGTACATAAAGATATATGAATGAGTGATGGTACAGAGCAGCATAGGCAAGATACAGTAGATGGTATCGAGTACAGTATATACATATGAGATGAGTATGTAAACAAAGTGGCATAGTTAAAGTGGCTGGTGATACATGTATTACATGAGGATGCAGTAGATGATATAGAGTACAGTATATACATATTCATATGAGATGAATAATGTAGGGTATGTAAACATTATATTAGGTAGCATTGTTTAAAGTGGCTAGTGATATATTTTACATCATTTCCCATCAATTCCCATTATTAAAGTGGCTGGAGTTGAGTCAGTGTGTTGGCAGCGGCCACTCAGTGTTAGTGGTTGCTGTTTAACAGTCTGATGGCCTTGAGATAGAAGCTGTTTTTCAGTCTCTCGGTCCCAGCTTTGATGCACCTGTACTGACTTCGCCTTCTGGATGATAGCGGGGTGAACAGGCAGTGGCTCGGGTGGTTGTTGTCCTTGATGATCATTATGGCCTTCCTGTAACATCGGGTGGTGTAGGTGTCCTGGAGGGCAGGTAGTTTGCCCCCTGAGATGCGTTGTGCAGACCTCACTACCCTCTGGAGAGCCTTACGGTTGTGGGCGGAGCAGTTGCCGTACCAGGCGGTGATACAGCCCGCCAGGATGCTCTCGATTGTGCATCTGTAGAAGTTTGTGAGTGCTTTTGGTGACAAGCCGAATTTCTTCAGCCTCCTGAGGATTCCAGTTTCTTCAGCCTCCAATGGATTCCAGTTTGCAAAGAGTCAAATAAAGTTCGTTCAGAGCCATCGATGTGTCTGCTTGGGGGGGAATATTTACGGCTGTGATTATAATCGAAGAGAATTCTCTTGGTAGATAATGCGGTCTACATTTGATTGTGAGGAATTCTAAATCAGGTGAACTGAAGGATTTGAGTTCCTGTATGTTTCTGTCATCATTTATGTGTAGAATATTGAGTATTTATTTTTATTAAATCTATTTTAGAATAAGGAGTAACGTAACAAAATGTAGAAAATGTCAAGGGGTCTGAATACTTTCTGAATGCACTGTACTTTGGTAGGAAGGCAAGGCTCAAAGACCATTTGACAATTCACACAGGGTAGAAATCACACGTGTACAATATGTGGCCCATGCTTTAATGTAAAGTCAGCACTTAGAAATCATGTGAGGGTGCACACAGGAGAAATCACATAAATGCACTTGGTGTGAAAAATTATTTAAAACAGCACCTGCTCTAAAACAACACCGACAAACCACACTTGTGCCTTTTGTGTGAAAAGCACTTTAGGTATGACCAGTGATCTCAAATGCCACCAGCGGCGAACTCATTGAGAGAAACAATTTCCATGCCCTGGATGTGGAAAGTGCTCATGACGTTGACTAAACTTTAGTGGTCATCAGGTAATTCACACTGGAGAAGAACTGTGGCAAATGCTTTAGTCAACAGGAGCACCTGGCAGGGCAAGGACTCATACAGTAAAGAAAAATACTATTTAAAGATCCTATGCAATAGAAATCTTAATAATATAACAACAAATCATTGCCTCAGTTTTATTGGTCTATAACAACATTAATGGTATTACTTTACAATGTGTCCCTATGACCCATGCATTTAGATGGTAGTAACAGTTGCGGTCAAATATATTGGCACCTTTGCATGATTCACTATTTCTTCTAAAATAAATTGAAATTTAAAGAACGTTTGGCGTTCACACTTGTATTTGCTTGATTGACAACTTCACAGGACCAAAAAAAATGTATTGGGTTGGCAGAAAGTGATTCTTGTTAACTGTGTAACTTATCTAACCTGTGGTAAGTTGCAGATGGCTACAGGGTAAAAAATAGCCATTCAATCAGTTCTGTTACACTTGGTTTGATTTACAACTCTGCACATGCAAATTAAGCAAATATTTCCTTAACTTACCTCATTTGCACTCACTGTATATAGACTTTTTGTTTTCTTTTGTTCTACTGTATTATTGACTGTCTGTTTTGTTTATTCCATGTGTAACTCTGTGTTGTTGTATGTGTCGAATTGCTACGCAATTCAGCAATCTTCAAATCAATCTTTGTCCTAAATCAGCAGTAAACCAGTAAAGTTTACAATAATACATGGATACCAGCAGACTCATAGCTTTATCAATGTAAAGCTGTCAGTATCTTCACAGATCCTTTATAGGCATGATATAAACCAGGATAGAGTAGCTGAGTGAATGTGGTCTGGACTCTGTGGAGGAGGTTTATTGTGGTCGACAACCGGTCGATCACGAAAAGCCAACGAACGATGAAGGCTTGTGCTCTTTTTAAAAAATCGTCTTGAGCTGCTGCGGGTAGATGCACTTGATTCAAAAGTCCTGTGCACCGGTTAAGCAAAGTGTTCCCATGAGACAAACGTCGCCTATTCGGCAGACTGGCCAATCTGTGACTGAAATCGAGTGCATCTATCGGGCTGCCCAATCGGTTAGCTCAAATCACCGTGGCTACAGAGCTTCCATGTAAGATTTAATAACTTTTAAAACCATGACCACAGAGAGACTGTCAATGAATACAGCAAAAAAAGCTGCGGTTTTTATGAGTGAGTTCGTGTTTAAGGTTATATTCAGCACTGCCACTATTCAACACTATTACAAAACGCGCTTCTCCGTACTTCCGCTCGGGCTGCAGCTGCAATGAACGAGTAGCCAAGTATCGATAGCACTGCTTTTTATTATTATTAGTAGCTCGTCGTGTCGATTTTAATATTAAGGAATATTTCACTTTCTCTGGTCATTGGAACAACATTAATTTGTGCATGAGGCAGATGCGGTGCGACTCGAGTTTCGCCATCAGGTGGAAGACGGTGTCCCCTCTCTCTGGTCAGTCTCCCCGGAGGAAAGGAAGGAGAGAGCAGGGACCGTGAGAGACGGTTGGGAAAAATGGTTTTGAACTATCATCCAACTCGGAATTCCAAGTTCGAAAACTCAGGCATCTTTCCAGAGCTCCGACTTTTCGACCTGAAGATCACTGACGTCGTGATTTGACCTCGTTGACCAGTAATTTTTTTTTTTAAACAAATCATTTCAATTCATGCTCCACAGTGCCTCAACAAGTGCTAAACTAACGGATCTATTGTTATCCAAGCTCGAGTTTTGAAATATAATATGGTCTGATTAACAATATTGGCAGCCAATCATATTGCCAATATGCTGGGATAGTGTATTAGGCCTAGTGCACAAACCTCATTCCTACAAAACTGTTTGTGTGAGGTTAATGTAAGCAGTAGTTCTCAGCTTGCTTTTCGACTGCGAAAGTGATCTTGACTCAGAAAAGGTTGGTGACCACTGATGTAGAAGATGTAACATGCGTTTACCAACAAAAAAAAACACGCAGAGATAGATTCGCTAAGATCATCGTTGAGGCATGTGTCGATACTGATATGATAGAAAGGCAGCGCTGCAGTCTGATCCGCTTCCTCCATTCAAACTTAACATTATAGTTATGCCACAATACTGACGACGGGTCAGCTCCTAGAGAGAGATTCTAATGCTTACCCTATAATAATGCACTAAATCAAGATTTGGCAAATAAATGCGCACGTTAGTCTAAACATCAGGAAATATATTGAAGCAAAACATTTCACAGTAGCCAAATGGCAAGATAAAACAACTGAATGAACATGAAATTGATTAACATATCATCGAACTATATAGGCCTATACCGTAGGTAGGCTATTTATCTTTTAATGCAGTCATCTCGGTTTTCATTTCAAGCGTGTTTTTATCCTTTGCTTGTTTGTAACAATTGCAAAGACATTGGCAGCTTTAGTTGTAGTCAACTTTGTTGTGAAGTAATTCAGTGTGTAACGCCCGGAGTGTTGTGGAGGAAGAAGTCAGGCGCGGGAAGCAGAGTGTTCAGGGTAGGGCTACTTTTAATATACCACAACCGTGAAACGGCGCCAACCCAAACCAACGCCCCAAACACGGGGAACTAAACAGTCCAGCAAAATACACGGACAACCGTAACCTACAGCCGTGTACACTGAAAATAATCCTGCACAACCAGCAGGCGGGCCGGCTGGTTAATAACGCCCAACCATTTATCCTAAACTAAACACAGGTGCAACTAATAAACAGAAAAGGCAGGAAAAGGGATCGGTGGCAGCTAGTTGGCAGGTGACGACGACCGCCGAGCGCCACCCAAACAGGAAGGGGAGCCACCTTCGGTAGGAGTCATGACACAGTGGTCATGGAGAGAAGGATAAACACTGTGATTCTATGTTTAGCGAAAATCTTCTGTGTATAAAGTGAAGTGGCAGGGCACACTCCTTTGCCTTATATAACTTAGACCATCCCATAAAACCCTCAGGATTTCATCCAGCTTCAACCACAAGTTTCCCCCCCTGATGTTGGGCTGTTAGGCCTGGCTATCAGTCAGCGTTCCAATTCATCCCAAAGGTGTTAGTGGGGTTGAGTTCAGGGCTCTGCAGGTCGGTCAAGTTCTTCCACAACGATCAACAAACCATTTCAGTGTGGACCTCGCTTTATGCACGGGGGCATTGTCATGCTGAAACAGGAAAGGGCCTTCCCCAGAATCGTCTAGAATATAATTGTATTCTATATCGTTAAGATTTCCCTCCACTGGAACGAAAGGGTCTAGCCCGAACCATGAAAAACAGCCCCAGGCATTTTTTATCATCCACCAAACTTTACAGTTGGCACTATGCATTGGAGCAGGTAGCGTTATCCTGGCATTGGCCAAACCCATATTTGTCCATCGGACTGCCAGATGATGAAGCGTGATTCACCACTCTAGAGAACGCATTTCCACTGCTCCAGAGTCCAATGGCGCCGAGCTTTACACCACTCCAGCCAAAGCTTGGTATTTCGCATGGTGATCTTAGGCTTCTGTGCGGCTAGTCAACCATGGAAATCCATTTCATAAAGCTCCCGACAAACAGTTATTGTGCTGACGTTGCTTCCAGAGGCACTTTGGAACTCGGTAGTGAGTGTTGCAACCCGAGGACAGACTATTTTTGCGCGCTTCACTCGGCGGTTCCATTCTGTGAGATTATGTGGCCTACCACTTCGCTGCTGAGCCGTTGTTGCTCCTAGACCTTTCCACTTCACAATAACAGAACTTACATTTGACCGGGGCAACTCTAGCAGGGCAGAACTTTGACTAATTTACTTTTTGGAAAGGTGGCATCCTATGATGGTGCCACATTGAAAGTCACTGAGCTATTCAGGAAGGACATTCTACTGCCAATGTTGTGAAGAAGCCGGATGTGGAGGTGCTGGGCTGGCATGGTTACACGCAGAGGTGTAAAGTATTTAAGTAAAAATAATTGAAAGTTATACTTTAGTCGTTTTTGGGGGTTACTATTACTATTTATATTTTTTGACAACTTTCACTTCTCTACTTTTCTGAAGAAAATTATGTACTTTTTACTTACATTTTTCCTGACACCCAAAAGTACTTGTTACATTTTGAATGCTTAGCAGGACAGGAAAAGTGTAATTCACACACTTATCAAGAGGACATTCCTGGTCATCCCTACTTCCTCTGATCTGGCAGACTCACTAAACACATGCTTAATTTGTAAATTATATGTGAGTGTTGGAGTGTCCCCCTGGCTATCCGTAAATTTAAAATACAAGAAAATAGTGCAGTGTTGGAGTGTCCCCCTGGCTATCCGTAAATTTAAAATACAAGAAAATAGTGCAGTCTGGTTTTGCTTAATATAAGGAATTTATATTTCAGCAATTACATTTTACTTTTAATACTTAACTATATTTAAAACCAAATACTTTTAGACTTTTACTCAAGTAGGATTTTACTGGGTGACTTTCACTTTTACTTGAGTCATTTTCTATTAAGGTATCTTTACTTTTACTGAAGTATGACAAATGGGTACTTTTCCCTGCGGCTGTGAGGCCAGTTGGACTTACTGCCAAATTCTCTAAAATGTCGTTGAAGGTAGCTTAAGGTAGAGAAATTAACATTAAATTCTCTGCCAACAGCTCTGGTGGACATTCTTGCAGGCAGCATGCCAATTGCACGCTCCCTCAACTTGAGACATCTGTGGCATTGTGTTGTGTGACAAACTGCTCATTTTAAAGTGGCCTTTTATTATCCCCAGCACAAGGTCATCTTAAGGGCATTGAGCCAGTAACCGAAAATTCACTGGTTCGAATCCCAGAGGCAGCAAGGTGGAAAATCTGCCATCTGCCGTTATGTCCTTGAATAAGGCAGTTAAGCCCCAACAGCAACTGTTCCCCGGGCACCAATGACGTGGACATTAAGGCAGCCCCCCCCACCTCCCTGGTTCAGCGAGGTTGGGTTAAATGCGGAAGACACATTTCAGTTGAATGCATTCAGTTGTGCAACAGACTCTTTCCCTTCCTGATCTGAGCAGCCCTAAATACAGCCCAGTAGGTATACAAAAGGTATGTCAATTGGTATTTGCATGATATTATGCAGATCACATTTACCATCCTCCTCCCTTACCTCTTCAATTAATATCCCATAGGCCTCTACATTATGGACAAGTTATGTGTATGAAAACTATTATCAAAGCAGTTTTTTTCATTCACATGTACCACAAAAACCAAGGCATGAATACTGTTGTATATTTTGTTAATCTGTATAATTCAAATGTTTTGGGGATTCAGACTTCACCCTACTTAACCTCTATGAATATAACAGGAAACTTGTTCGATCACCATGACTGCAAAATCATTCTGGCTATGGATACGGAGAACATCAACACATTAGCATCAAAACGCCAGAGGACATACCCATTGGACTTGGGGCTCTGCTGGGAGTTGACCTCATATTTGGATTTTTTAAATTCGGCTTTGTCACCAAAATCATAATAAACACTGAGAACTAAAATATTATGTTGGTATTATTAATAATACACATAACAAAAACAATAACGGGGGTGTAGCCCAAAAGGTTATTCAAAAGGTTCTTAGAGGATCCATTTTAGGGGTCACCCCACAGTTTCAATTGGAATAACCCCTAAAGGATACTCCAGGAACCTTCTCTTTTTAGAGTGGATCTGACATCTGAGCCAGGAAGCCACCGTCGACGGAATACAAGCCAGTCCTACTCCTCAGAAAACGACATTTACTGTATCTCTGGCTCTCACTCTACATTTGTTAGTGTGTGCATCAAAATGGCAGAGGCCATGGATTTGATCAGTTGCTCGATCTGTCTGGAGCTACTGAAGGATCTAGTGACAATTCTCTGTGGACACAGGTCCTTGTCTGTATACCTGCAGACACAGATGCTAAAGTGAGCAGTCATCTGCACCCAATACAGCTAGCCTTCAACATATTCTCATAGCCGACACATTCTTACCTCTTCATTGCTTGATATCCATTGACTTGTGTCCATTCTCTGTTTTCAAAAGATTTGCACAAATATGAAAAGATACATGGTATCATTATGAAACAATATCAATGTACAAGGGACAAACCTTACCTTAAGTTGAGGAGATATTTACATTTTTCAGTTAAGTGCCTTCACCTGCTGTCCTTTCAAATTCTAATCCAAATGTTTCAGTTGGGCAGTTAGTTTCCTGCAAGAAACCCCACCAGCTAAGGAGGTTCCTCGATGAACCCCACCTCCTATGGGGTTCTTGGAAGAACCTATTTGGGTGCCATTTTCAGTGCCAAGAACCCTAAGTTTCTTCTGAGAACTTTGAGGATCTTAGAAGAACCCTTGTTGAACCCCTAATTTTTAGAGTATGGCAGGTCTGTCCAGCAGAGGGCATGAGTGGTCTGTCACAGCCAGAGAGAGTGAACATTCTCACAGTGGTCTATGATGTTCAAGATCAATAGCTCCGGATCATCATTTCTCCCTATTCCGTAACAGCCACTGAATGCAGAGAGGGAATACAGGTGAAACAAATAGAGCCCTCCCAATCTTCACTATAACTTTCTCTGTTTAATGGGACTGTGGCAGGGCCTTCGATGGGTTACAATGACCTGAGCAAGGTAAGAGGGAGGTCCAGATTTTTTTTTTTATCATAGAAAACACAATGGCTTGTTCTGAACTTAAACTATACTAATGACGACATGAACCATCATCATCAACAACTTTAGTTACACATTCTTATTTACAATGACGGCCAAACCTGGACAATGCTGGGCCAATTGTGCGCCGCCCTATGGGACTCCCAATCACAGCCAGATGTGATGCAGCCTGGATTTGAACCAGGGACTACAGTGACGCCTCTTGTACTGAGATGCAGTGGGAAAGTTAATTTAGCATGGCCTGGTGTCCTCGGATTGGGGGAAGCATGTACATTTTAGTCCATTCCATTGGTCATTAAGTGAAATCTCCACCCACTCACGGCACCGGACCATGCAAAATTAACTTGCCCATTCATTTTATGCTGTATTCATAGCCAAGTGTTTCAAGCTGACCACCATTGTCCCAGTTTCCCAAGAAATCCAAGGTAACCTGCCTATATGATTATCACCCTGTAGCACTCCGATATGTAATTATGAAGTGCTTTGAAAGGCTGGTCATAACACACATCATCATCCCAGACACCCTGGACCCACTTCAATTCGCATTCCATTTGCAACAGATCCATAAGATACTGCCCTCTCCCACCTGGACAAGAGGGGAAATAACTATGTGAGAATGCTGTTCATAGACTTCAGCTCAGCGTTCAACGTCATAGTCCCCTCCAGGCTCATCACCAAGCTTGGGACCCTGAGACTGAACACCTCCCTCTGCAACTGGATCCTAGACTTTCTGACGGGCTAGCCCCAAGTGGGGAGGGTAGGCAACATCACCTCTGCCACACTTACTCTCAACACGAGGGCCCTTCAGAGGTGCGTGTTTCATCCCCTCCTACACGACTGCGTGGCCAAACACGACTCCAACACCATCATAAAGTTTGCTGATGGGACACTGGCGGTAGTCCTGATCACCGATGGCGAGGAGGTCAGAGGCTTGGCAGTGTGGTGCCAGGACAGCAACCTCTCCCTCAACATCAATAAGACCAAGGAGCTGATCATGAACTACAGGAGAAAGAGGGGAGAGCACGCCTCATTTACATCGACAGGGCTGTAGTGGAGCAGGTTGAGAGCTTCAAGTTCCTTGGCATCCACATCACTAAGGACCTAACATGGTCCACACACACCTGCACAGTCGTGAAGAGGGCATGACCTTGCCTCTTCCCCCTCAGGAGGCTGAAAAGATTTGGTATGGGCCCTCGGCTCCTCAAAAGGTTCTACAGCTGCACCATCGAGAGCATCTTGACTGGCTGCATTATCACTTCGAATGGCAAATGCGCCACCCCGGACCGCAAAGCACTACAGAGGATGGTGCGGATGGCCCAGTACATCACAGGGGCTGAGCTCCCTGCAGGACTTCTATATCAGGCGGTATCAGAGGAAGTCCCGAATAATTTACAAAGACTTCAGCCTTCCAAGACATACAGTGGGGAGAACAAGTATTTGATACACTGCCGATTTTGCAGGTTTTCCTACTTACAAAGCATGTAGAGGTCTGTCATTTTTTATCATAGGTACACTTCAACTGTGAGAGACGGAATCTAAAACAAAAATCCAGAAAATCACATTGTATGATTTTTAAGTAATTAATTTGCAGTTCAATCCCTGGCTGAGTCATAACCAAAGTCTGTAGAAATGGGACCCAATGCGTCTCTGCTTGGTACTCAGCATTAAGGAGATAGATTGGGGGTAAGGCCCATGGGTTGTACACAGCTACTTCTTATAGTGAATAGAACCACAACACCTTCAGTGGCTTAATGCAGTGGTGGAAAAAGTATGCAATTGCCATACTTGAGTAAAAGTAAAGATACCTTAATAGAAAATGACTCAAGTAAAAGTTAGTCACCCAGTAAAATACTACTTGAGTAAAAGTCTAAAAGTATTTGGTTTTAATGAAACATAAGTATCAAAAGTAAATGTAATTGCTAAAATATAGTTAAGTATCAAAAGTATAAATAATTTCAAATTCCTTATATTAAGCAAAGCAGATGGCATAATTTTATTTTTCTTTATTTGTGGCTAGCGAACACACAATATTTGACAAACCAAGCATTTGTGTTTAGTGAGTCTGCCAGATCAGAGGCAGTAGGGTTGACAAGGGACGTTCTCTTGTTAAGTGTCTGATTGGACCAAATGTAACAAGTACTTTTGGGTGTCAGGGAAAATCTATGGGGTAAAAGGTGCATTATTTTCTTTAGAAATGTAGTGAAGTAAAAGTAGTAAATAGTAAAGTACAGTTACCCCAAAAAACTACTGAAGTAGCATTTTAAAGTATTTTATCTTAAGTATTTTAAAGTTTACACCACTGTCCCCATGTGAGGGGGAACTGTAAACGAAGCCAAGTGAAGAGTCTGGAGGCTATTCGAGTACCTTCCCGCGAAATAGTGATGAGCAGACCGAGTCGTATCAGTGAGCCGGCTCATTTTGGCTACCAAACGGCTCTTCGTTCAAAATGCTTAAAAATCGACCTAGAACTATTTTTTTTAAATGCGAAACTACGTTTTTTTTCACGCACTGCAAGCATCCGCGTGGACCAGATTGATGCGCTCTCCCCACGATGTATTGCTTCTGTAGTGAGGATTCATCCTCTGTAGATAATTATTGTCTCTTATCTGCAGAAAAACTTTGCCTTGAGCTCATAAAGCAGTAGTAGTAGGATGCAAATCAGGGAGCCAACTGAATGGCCTTCACTGATGCAATTCGCTCCCCGAAAAAAGATCCGTTCATTCGCGAACGACTCATCATTACCACGTAGGAGAAACCAGAGCTGCGTCTTTAGGATATGCTTCTGATGAAGCTGGACCAATAATAAAAACAGAACAAAGAATTGTCTCAGTTTTATTAGACTAGAGCGGAAATACATTACAATATGCCCCCACCCGTACCAATGTATGTAGGGTCTACATTGTAGTTGGTGTTACACTTGCATGGCTTTGTGTTAACTAGCTTATATAAATAACGTTAGCATATTTTAGCTAGCTATAAGACGTAGGAGGTAGCGCTGCTATAACCAAAACGAGAATTCTCCCCGGAAGTGGGTGGTGCATGCAAATAGTTTTATGCTAACGTTAGTTAGTTAGCTATATAGTAGCAGCAACAGCTGGTTGCTAGTTGATTTTCTTGCCAAGCAAATTTAAAACTGGCCATTACGATACCGCTAATGGTTCGATATGACAAACCGCAACATTCTGGGTAACATTAGCTAGCTAGCTAGGGAACGTTAAACACAACGTTTTGAAGGGCTTAGTTTTGGTGTTTCCTGTGCCCTATGATCTAAATCAGATTTGCTGTCTGGATATAGGTAAGCGACTGATTGCACTCATGTTTTTCTTTACATTTCGAAATATTTGTAAACTAACTTGACTGACGTTAGCTAGCCTGCAACCTAATGCACGATTTGCATTTGATTTCTAAGGTCCTAACTATCTAGTTGGTTATGTGTCGTCCAACTAACGTAATCAGATAGCTAGCGTTAGTTAGCTACAGTAGCTGCTATCAACACGCATGTTTTCACTGG
This sequence comes from Oncorhynchus nerka, assembly GCF_034236695.1. NCBI lineage: Eukaryota > Metazoa > Chordata > Actinopteri > Salmoniformes > Salmonidae > Oncorhynchus > Oncorhynchus nerka. The sequence goes on from NC_088418.1 coordinate 27,977,061, forward strand.
CAAACAGGCTAGGTAACGTTAGCTAGTTTATCTATGTACTTTAACAATACTCACTTAGCTAAATAGTTAGCTGGCTAACTGAGCTAGTTAGTTACCTAGCTTCGAATCTAATACAAATATCACACATGTGCCGGATACAACGCATGTAGACTTAACCGTGAAACGCTTGCATTGAGCATTCCCTAACGGTGCTAGCAGTAAAGTTAGTTAAAGCAAAGACTCTAGTTACAGTAGGCAACTAAGTTAGTTGGCCAGATCACAAACTATATTGTGCCTAGTTATAGCTAGCTAAACTGTTTATCACAACAGAAGTATAACTGTCAATCAGCTGGCTAAACCCGAAAGCGAAATCAAATGCTCGCAAAATGGACATTCCATGATGTGGTGCTATGCAGCTACATGTCCAACGCTGTCTCACACACATTCGTATTATATTATACATCAGTGTCAGTACACTGTATACATTGTAAACATGGCAAACACGCCATTCATACAGCTACCTATCCATACAAGTAATAGTTTTTGGACAGCTAGTGATTATACATGGAACGGTTTTTAGACTGGCCAAAAACCCTTACTTGTGTTGATGGCTAGCTGCATGAATTGCGTGTTAAAATCAAATTGTATTGATCACATGCAGATGTTATTGCGGGTGTAGCGAAATACTTGTGGATGAATGTGCTGTTTGATTTTTATGAGACAACATGCAAACAATATTTTTCTGCTAAAGGGTTTGAAGGCTTCTTGTTGGGCTCAATGCATACTACTAACTAGTCTCTCAAGCTTTTGCATTCATGTCAGCAGTTTAAGGCAAATTACTGGGCCGAGAATAGTGTTCCTTGACCATACATTTGAGTATGCCAATATGGTTTTGCAAACTTTGAGGAATGGCAGCATCCATATCCCATTTGACACTGCAAACCTGGAAAAAGATGTGTGTATCTTCTATCCATGCAAAAGACTGGGCTGCATCGCTAGAGCCTACTCTGGCCTAAGACTACTAGCTAAGTTGTCATTCCACTCCTAACCCAGTGCTGGCACCAGATTTGGAAAGGAGTGTTAGGAGTGGGTTTAGGCTCAGTCAATGGCACACTTCCCATCACCTGTTAAACCAATGCTTTGGCAATGGCTTGGCTGGAGTAAGGTTTTTGCATGTCCAGATTTAATGAGGTTGTTGGTCAACAACATCCTGAGTCTGTCAGCTGCTGGTCCTTCTCATTCTGCCGGTGACAGCCCGGAGCATAGAGTTTCTCCAGGATAGGACACACAGCCTATTTATTTTATTGTCACCCCACACACAATTTAAACTTTTCCCGTCTGTCTCCCCGTTACTCTTTACTTTTCCTTCACGCATCTCGGACACTATCCTTTCCTCTACTCTCCCTCCATCCTCACCTGTTTCCTCTGCTCTCCCTCATTTATTTGTTCCATATTTTCTTCTCCTCTACCCACTCTCACCCTCCTTCCTCCTCTCCCCTTTCCTTGACTCACCATTTCCTTCACTCACCCTCTCTTCTGCTCTGCTCTACCAACTCTAACATTCTTTCATCCCTCTGCCTCTCCCCTCCACTCTCCCTCTTTTCTCCACTTCTCTGCATCTACCCCTCTCTCTCACCTCCTTCCTGTGTCTTTGTGTGCTCGGGGCAAGGGGCTGAAGGAGGATGGCGGTGTGGATCCAGGCCCAGCAGTTGCAGGGGGATGCGCTGCACCAGATGCAGTCTCTCTACGGACAGCACTTCCCCATAGAGGTGCGTCACTACCTGGCCCAGTGGATCGAGGGGCAGCTCTGGTGAGTTTACACCACTTTTCTCATGGCTTTTATCCCTTTTCCCCTCTCTTACTTATCCAGGTTAGTCTTATTGATCATATTGATGGCTGCAGTCCTAATGCATGTCTTAATATAGGCTTCAGTTTTTTATTTATTTTTATACAAATTGTGGACAAATCATGCACACACTCAAATAGGTGCTTAAATGTCCCACACACAGGTATTTTACTTGAGACTTGAATTTGCGTTGGCCTTTGCTTTAACAAGGGCATGATATGCACTGCTCATGCAGAGTATCATTTTTCATTTGACAAGCTTCAACTGAATGACGCTTTGACTTAGCCACACAACAGTTGTTGCAAAGTGCACTGACTGAGAAAAGGGTGAAATATGTATTGCATGCGGGTGTGTGCACAAGAGCGGTAGCAATGGCATTTGTTAGTTATTTTTTCGCTTATTCTCTGTAGTTTAGAGTGGGTCTTGACAGTTTTAGTTCACTTCTGAACAGTGGAGAATTTAAGGTTAAACATTAGTGTGTGTGTGTGTGTGTGACTGTACAAGAAAAGGAATCTGTCTTGTTTGCACATCTGATTGTTGATAATGTTTTAAAAAATTATGGTCTCTTAGGGACCTGGAAACCCAGAGAATTTTAGGCTAAATGTGTGTGCGTGTTTCTAAGGAATTGAGTCTAATTTGACAGGGACAGTAGCACATTTATCATTTAAGATTTCACATCAATGTGTATGTGCTGGAAATGGCTATGGAGCTAGTCTACATCTGTAGTACTTGTGTGCACGTGAGAAAACAATGTTGTGCGAAATGCACAGAAGGTTACACAGGACAAAAGAGAGCCTGTGTGTGCTACATTTAGAGAGCTGGAGATAAAGGCATGGATAATGAGTATATAAACCCATGTCCCACAACTTAGTACTTCTGATGTTGTCTGTTTGACCCCTGACCCGGGCAACCCAGGGATTCTGTGGAGCTGGAGAACCCCCAAGATGAGCTGAAGGCCAAGCGTCTGCTGGACAGCCTGGTGCAGGAGCTGCAGAGGAAGGCCGAGCACCAAGTGGGGGAGGACGGCTTCCTGCTCAAGATCAAACTGGGACACTACGCCAGCCAGCTCAAGGTAAGAGACCAAAGGGGCTAGAGTGTGCACCCCAAGTATTACATAGAATTACATGTCTTCTGGTTCTCCAGCACAGGAGACTATGCCTGACCCCCCCCCCCCCCCCCCCCAAAAAATGTATCTTGTAGCATCTCGAAGCGAACCTAACGTCTCTGTTTTAGGTTGATGCACCATTGAGCAGGTTCCATAGAAATGCCTGTCTGTAGTTATAACACTCTACCTTTATGGGAGAGACACCTACACTAGTTTGTGTTCATTAACCTCTCTGGGATATTTGGGACGGTAGCGTCCCACCCCGCCAACAGCCAGTGAAAGTGCAGGGCGCCAAATTCAAAACAACAAAAATCTCATAATTAAAATTCCTCAAGCATAAAAGTATTTTACACCATTTTAAAGATACAATTCTCATTAATCCAGCCACAGTGCCTCATTTAAAAAAGGCTTTACAGTGAAAGCACCGCAAACGATTGTTAGGTCACCACCAAGTCACAGAAAAACACAGCCACTTTTACAGCCAAAGAGAGGAGTCACAAAAATAAGAAATATAGATAACATTAATCACTAACCTTTGATGATCTTCATCAGATGACACTCATGACTTCATGTTACACAATACATGTTTTGTTCGATAAAGTGCATATTTATATCCAAAAATCTCATTTTACATTGGCGTGTTATGTTCAGTAGTTCCAAAACATGCGGTGATTTTGCAGAGCCACATCAATTCACAGAAATAATCATAATAAACATTGATAAAAGATACAGCTATTATACATGGAACTTTACATTAACTTCTCCTTAATGCAACCGCTGTGTCAGATTATTATTTTTTACTTACTGAAAAAGCACACCATGCAATAATCTGAGTACTGCGCTCAAAGCCCAAACCAGCCAAAGAGATATCCGTGTTATGTAGTCAACATTAGTCAGAAATAGCATTATAAATATTCACTTACCTTTGATGATCTTCATCAGAATGCACTCTCAGGAATCCCAGTTCCACAATAAATGTTTGATAAAGTTCATAATTTATGTCCAAATACCTTCCTTTGTTAGGGCGTTTGGTGAGCAAATCCAAACGCGCGTGCAAGTCCAGACGAAAGGTCGGACGAAAAGTAAGAAATGTTCCGTTACAGTCCGTAGAAACATGTCAAACTAAGTATAGAATCAATCTTTAGGATGTTTTTAACATAAATCTTCAATAATATTTCAACCGGAGAATTCCTTTGTCTGTAGAAAAGCAATGGAACGTGAGCTAACTCTCACATGACCGCGTGTCACGAGCTCAAAGCATTCTGCCAGACCTCTGACTCATTCCCCTCTCATTCGGACCCACTTCACAGTAGAAGCCTCAAACAAAGTTCTAAAGACTTGACATCTAGTGGAAGCCTTAGGAAGTGCAACATGACCAATATCCCACTGTATCTTCAATAGGGAATGAGATGGAAAAACAACCAACATCAGATTTCCCACTTCCCGGTTGGATTTTTTTCTCAGTTTTTCGCCTGCCATATGAGTTCGGTTATACTCGGACATCATTCAAACAGTTTTAGAAACTTTAGTGTTTTCTATCCAAATATGCATATTCTAGCTTTTATGGCTGAGTAGCAGGCAGTTTACTCTGGGCACTGTATTCATCCAAGCTACTCAATTACGCCCCCCCCCCCCCCCCAGTCACCAAGAAGTTAAGGGACGCAGCGTTTCTGCACTGAAATATGAAAACAAGCTTCTCTAAATGGGCAGGTCTGGGTTTTCTTCCGTTTGGTGCCTAATTATGGCCCAGCACTGTTACAGCAGGAGGTGGCTAATCCGGCGTTGGCTCACAATGAAATTTTGGCACCTTGAAATGAAGCAGAAGATTAGGAAAATTCCAAGGGCGTTTCTCTGTAGCACTCTCTAACTTCACAACGTGGTATGAAATTGTCACTGCTTCGAGGGTCAAGTGGCAGTGTTACAAACGCCTGCCGTCAACACTGATGTTAGCCCACAAAACCCATTTCAGTTGATTGATCTGATTGAGTTAGCCTTGTTAGAGTATGTATGCAGTATGTTCTCACTCCCCTGGTGGTGCAGGGCTCCGTATTGGAACAGCAGCCAATGCTACTGGGGTGGCGTCGTGACAGCAGTGGCCGTGTCCACTTCATCATAGTGCAGCTGTTTCTTCGTGTGTATGTGTGGGAGATTCTCAATTAGACAAAAGTCTGCCCTTTTTGACTCCTCCGTCCTCCTCTCCTCTGGAAACCGATAAGTGGTCGAGACGGGTGTCAATTCGGTAGTAGGCGAACGGAGGAGTTTGCTCCCTTTCTCAATTACCTCCTTTAGCGAAGGATACTGAAGTGCATCCTCGGCGTGTCCTCTGTGGAAGAGTATTGAAATCTTGCGGCTGTGCGCCTTTTTGGTTGTGTGTCTGCAGCTGTTTCTGTGTGTACACTTGTGTGTGTTTGTATGACAAATGCATCCTTTCGTTCCTCAGAGCACATATGACCGCTGTCCTCTTGAGCTGGTGCGCTGCATCAAGCACATCCTTCACTCGGAGCAGAGGCTGGTGCAGGAGGCCAACAACGTGAGACTTACGCACACACAGAGTTTATAGAGCTGGAATGACTCCCTATTCTACAAGACAGCAAATCATATCAATTGTACAAAATGCTTTGTTCTATGATGTCGCTCTCTGTTGAACGGGCCCCTGGCGGCCTTGACTATACTTCATCCTGCTGGAGCTCTGTCATCCAATTGGACTGCTCTCTCACGGCCTCTCTCCCCGTTGGCAGGCCGTCGGGAGTGGCGGTGGGGGTGGGACCATGGACAGCCTGTCCCAGAGGCACCAGCAGATCAACCAGACGTTTGAGGAGCTGCGCGTGTCCACGCAGGAGACTGAGAACGAGCTGCGCAAGCTGCAGCACAACCAGGAGTATTTCATCATCCAGTACCAGGAGAACCTGCGCATCCAGGGTGAGACGCTGACTGCCTATATTACAGCAGCGTTTCTCAATGCATTCCTGGAGGGATTAACCCACTTGGGCACACTGTAGCAAAACGTTTCGCAACCAAAACAAGCATTTCTTGTTGGACAAGTTCAGGTAGTTCCTCTCCATTTCACGCTGTTTTCTTTCATGTTGTGCCTAATGAATACGACCCAGATTAAACTAATCGACTGCGCCTCAGGGCCTTGATGAGCTGAATCATGTTAGAGTGGATCAACCCTGTTAGTGGTTAGAGTAAAAGCCTGCATACTCCGTATAGTAGCTCTCCGGGTGGGTGTATGTAACGGGGAAATTAGATGTATTTACCCATGCCACCACCTCCACTTCTCCTTCAACCTCCCTCCTCTCATCTTCTTCCTCCATTCATCATCCCCCCCCCCCCCCCCCCTTTCCTTCTCCTCCTTCCCCCTCCACTCTGTAGCCCAGTTGAGCAGTCTGTCAGCCGTGCCGGCAGAAGAGCGAACCCAGAGGGAGACCAGCCTGCAGGCCAAGAGAGCCACCGTGGAGGCTTGGCTCACCAGGGAGGCCAACACACTGCAGAAATACAGACTGGTACGCTACTAAACACACACACACTGCAGAAACAGACGGGCAGATATACAGTGCATACACAAGCAAGACATTCAATACTACTAGATTGGATTGGCTTTACTTGGCTCATCGCGCTCTAGCTATTCCTTGTGGCGGGCTGGACGCCTGCAGACTGACCTCGGTCGTCAGTTGAACGGTTTTTCCTCCGACAGATTGGTGCGACTGGCTCCCAGGTTAAATGGGGTTTGGCGGGGGATGTTTTGGAGGACCTATTGATCGAAATTGGGGAGAAAAGGGTGGTAAAATACAAAAAATAAGTTCTAATGAACTACACAGGGTGGTGGAAGTGCATGGTTATGAGCTTGGTGCTCCTTTCCAATAAATATGGAGGGTCTTATTCTGGTGACATGATGATCGATGCCGTTAGACAAGTAAACTCTTCTTTCTCTTATCCATAATAATGTCATCATGTAGACTAGCCTACCCACACTGTATCTGCCAGCTGTTGGCTAGAGTGCACATGCCAAGACCAGAGTAGGCACATTTGCTATTTAACGCAACAGTTCTTGTGACAAAACTATCGGTAGATTTGAAAATGCGCCGGAAACATGTTGAACTTCAGATTTTTATTCGGTACATGAAAACTTAAGCAATAAAGTACATTTTGTGTGTACTTGAGTTGACTGTTTTTTTTATATTTTAAATCCACAAAAAAAACATGCCACTGGTGGGAACATGCACATATTTTCTTTAAGCAGATTCTAGAATATTCGCATGAAAATCTGTCGCCAATTGGATGGAAACCTAGCTTGCGTGTGTGTCTCTCCATTTGTGTGCGTTTGCAATTTAAAAAAAAAAAGTAACATTTGATTTTAAATTATTTTTATTTATTTTGTGTGTGTGTAGGACCTGGCGGAGAAGCACCAGAAGACTCTGGGCCAGCTGAGGAAGCAGCAGACGCTGATCCTGGATGAGGAGCTGATCCAGTGGAAGAGACGTCAGCAGCTGGCCGGCAACGGGGGACCCACTGAGGGGGGACTGGATGTCTTGCAGTCCTGGTGAGTCCCACCACACACACTCCCAGCTGTCCATTGCAGTCGATGCTGGCGACGCTCCTCTTGGGTTGCGGGGTAGGGGTGCTTTAGCGCTCCTGGCGCTGGTGTGCCACTTAGTCTCTCTCTAGCCACTCTCCTTTACAAATTGAACACAAACCGCTTTCCCATCCCTCACTCTGATTCTGTTTTTGTGTGTGCGCATCTCTGCTTATGTGTGTTTTTTCTTGGGGGCTTGTTCTTGTTCCCCTCTCCAGGTGTGAAAAGCTAGCGGACCTGATCTGGCAGAACCGGCAGCAGATCCGGCGGGCCGAACACCTGACCCAGCAGCTACCTCTGCCTGGCCCAATGGAGGAGCTGCTCACCAAGCTCAACTCTGACATCACCGACATCATCTCCGCTCTCGTCACCAGGTAGGGGTGGGTGTGTGGGGGAGGCATGTGGCGTTTGTTTTCCAGGTTATCCACAATAATGCAAAGAGTCCAGGTTTGTTAATGTGCTGATCATGATGTGAGTGTGTATGTGCTTCTGTACTAGTTTGCAGAACTGCATGCTCAGGGCAGTATAGCCCGATAGTTCTGCGTGTTTGTATTTGTAATCATTTGCCTCCAATTCCAGTCTAATGGAACTCATTTTTGATTATTTAAGAAAATACAAAGTGTTGGTCCAGATTCTATATATACTGAACAAAAATATAAACGCAACATGCAAAGATTTTACTGAGTTACAGTCCATATAAGGAAATCAGTCGATCGGGATAAATTCATTCATTTCAAATCTATGACTGGGAATATAGATATGAATTTGTTGGTCACATATACCTTAAAAAAAAGGTGTGGATGTGGATAGGGTTGCAAAGGGTCGGGAACTTTCCATGGGAAGTTAAGCCCTTGAATTTGGGAGATTTTGCTTAAAAATATTAGCTTATAACAGTGAACCTTTTTTTGTGGGATACAAATTAGGCAATTCTAGATTTTGTGGCATATTTTGGTTAAACTATCCCCAATGGAATTGCAACCCTCTGCATGCACAGTGCATTCTTCCATCACATGTACAGCTGATTCTCAAGTTCTTGCACACTAATGATATGCTATTGAGCCCACACTACTACACTGTCTGAGCCAAGGACTACGTGCTTTCTGGTAAGTTTTGATTACATTACTGGGTGGGGTGAATATATTTTATGACATTATTTTTTGTTAACTTGTAAATAGTAGCATACAGCAAAGTGTTTAACCTCTTCAGTCGACCCTCTACTTTTTTGAACATTCTGTTAAAAATCGCGCAACATTTCAGCGCCCTGCTAATGCCAGGAATATAGTATATGCATTTGCTTAGTCTGTGTGGATAGAAAACACTCAGACGTTTAAAAAACTGGTTAAATCACTGCTGTGGCTTTACCAGAACGGCATTTACATCGAAAAGCACAGGAAAAACTGATCACTGAAAATGGGGAAAATATATCCATGCGCTACTTGAACCCATTGATAAACGTGAACCACAATTAATTGACTGAGGTTGCAGTACCTACAGCTTCCACAGGGTGTCTAGAGTCTTGTCATTTCCCTTCGAGTTTTTTCTTGGTCAAACACATACAGGACACCGTATCTAATCCGGTCTAGGACCGGATATTTTCGTTGAGTTTCTAGCCGGACATTTTTCCAGACGGACAGCTAATAATCTTTACATCGCCTCCTGATGAATTTTATTGCTTATTAACGTTTACTAATACCTAAAGTTGCATTACAAACGTATTTCGAAGTGTTTTGTGAAAGTTTATCGTCGACTTTTTGAATTTTAAAAAATGACGTTTTGAAACAATGTTTTTTTCGTTTATCACACAGTCTACATATAACGATATCTAGGCTTTATATGGACCGATTTAATCGAAATAAAGACCCAAATAGTGTTTATGGGACATCTAGGAGTGCCAACAAAGAAGATGGTGAAAGGTAATGAATGTTTTCTATTTTATTGTGCGGTTTGTGTAACGCCGAAATGCTAATTATTTTGTTTATGTCCCCTGTGGGTCTTTTGGGGTGTTGCATGCTATCAGATAATAGCTTCTCATGCTTTCGCCGAAAAGCATTTTAAAAATCTGACTTGTTGCCTGGATTCACAACGAGTGTAGCTTTAATTCGATACCCTGCATGTGTATTTTAATGAACTTTTGAGTTTTAACTAATACTATTAGCATTTAGCGTAGCGCATTTGCATTTCCAGAGCTCTAGTTGGGACGCAAGCGTCCCGGGTAGAAGCAACAGGTTAAAGTAATTTCTAACTTGTTAACAATTTCTGCTAGTTAGTTTTTTTTGTGATCATGTGGGTTTTATCTTGCTTGAGCCTGCTGAGGAGTGTTAATTCACCTGTTTCCATACATTTTTCATTTGACAACATTTATCTTACAAATGAGTTGTTTAATCTAACTGCCTAACTATTTATCTGTACATGGAATATTATTTTTTATTTATATTCTTTTTACAATTGTTTTTCTAATCTTTACAGGATAATGCCACTGGCACTATCTGATGGGTGGAGTCATTTCACCGTAGCTAATGTAGAAGGAAAAGCTGTGTACATTTGCAAATACTGTGCCAAATCATATGTGAAGAATGCAACAAAGATGCAGAATCATCTGGCCAAGTGCATCAAGTTCCCTCAGCGCTCACAACAAGCAACCTCTGACAAAAGTCCCTCTACTTCTATTCGAGGTGAAAATGATGGATCAGACAACTTATCGATAGCAACAGCTCATGGTCCTCCTGGAATCAGAAGTTATTTTTGACTCAATGGAGGAATGTAGTCCGACGCATACACAGCTCGAGCAAGACATTCAACTGGTTCACCGCTGCTCACAGGCAATGTGTATTGGAAGAGATTTCTGAATGTTCTTCGCTCAGCATACACCCCTCCAACCAGAAATGCTTGATCTACTCATTTGCTGGATGCGGAGTTCAACAGAGTTTAGTGAAGGTCAAGCAAATCATAGAGAAATCAATCATCTCTGATGGGTGGTCGAATGTTCGTGGGCAAGGAATAATTAACTACATCATCTCCACCCCTCAACCAGTATTCTACAAGAGCACAGACACAAGGGACAACAGACACCGGTCTCTACATTGCAGATGAGCTGAAGGCAGTCATCAATGACCTTGAACCACAGAAGGTATTTGCACTGGTGACAGACAATGCTGCTAACATGAAGGCTGCTTGGTCTAAATTGGAGGAGTCCTACCCCCACATCACGCTCATTGGCTGTGCTGCTCATGCATTGAATCTGCTCCTCAAGGATATCATGGCACTGAAAACAATGGATACACTTTACAAGAGAGCCAAGGAAATGGTTAGGTATGTTATAGTAGCAATCTACCTCACTAAGCAAAGTGAGAAGAATAAGAGCACCACATGGAAGCTGCCCAGCAACACCTGTTGAGGTGGTGTTGTCATCATGTTTGACAGTCTCCTGGAGGGGAAGGAGTCTCCAAGAATTGGCCCTATCACAGTCTGCCGATATGGACAGCCCCATCAAGAGGATCCTCCTGGATGATGTATTTTGGGAGAGAGTGGTAAGCAGCCTGAAAATCTTGAAACTTATAGCAGTAGCCATTGCACAGATTGAGGGAGACCATGCCATTCTGTTTGATGTTCACACTCTGCTTGCAGATGTAAGAGAAGAAATCCATACCACCCTGCCCACTTCACTGCCCTGCGAACTCCTACCAGAGGAAACTGCAGTTCTGAATTGCATCAAAAAGCGTGCAGACTTCTGCCTGCAGCCCATACACGCCGCAGCGTACATGTTAGACCCCAAGTATGCTGGCAAGAGTATCCTGTCTGGTGCAGAGATCAACAAGGCCTATAGTGTCATCACTACCGTATCTCACCACCATGGCCTGGATGAGGGCAAGGTTCTTGGAGGTCTGGTAAAGTACGCTTCCAAGCAAGGGCTTTGGGATGGAGATGCAATATGGCAGTTGTGCCAACATGTCTCATCTGGTGGAAGGGACTTTGTGGATCTGAGGCTCTTTCCCCTGTTGCCTCCACCGTCTTCCAAATCCCACCAACATCAGCCGCTTCAGGGGGCAACTGGTCCTTGTTTGGGAACACACACACCAAAGCACGCAACAGGCTAACCAATACAAGGGTTGAAAATTTGGTGGCCATCCAGGGAAATTTGAGTCTTTTTGCGCCCGACAACGAGCTATCCTCAACAGGGTAGGAAAGTAACTGTGAAGATGAGGCCTCAAGAGTCTGATGTTCAAAAATTGGACATTGAGGAAGTCCAGGGAGAAGACATGGAAGCCTGAGAGGAAGACAACCAAAGCTTTAATTTCTAGACTATCATTTTAGAGATGTATGTTGAAAATGTTATTGGGAGATGCGATGGATCAATCAATATTCCCTTTTGTCCAATGAAATCATCCCATGTGACTTATTTGAAGTTCAATTCGTAACTAAATGTTTTTATTTTTATTGGAAGGATTTAATAATTTCCAATTATGTCTACTTATGATAAGGTAAAATATTTGTTTCTGTATGGTAAATATATCCAATGCAAAAAACATCTACATTTAATTGGTATTAACCTTGTTGAGGATGGCTATTCAGTCTGTCTACAAACAGGCTCTCAAAGTGCTCGATAGGAAGCCCAATAGCCATCATCACTGTTACATCCTCAGAAAGCATGAGCTCCTGAGTTTGGAAAATCTTGTGCAATACACCGCCACATGTCTTGTATTCACGATCCTAAATGGCCTGGCTCCCCCTCCACTCAGTATTGTTGTTAAACAGAAAACCCAAACATGTGGATCTGCTGCCATAAGGTCTGCGATGAGAGTTGACTATAGTTCCCTTAAGGAAAAGCACCTTTAGTGAATACGCTTTCTCTGTGGGAGCTTCCCATGTCTGGAATACACTGCCATCAGACACACACACACACACACACAACTGCACCACCTATCACACTTTTACAAAATGTATGAATACATGGCTAAAGGTCAATCAGATTTGTGATCATAATCCCTAGCGGTGTATTGCCTCTTTCCATGTCTGTAGCTTGTGAGGTGTGGAAACACTGTTGCTTTTATGAATTTTATCTGGCTGCTTTTTGTTCTATGTTGCTCTGTCTGTATGCTACGTCTTGCTTGTCCTATGTTGCGCTGCGTGTGCTCAATGATTGTCTATATTGTAATTGTTTTTAATAATCTGCCCAGGGACTGCGGTTGAAAAGTAGCCGGCTGGCTAAAACCGGCACTTTTACTGAAACGTTGATTAATGTGCACTGTCCCTGTAAAAATAAACTCAATATTAATTTGCTTTATATTCCCACGGAAAGTTTCCACCTCACACATTTTGGGGATAATTGTATCAGAAAACCAGTCAGTATCAGGTGTAACCACCATTTGCCTCGCACTTCTCCTTTGTAATGAGTTGATCCGACTGTTGATTGTGGAATGTTGTCCCACTCCTCTTCAATGGCTGTGCGAAGTTGCTGGATATTGGTGCAAACTGGAATATGCTGTCTTACTGAGTATCCCAAACATGCTCAATGGGTGGCATGTCTGAGTATGCAGGCCGCTGGGACATTTTCATCTATCCGGAATTGTGTACAGGTCCTTTCAACATGTTTCATCTGCCCGGTACAGTTGAACCCGTGATTCATCCATGAAGAGCACACTTCTCCAGTGTGTTAGTTGCCATCGAAGTTGAGCATTTGCCCATTGAAGTTGGCTATGATGCCGAACTGCAGTCAGGTCAAGACCATGGGAAGGACGACGAGCACGGAGATGCGCTTCCCCGAGACGGTTTCTGACTGTTTGTGGAGACATTCTTTGGTTGTGCAAACCCAGTTTCCTTAGCTGTGTCAATGGCTGGCGTCAGACGATCCCGCAGGGGAAGAAGCCGGATGTGGAGTTCCTGGGCTGGTATGGTTACACGTTCTGCTGTTGTGAGGCTGGTTGGACATACAGCCAAATTCTCTGGTACAGAAATGAACATTCAGTTCTCTGGCAACTGCTCTGGTGGACATTCCTGCAGTCAGCATGCAAATTGCATACGACTTCAATGTTGAGACATCTGTGGACATTGTGTTGTGTAACAAACTGCTCATTTTTAAAGTGGCCTGTGTAATGATCATGTGTGGTGATCATGCTGTTTAATTAGCTTCTTGATAAGCCACACCTGTCAGGTGGAAGGAGAAATGCTCACTAACATGGATGTAAACACATTTCTGGGGTCTTTTATTTCAGGTCATGAAACATTGGACCAACACTTTACATGTTTTATATTTTTGTTCAGTATATGATCATAAGTCATATAATGCCTGATAAGAGCACAATCAGGAACACCAACACTTTGTAGTTTCTTAAATTAACACAAAAATAAAGTGCAATATGGGTTTGAAATCAATATGTAAACATGGCTGACATTGCGTAGACCTATGCTATAAGGTTCTCTTACAAAGAGAAATATGCACTTGTGTGACTCATAAAGGTGGCGTGTCTGTAGCACGTACTTCTCATTTCACCCTCCGGGGTAATGTGATTGGCTGTCACTGTTAAGAAGCCCTGGAGGTCCATCCACCTGTAATGAGCACAACACCGGGTGCATTGACGACTTCTGCTTCAGCTTGCTTGTAGAGCGGGTACTGCTTGTTTGCTGAAGTCAGTGCGAGAGAGCCAAGTTCGTAATGTGGCACAAGCACTTTCACAAGGTCCTGAAACCCCCTATTCTTCTCAACCACCGAGAATGGGTGCATATCCGTGGCTATAAACATACCTATTTCTCTCTTGATTTTCTTAGGCCCGATCAGAATCTGCTGCGAAGGGCTGCTTGAATGCAGAGGGGAGGTGTAGTTATTTGTTTTGCTCTGGTGCACGGAATACTGGGGTGATGGGCTCTAGTTGCTTTAACGGAATAGCCAGATGACGAGAGATTCTGCTCCGATTTTCCTCGAGGCGTACAACCGTGTAGGCAGCCTGTAGGCCTAGTGTGTTAGATCTATTATGTATTCATTCAGCTTCAAAGTGCGTCCCAAACTGAGATCCCAAAACGGTTTGGTGTGAATCCGTGTACCGTTACACCCCTACAATCTGTAGGTCATGTCATTTTATCTTGTACGCAGCCTCTAATCTTTTAAATGCAGTATTTACCCACTTTCTCTCACTCTCTTTTTCTACCCAACCATCTTTCCTCCCTTGCTACATCCATCCCCCCCTCCACCTCCCTCAATCCCTCACCTATCAGTACGTTTATCATCGAGAAGCAGCCCCCCCAGGTGCTGAAGACCCAGACTAAGTTTGCGGCGACTGTGCGCCTACTGGTGGGCGGGAAGCTCAACGTGCACATGAACCCCCCACAGGTCAAGGCAGTCATCGTCAGCGAGCAGCAGGCCAAGGCCCTTCTCAAGAATGAGAGCACCCGCAAGTGAGAAGCCACACACACACCCTCTGACAGGCATACACACTTACAGACACACACAGGGCCATAGCCAGGGTCTGTGTTTTGGTGATGTCCGGATGGGGGTGGGGAGAAATGTTTGCCGTTTTAAAGCTTATTTCCTGTAATTTTACTCTTTTCCATGACTTATGCCATGTTAATATATCAGAGTGATGGAACAAATAGTGCCCTGCATGCCCGGTCTATAATTCAGCCATGATTATTACAGGTGTAGATAGCTAGCTAGACGACCTAGACTAATTTACCAATTACATTTAGTTTGTCTTTTACAGACGGGCTAATTCAGTGACTGTCAGTGATTTTGTTTAGAATCGCGCTGTAATGGATAGCTGCCGTTTTACGGTCTCCTGACCAATTCTTTTTTTTGTTGCACAGATCTTAACATTTTTTGTACATAATGTTTCCGCCATTGTTTCCTATGACCGAAAAGACCTTCTGGACATCAGAACATCGATCACTAACCTCGATTTGCATCACAGGAGGTTGGATCATAATTGGTCACATGGACACAGAGAGAAACCGATTACACTGGGTGTACAAAATATTAGGAACACCTGCTTGTTCCTTTACACACTGACTAGGTGAATCCAGGTGAAAGCTGTCATACCTTTGTGGATGTCGCCTGTTAAAAACCACTTCAGTCAGTGTAGACCGGTTAAAGAAGGATTTTCAAGCCTTGAGACATTGTTTTATGTGCCATTCAGAGGGTGAATGGGCAAGACAAAAGATTTAAGTGCCTTTGAACGTTGTATGGTAGTAGGTGCCAGGTGCACCAGTTTTAGTGTGTTAAGAACTCAAACGCTGCTGGGTTTTTCACACTCAATGAAACTGATTGTGGAAAATGTATGCTCAGTTAGTTGTGCACCGTATTGCTGTACCGCTAGCAACATTTTAGCAACAGACTTATGGGCTAGCTGTCTAGTCTGTGTGTTATAAATGTGCAATGAGCATAAAATAGATGCATAAGGAATTGGCAAATCGTTCTCATTCTGAGAAATTAGCATCTTATCCAGGTAGGCCATTTGATTTCAACATCTAAACAAAGTGAACGACCTATCGTTCAAACGGTTGGAGACAGACAGGAGGGTGTATTCATAACAGTTCAACTGTTCTACCTTGTTAGCAAAGCAAATAGATCCAAGAGGGCTGCACTTTAAATATAAAGATTAGCTGGCTACTCACTAGCATTGGGCTTGTGCTTGAGAGATTTTTGAGACCTGTTAACTTTCTATAATGCCTGCTACCAGAGTTGGTCATTATTGTTGGATGTGCATTGTACATGGATGGTTCTGGTTAGTTTTTTTTAAACAAATAGGGCATATTTATAGACATGAAAGCCAGATCTGTGAATATAACTATTTTGATTAAATGATTAACTTATTTGTGGGTCTTATGGTTGAAGGATCATATTTACTCTAGGTTTAATTTTACAAGGCCTGAATTCATGAATCATTCCTGGATGTTTGAAATGCAGTGTATTGACTTTTTATTACATTTTTTTAATTGTCCAACAAAAACAGCTGGTGTCTATTTACCACCACTAACCGATGCTGGCAGTAAGACCAACCTCAACGAGCTGTATAGGGCCAGAAGCGAACAGGAAAATGCTCTTTCTAGCATGTCACCTGTGCAACTAGAGGATACAAAAGTCCATCGCCTTTATTCAGTAGTCAGTGTGGAGCTGCTGGACGAATGGCAAGTAATTTTGTTTGGCAGCCAGCTAGCTAACTAGCCAAACAAAATGCTATGCGATCATTTGAATGATACATCAATTCAGCACTCCCCCATCCCCCCCCCACCTGCCCTGGTTGGATGAACAATGTGGACTGTGGTGTGAGGGGTTGAGAGATGCCCGTCTCCATAGGGGACTATTACTGACTACTGCCGAGGTGTTGTGGTCTTTCTGGCGCTTATAGCTACCAAAGCATCACCTAGATGGGTGCTACACTTTAGTAGTGGACTATCCAGCCTACCTACAGAGGAGGAGGAGTCAACAAACAAGGATGAAGAGCTACAACCCTGTCTAAGTAACTGATTGATGCTGCTCCCTTTCTGTGCCATCAAAGCTCCTTTCGCTTAAGCTACTGCCAAGCCCTTTTTGAATTGCCTTGCTGAACAACAACTTATCGTCGGAAGTTGTGGAAGACCATCGCTCAAGACCTGCCAGATCTCTACATTTGTTTTTTGTTTTTACAGCGTCTTTGAGATTCTCTTTGTAATGAAAAGCACTATATAAAATAAATGTATTATTACTCCACACACAGAATCAGATACAAAGTTCTCCCTCGCCCTCCATTTGTCAAATCTGACCATAACTCTCTATCCTGATTCCTGCTTACAAGCAAAAACTCAAACAGGAAGTACGGAAGTTGTCCGATTAAGCAGATGCTAAGCTACAGGACTGTTTTGCTAGCACAGACTTTAACATGTTCTGGGATTCATCCGATGGAATTGGCATCATTAAGTAAGTGCATCGATGCCGTCGTCCCCAGAGTGACCTTAACGCACATATCCCAACTAGAAGCCAGGGATTACAGGCAACAGCTGCACTGAGCTAAAGGCTAGAGCTGCTGCTTTCAAGGAGCGGGATACTAATCTGGACACTTATAATAAATCCTGCTACGACCTCCAAGCCATCAAACAGGCAAAGCATCACAACAGGACTAAGATCAAACCCTACTACGCCGGCTCTGATGCTCATCGGATGTAGCAGGGCTTGCAAACTATCATGGATTTACAAAGGGACACGCAGCCACGAGCTGACCTGTGATGCGAGCCTACCAGACGAGCTAAATGCTTTCAAAGATCGCTTCGAGGCAAGCAACACTGAACCATGCATGAGAGTGCCAGCTGTTCCAAATGACTGATCACGCTCTCCGTAGCTGATGTAAGACTTTTAAACAGGTTAACATTTACAAGGTCACAGGGCCAAGCCGGTAATCAGGATGCATGCTCTGGAAAGTGTCTTCACTGACATTTACAACCTTTCTCTGACCCGGTCTGTATTACCTACATGTTTCAAGCAGACCACCATTGTCCCTATGCCCAACAACGCCATGGTAACCTGTCTACATGACTATCGCCCCGTAGCACTCACATCTGTAGCCATGCAATGCTTTGAAGGCTGGTCATGGCTCACATCAAGGCCATCATCCCAGACACCCTGGACCCACTCCAATTTGCATACTTCCTCCACAGATGACACAATCTCTATTGCACTCCACACTGCCCACTCCCATCCTGACAAGAGGTACACCTATGTGAAAATACTCATTGACTACAGCTCAATGTTTAACATCTTAGTGCCCTCAACTCATCACTAAGCAAAGGACCCTGGGACTGAACACCTGACGGGCTGCCCCCAGGTGGTGAGGGTAGGCAACAACACAACACGTACAGCTGCACCATTGAAAGTATTTTGACTGGCTTCATCACCGCTTGGTATGGCAACTGCTTGGCATCCGACCGCAAGGCGCTACAGAGGGTACACCAGGCGGTGACAGAGAAACGCCCTAGAAATGGTCAGACTCCAGCCACCCAAGTCAGGCTGTTCTCTCTGCTACCGCACGGCAAGCGGTACCAATGCACCAAGTCTGGAACCAACAGGACCCTGGTCAGTTTCTATCCCAAAGCCATAAGACTACTAAATAGTTGGTCCGGGTAGCTATTTGCTTAGTTGAATAGTTATCTGCATTGACCGTTTTGGAGGTAATGTTTTTGACTCATCACATATGCTGCTGCTACGGTTTTATCTATCAAATCCAATTTTTTGTCACGTGCTGAATACTACAGGTGTAGACCTTACCGTGAAATGCTTACTTACAAGCCCTTAACCACTGTATTCGTAGTAATATGTACATGCAGTTGAAGTCGGAAGTTTACATACACCTTAGCCAAATACATTTAAACTCAGTTTTTCACAATTCCTGACATTTAATCCTAGTAAAAATTCCCTGTCTTAGGTCAGTTAGGTTCACCACTTTATTTTATGAATGTGAAATGTCAGAATAATAGTAGATATAATGATTTATTTCAGCTTTTATTTCTTTAATCACATTACCAGTGGGTCAGAAGTTTACATACACTCAATTAGTATTTGGTAGCATTTGCCTCTAAATTATTTAACTTGGGTCAAACGTTTTGGGTAGCCTTCCACAAGCTTCCCACAATAAGTTGGGTGAATTTTGGCCCATTCCTCCTGACAGAGCTGGTGTAACTGAGTCAGGTTTGTAGGCCTCCTTGCTTGTGCACGCTTTCTCTGTTCTTCCCACACATTACCTATAGGATTGAGGTCAGGGCTTTGTGATGGCCACTCCAATACCTTGACTTTGTTGTCCTGAAGCCATTTTGCCACAACTTTGGAAGTATGCTTGGGCTCATTGTTCATTTGGAAGACCCATTTGCGACCAAGCTTTAACTTCCCGACTGATGTCTTGAGATGTTGCTTCAATATATCCATAGAATTTTCCTTCCTCATGATGCCATCTATTTTGTGAAGTGCACCAGTCCCTCCTGCAGCAAAGCACCCCCACAACATGATGCTGCCACCCCGTGCTTCACGGTTGGGATGGTGTTCTTCGGCTTGCAAGCATCCCCCTTTTTCCTCCAAACATAACGATGGTAATTATGGCCAAACAGTTATATTTTTGTTTCATCAGACCAGAGGATATTTCTCCAGAAAGTACGATCTTTGTCCCCATGTGCAGTTGCAAACCGTAGCCTGGCTTTTTTATGGCGGTTTTGGAGCAGTGGCTTCTTCCTTGCTGAGCGGCCTTTCAGGTTATGTCGATATAGGACTCGTTTTACTGTGGAAATAGATACTTTTGTACCTGTTTCCTCCAGAAACTTCATCAAGGTCCTTTGCTGTTCTGGGATTGATTTTCACACCAAAGTGCGTTCATCTCTAGGAGACACAACGTGTGTCCTTCCTGAGTGGTATGATGGCTGCGTGGTCCCATGGTGTTTATACTTGCATACTATTGTTTGTACAGATGAACGTGGTACCTTCAGGCGTTTGGAAATTGCTCCCAAGGATGAACCAGACTTGTGGTCTACAATTTAAAAAAGTAAAATAAAAAATCCTGAGGTCTTGGCTGATTTCTTTTGATTTTCCCATGATGTCAAGCAAAGAGGCACTGAGTTTGAAGGTAGGCCTTGAAATGCATCCTAACTGACTTGTCAATACTATAGTTTGTTAACAAGAAATGTGTGGAGAGGTTAAAAAACGAGTTTTAATGACTCCAACCTAAGTGTATCTGCCTCAGTTACCTTGTACCTCTGCACATCAACCCGGTACTGGTACCCGTGTGTATATAGCCACGTTCTACTTTGTGTATTAATTATTACTTTTGTTATTGTGTTATTGCATTACTATTATTTCTCTCTTTTCTTTCTTTCTGCATGGCCAGGAAGGGCCTGGAGGAAACGGGTACAAAAGTATCTATAAGCATTTCACTGTTAGTCTACACCTGTTGTTTACGAATGTGATGTGGAAGATTTGATATATAATGAGGAAAACTGCTAATGCGCAACTAAGTTTTGAAATTGCACCTTGTGTATTCAAACTTTCAGCAGTAAGTTAAAGCCCTGATTGAGTTCCTAAAAAAAATAAAAAAAATTTTTTTTTATTTTTTTACTGAGGTCCGGACCACTTGTCTTTGTTGGCTATGGCCCTAAACACACACACAAAATGTGAAACTTCTACTCGGTCCAATTCTAGGGCCACTACTGTCACCCGCAACCAAAAGTTGACAAATATACACATTTGTACATGTACACACACACGCACACAACAGTTTGACGGATTTATGTCTCTTGTCTGTGTTGCAGTGACAGCAGTGGAGAAATTCTCAACAACAACTGTGTGATGGAATACCACCGGACCACAGGAACCCTGAGTGCTCACTTCAGGAACATGGTGAGTTAGGATAAATAAGCAACCAACGCACAGGAACCCTGAGTGCTCACTTCAGGAACATGGTGAGTGAGGATAAATGTACATGTACAGGTGTATTAACCCTTTACACCGTTGGGAATTGGCCAGAAGAAATATGAAAAGCACATGCATAAGCTTGGTAGCATTTGAAAGGGAACAATTTGGAGATTACGGGAGCATTATTAGACCAAAGTTGAGGATACAACGGTTCACCTGACACAAGACTGAATCCAAACATTACAGAGTTGATCTTATGTGCATTTTACATTTACTGTACTTTTTGCTGCATTTGTTGATAACGACATCTGAAAATACATTCAGTAACATGATAAGAATATTCCTGCAAAATGTGGGGTAGGTGCAACATAAGTCAAAAGAAAAATGACGACAAGAGCTCCCCTATGTGCTGTTGAGGAACTAGAGCAAGCACACTTGTAGTTTTGTTTGGAACACAGCCCTGCATCACACAATTACTGTTTACGGTGTATCCAAAAACGGGCCATTTTATAAATCGCGATCTAAGGTGGGCATCATTTGAAAGCTTGTTTTATTGCCAACATGACCAGCTACGTTTATAAAATATGATCTTAGTGTTTGGGCTTTCACAGGGCAATTCAGGTAGAAATGAGTCATGCGTGCGTTCAGGTGTGTGTTCCGCAGCTCATTTTCTTGACAATGGACAAACCGGTTCATTCTGTTCAGAACATCACAGGGTTGTGATGCCATGTCATCTTGTGACTGTACATCAGACGTGGTGATCATAAACGTTGAAACTATGTTATGGAAAGGGGAAGTACACATTTTGGTGTTTAATGTAATCCTCAATGTCTCATCTTTCACAATACATAGTCCTCTTAATTTACATTGTTTCCATCTCTGACAACAAATGTGCAAAGGTTGTCCAATTTAGCGGCAGGGGTTTGGGGTAATTTCTTGTTGCGAGCGGTGCTCAAGTTCAGAACGGCTGTCAGTCAAAACCCATAAAGTGCTTTGAAGCGCAGAGCCTAAGTTTAACTGTACAGCCAGCTTGTTCCAATTTAGGGGCTTATCAGTGCTCAAATCTGCCATTTTCAACCTATATACAGGTACGAGTGTAAAGGGTTGATACGCATGTGTGAATTGGAAATGTGTTTTTTTGCATATCCCAACTCCCCCTGAGACACCCTCGGAGAGTGGGGTCACGGCCTGGGTCGCCATTATCAACGGCGACCCTGGAGCTATTAGGTTTAAGTGCTTTGTTCAAGGGCACGTCGGCAGATTTTTCACCTTGTCAGCTCGGGGATTCGTTACTGGCCAAACACTCTAACCGCTAGCTTAGAATGAGTTATACTTATAAATACAATTACATTACTGATTTATTTTAATTGGCGTTTTACTCAAACCTTTTGTGGTTTTGCCAAATTGTGATACATATATGTACATGTGGTCAAAATGTTGCAGTATTTTTGTAGTTGTGGTCGATAAGCAGAGATTGTGTTGTGGTCTCTCCTGTGCTGTGTAGTCCCTGAAGCGGATCAAGCGGTCGGACCGTCGCGGGGCAGAGTCGGTCACAGAGGAGAAGTTCACTGTCATGTTTGAGTCTCAGTTCAGCGTGGGGGGCAACGAGCTGGTCTTCCACGTCAAGGTTACAGGAAAATCCACTTCTAGAAACACCAGAGCCCAGTTTGTCTAAACATTTAATCCAAATCGAAATAATCCTGTGTTCAATTCTGTGTAGTCTGTGGGCCCTCTTTTTAAAAAAAAATTTTTTATGCAGTTTTTAAGGCAAAGAGAAGCAAATCTCTAACATACCTCATCATAATGCTATTACAAAGATCATGTTCTATGATACCATGATATTTGGTTTAAATATTGTCCGCATCCTTAAATGAAAGGGGAATTGAATGGGGCAACAAGATTGAGACAATACAAGATCATTTTGATCAGATTGGATGTCTTTCATTTCATTGACATCCATTCTTTAGTGAACTTTGAGTAGGATGACTTAAATTAGTCTATTTAATCACTTAATGCAGTCAGTGTAACTTTTATTTTGTACCCCCCCCCCCCCCCCCCCCAGACATTATCTCTCCCCGTCGTGGTGATAGTTCACGGTAGTCAAGACAACAACGCCACGGCAACGGTCCTGTGGGACAACGCTTTTGCAGAGCCGGTGAGTTTATTGGACTTTACTGGAAGACACTTTGCATACACCCCTGTCTCTTATCTGCCACTGTAGTTTATCTAAGCGTTGGAAAGTTTCGGAACAACTCCTGTATATATCATTCTTATCTCTTTCCCTGATTTCCCTTTTTTTTTTGCTGTTCCAACCCTCTTTTTCTCTCCCTCATACACACACTCTGCTTTCCTCCTCCATCCCCCTCCCCCAGGGCAGGGTGCCATTTGTCGTTCCTGACAAGGTACTGTGGCCCCAGCTGTGTGAAGCCCTAGACATGAAATACAAGGCAGAGATGCACAGTGCCCGCGGCCTCTGCGACGACAACCTGGTCTTCCTGGCCCAGAAGGCATTCAGCAGCGCCAGCATAAACCCAGAAGACTACCGCAACATGACCATGTCCTGGGCCCAGTTCAACCGGGTACGTCCGTTTTTGATTAAGACTTTTAGATTGCTTTACCACAGCAGTGACTATTATTACCGCCACATGATCATGTCTTGGCCCCAGTACAAACAAGTTCTAACCGTTTCACCACTGACTACTGCTGCGACATGACCATTAAACCACTGGAATAGGGATTGTTACCTCACAGATTTAAAGCTGGAATCCACAATGACGAAACGGCCACGTCCGTTTGCGGTATTAAACACAAAAATAATTTTACTGTAAACAACAGTATTTTTTTCTGCCCCTTGGACTTCATTTCACACACAATGAAAGAGCACTATGTATTGTAATTTAGTTGACCATTCTCAACAACGCTCCTCAGCTCGGCAACAATAACAATGGTGGTGGGGAGGCCAGTGGCATTGTTTGACCCTACTGCGGATTGCATCTTTAAGACTTTAACAGCAATGCCAGTGTCAAAGTATTTGCAATAGAAAGAAAACCAATGGTATTGTGAACCAGGTTTGATTATCTATGCTATCCACAGGAGAGCTTGCCAGGGAGGAACTTCACTTTCTGGCAGTGGTTTGACGGAGTCATGGAGCTCATGAAGAAACACCTGAAGCCCCACTGGAATGACGGGTAAGAGAGGAGTGCTTCAATTCAGAGCTTTTCCATTAGTCGATGTGTGGCCAAATTTTCTGGACGCTTCTTCCCTATAGCTTAACAACCGTACCTTTTGCGCTCGTGCGGGATTATCTACTTTACACAACAGCAAAAAGTACGTACCTGCTGCTCGCTCTGCTACCGCTTCCGCCTCCTTCCTGTTCTCACTCACCCCCACACATGATCGGCCGTCTTTGTCTGGTGTTCAAACTTTGACAAACTGCAACTGTAAAAGTGCCTTCCTCTGTTGTAAGCTGTCTGTAATAAACGACAATCGAATTTACTGCTCGCACACATTGTCACAATCTGTGGGACGGGGCGGTTTAATTCGCTCCTGTAGCCTCAGCCTTTCCATTAACCCTGTTATTAGACCATTTTTGATGAAAGGAATGAGTTGAATAAGCAGCCTTTTGACCATACTCTTATTGTGAAAATATGTCTTTAGAATTGTGCAATGAAATAGGGGAACGTGTGTGTGCTCGTTTAAAAACTTCTTTTTTTTTTACATATTGTGTGTGAATTTGTGAGTGCTTGCGAGACGTTAACTTCCATACTGTGTGTGTGCGTGTGTACTGCGTACGCATGTGTGTATGTTTACGTACTGCGTATTCGTGTTACGCAGGGCGATCTTGGGCTTTGTGAATAAACAGCAGGCCCAGGACATGCTGATGTCCAAGCCCAACGGGACCTTCCTGCTCCGCTTCAGTGACTCTGAGATCGGGGGCATCACCATCGCCTGGGTGGCAGAGAACCCTAACAAAGCGGGTACTGTACTCTACTACCCACCTAGGAGTAAGCAGAGTGTTTTCGGGCCAATACATGAGCCTATGCATGGTTCTCCACATCGTGTGATGGAGTGTAGGTAATTGAGGCAGGAAAAACGTTGTTGCCGATTTATTCAGTTGGTTGACAAACGGCTAACATAACGTAGATGCATATGATCTTAATATGTGACTTGTACACAAAGCTACTTAATGGACCTTTTAGATGTTCTCTGTCGCCTTAGTCCAGGTCTCTCCCTCAACAAAAATGTGATGTCAATGAGCCTAATCTGGCTAAATTGAGGTTGAAAGGATATTTTTCTATGATATTGTTCTCCAGGGGAGAGGCTGGTGTGGAACCTCATGCCGTACACCACCAAAGACTTTTCCATCCGCTCACTAGCCGACCGCATCAGTGACCTCAACCACCTTATGTTCCTCTATCCCGACCGGTCCAAGGACGAGGTGTTCTCCAAGTACTACACCCCTCCCCTCTGTACGTACCCTCCTCCTCATCCTTGACTTTATTTTTGTTTCTTAAATAAGTTAAGGTGATCTCAAATTTGTCTGTTCTCATTTTCTCTCAGCAAAAGCAGTGGATGGCTACGTCAAACCACAGATCAAGCAGGTTGTGCCAGAGTACGTATACTGTCATGCATATAACAATTTTGTACTATTTCTAAACCCACATACTGAACCAATAATACCCCATTCCAAATCTGGCGCTAGCCTCTACCCTATCATATGGCGATTTGTAATTGGGCAATTGTGTCTAAATTACTTTTCTTTGTTTTTCTTTTGGTTTATGATAAAGACTCATGAAGCATTTCTAAGTTATATTCTTCAATAATCAATGGGTAAATACCCAAAATGTAAACAGTTTCCCAAATCCCAGACTGTAGCTTTAATGTGATTGTGCTTCCTGTCCTCCCTGTAGATTCACTACTCCCAACCCTGAGCCGTCCAGTGGGAACCCCACCTACATGGACCAGGCACCCTCCCCGTCAGTGGCTCACCCCATCAACTTTGCAATTTTCCCTCCCATGTAAGTACACTACAGATGGGGAAAGTATCAATGTACAGCAGTGACTAGTCATTAGATGACATGCAGTTCCCTCTAAGCTGCGTGCTTGCCCGGCTACCCACCTCCCCCCACGACGGCCACGCAGAAGAAATACCAGCTCACGCAGAGACGCACAAGTATACTCCGTTAGTTTACACTATATATTTATATCAGGGTTTCCCTCTAATATGGGACTTGTGATTGAATCAACATATCACCAACCCTTTGAAAGCAACAAAACTAGCGTTGCAAGATTGAGTCGTAGGTTGTTGTAGGTAGAGCGCACTAGAGGAGAATTCTGACAGGTAACCTACGAGCGGTATTTTTCTTTATCCCACCATCGCGAGTGGGTGCGCTTATCAGATCAAAGTGCAGATTCGCGTGTGCACATTTGTTGATATTTACAAGTTATTAGCCCATATAGATGTATATCTGTAAATATATTTATGTGTGTATGTATAATTAAAAACTACATTGTGTTTTATGTAGGAATTGGTTTGAAGCCGAAGAATAAAATAAATTCACATGAGCACCCAATATGCGTATTTCACTCATGCGCTATTTTACTTCCAACAATGTGTAGGCAGGTTGCTTAGGATTCAAACATTCTCAAACAGCCTAATTCATACTCTTCAGCGGCATAATGGACTTTACAGTGACCTGCTATTAAAATAATGTTTATCATTAGGCTATAGTAGGTCAAAGCTGTGTGCTACAAAACCTGGGTAGCTCATGGGTGAAGTACGCATGTGAATTTTGCTACACGTTTGAATCATCAAAAACCAGAAAGCAACATTTGTCCGGTGAAGTCCACAAAACATTTTATGTAACAATCAGATACTTGACTTACAACATGGTCAAGCAAGTTAATTTAACAACCTCTACAGGATCGGTGTCCCTCACGCGTTACGGTTGAGCTAACGTAGGCTAATGTGATTAGCATGAGGTTGTAAGTAACAAGAAAATGTCCCAGGACATAGACTTATCTGATATGGGCAGAAATCTTAAATTCTTGTTGATCTAACTGCACTGTCCTATTTACAGTAGCTATTATAGTGATAGAATACCTTGCTATTGTTTGAGGAGTGCACAGTCATGAACCTGAAAATGTATTAATAAACCAATTAGGCACATTTGGGCAGTCTTATATAACAGTTTGAACAGAAATGCAATGGTTAATTGAATCCGTCTAATACTTTGCACAAAAAATCTAAATTGCACCTGGGCTGGAATAATACATTTTGGCCTTTCTCTTGTATTTCAAAGATGGAACAAAAAAACATTTTTTTTGTTTTTTAAATTTGTGTTATCGTTTACCAGAGCTGTCAAAGATCTGTGAAATGTTTTATATTTTCCTACATTCATTTCACATTTCCACAAACTTCAAAGTGTTTCCTTTCAAATGGTAGCAAGAATATGCATATCCTTGCTTCAGGTTCTGAGCTGCAGGCAGTTAGATTTGGGTATGTCATTTTAGGCGGAAATTGGGGGGGGGGGGGGGGGTTGTTGAGGTTTGCTTCCAACATTTTCGGACTACCTAACAGCTGTTGATTTAAAACCAGAGTTACCGCAAGTTGCAAAGAAAACAGGAGCTGCCTCCACTATTCCAGCACCATTTCAACACCAAATCACCTATGCTTAGTCTAATACAGTGACAACTTAAAAATACCAAAAGTTTTTGTCCAATCAACTGTAAGCTAAATATGTTGTGGCTGTACATGGCACTGATTTGTGTGTGTTGACTCACTCTACTTGTAGAGGAACGCAAATGTCATCCTCTTTCATGTTGCTGAAACGGTCTATGACTCCATCATATAGTACACACTTATTAGATTTTGTTGTCCTAGGCTACCTGGCTAAATTGCTTGCTCGCTAGCCTAACTTATTTCATGGGCAACTATGAGCCAGCATGTTAACATTAGCCTACTACATATTGAACTTCAATCATCTAAGGCCAGGCGTACAATGTATGAGTTTATGGCTAGATCAGAATCGCCATTATAATCATTAGCCGGTACGGAGATTTAAGTAAAACCACAAGTCCAAATCCCGATCTTCATCCATGGCTAATTTAGGAAATGGACGATTTTAGCCACTGGAGGACAATGACACTTTCTGTCAATTACATTTTATTTTATTGTGATTGGTGTGAAGCCAAATCCAAGCTGGCTTCCCTTGACACTTTTTTTTTTTTTTTTTTTTTTCTACTCCAGGACCATTCAAAGTTGAGCTCACTCAGTTTAGCTCAACCCTGATTTACTATTATTTTCATACCAAAGGAGGCCAAATGCTCGCTGGCTTTCCTTACTATTCAATTCAATGATATTGGGGGGGGGTTCTAAGCTGACATTTGGAATTGTTGTCTGATGGTGACAGTAAGCTTTCATTGCACAGTGTTTGGTTGTTCGTTCACTCTGTACTGATTTTAAAGATTTATTTCTCTGGCTTGGTTAAAAAAAACATGTCTAAAACAGTTGCTGTATTGAAACCGGTAACATAGCTAACCAAGTTGGCAAGCGCAATGTTTTATACAGTACATTTTAGTACGTTACAGCCTTATTCTAAAATATATTAATTAAAAATACAAAATCCTCATCAATCTACACACAATACCCCATAATGACAAAGCGAAAACAGGTTTTTAGAAATGTTTGCAAATGTATTTATAAAAATAAAAAAAATTAACGGTGACTTCCCAAGTGGTGCAGTATTCTAAGGCACTGATCAGTGCTAGATACGTCACTACAGATCCTGGTTTGATCCATCCTGGGCTGTGTCGGAACTGGCCGCGAACAATTGGCCAAGCGTCGTCCGGGTTAAGGGAGGGTTTGGCCAGCTGGGATGTCCTTGTCCCATCGTGCTCTAGCAACTCCTTCTGGCGGCCGGGCTCATGCATGCTGGCTTCAGTTGCCAGCTGTATGGTGTTTCCTTCCACACATTGGTACGGCTGGCTTCCGGGTTAAGCGAGAAGTGTGTCCTGAAGCAGTGCGGCTTGGCGGGGTCTTGTTTCAGAGGACACATTTCTCTCGACCTTCACCTCTCCCGAGTCCGCATGGGAGTTGCAGCGATGGGACAAGACTGTAACTACCAATTTGAATATCACAAAAAGGGGATAAAAAGTACATAAAAAATATGTTAATAATTAAATTAAATAAACATAATTTACATAGGTATTCAGACCCTTTGCTATGAGACTCAAAATGTAGCTCCTGTTTTCATTGATCATCCTTGATGTTTGGAGTCAACCTGTGGTAAATTCAATTGATTGGACAGGATTTGGAAAGGCACACACCTGTCTATATAAGGTCCCACAGTTTACAGTGCATGGCAGAACAAAAACCAAGCCATGTGGTCAAAGGACTTGTCCGTAGAGCTCCGAGACAAGATTGTGTCGAGGTACAGATCTGGGGAAGGGTACCAAAAAATTGCTGTGGAATTGAATGTCCCCAAGAACACACTTGCTTCCATCATTCTTAAATGGAAGAAGTTTGGAAAAACCAAGAGACTTCGTAGAGCTGGCCGCTGAGCCAAACTGAGCAATCGGGGGAGAAAGTGCATTGGTCAGGAAGGTGACCAAGAACCCGATGCTCACTCTGATAGAGCTCCAGTGTTCCTCTGTGGAGATGGTTGTCCTCCTGGAACTTTCTCCCATCTCCGCAGCACTCCACCTATCAGGCCTTTATGGTAGTGGCCAGACAGAAGCCACCCCTCAGTAAAAGGCACATGACAGCCCGCTTGGAGTTTGCCAAAAGGCACCTAAAGGACTCTCAGACCATGAGAAACAAGATTATCTGGTTTGATGAAACCAAGATATAAGTCTTTGACCTGAATGCCAAGCGTCACATCTGGAGGAAACCAGGCACCATCCCTACGGTGAAGCATGGTGGCGGCAGCATCATGCTGTGAGATTGTTTTTCAGCTCCAGGGACTTGTAGACTAGGACAACAGGACAACGACCCTAAGCACACAGCCAAGACAACGCAGGAGTGGCTTCAGGACAAGTCTCAATGTCCTTCAGTGGCCCAGCCAGCACCCGGACTAGAACCCGGTAGAACATCTCTGGAGAGACCTGAAAATAGCTGTGCAGCGACGCTCCCCATTCAACCTGACAGAGCTCGAGAGGAACTGCAGAGAAGAATGGGAGAAACTCCCCAAATATAGGTGTGCCAAGCTTGTAGCGTCATACCCAAGAAGACTCGAGGCTGTAATCGCTGCCAAAGGTGCTTCAACAAAGTACTGAGTAAGGGGCTTGAATACTTATGTAAATGTGATATTTCAGTTTTTGCATTGTCATTATGGATGGATCTCAGCGACCACTGCCTCATTGCCTGTATCCGCTACGGTGCCGCAGTCAAACGACCACCCCTCATCACTGTCAAACGCTCCCTAAAACACTTCTGTGAGCAGGCCTTTCTAATCGACCTGGCCCGGGTATCCTGGAAGGACATTGACCTCATCCCGTCAGTTGAGGATGCCTGGTCATTCTTTAAGAGTAACTTCCTCACCATATTAGATAAGCATGCTCCGTTCAAAAAATGCAGAACTAAGAACAGATACAGCCCTTGGTTCACTCCAGACCTCTGACTGCCCTCGACCAGCACAAAAACATCCTGTGGCGGACTGCAATAGCATCGAACAGTCCCCGCGATATGCAACTGTTCAGGGAAGTCAGGAACCAATACACGCAGTCAGTCAGGAAAGCTAAGGCCAGCTTCTTCAGGCAGAAGTTTGCATCCTGTAGCTCCAACTCCAAAAAGTTCTGGGACACTGTGAAGTCCATGGAGAACAAGAGCACCTCCTCCCAGCTGCCCACTGCACTGAGGCTAGGGAACACAGTCACCACCGACAAATCCATGATTATCGAAAACTTCAACAAGCATTTCTCAACGGCTGGCCATGCCTTCCGCCTGGCTACTCCTACCTCGGCCAACAGCTCCGGCCCCCCCCCAGCTCCTCGCCCAAGCCTCTCCAGGTTCTCCTTTACCCAAATCCAGATAGCAGATGTTCTGAAAGAGCTGCAAAACCTGGACCCGTATAAATCAGCTGGGCTTGACAATCTGGACCCTCTATTTCTGAAACTATCCGCCGCCATTGTCGCAACCCCTATTACCAGCCTGTTCAACCTCTCTCTCATATCGTCTGAGATCCCCAAGGATTGGAAAGCTGCCGCAGTCATCCCCCTCTTCAAAGGGGGAGACACCCTGGACCCAAACTGTTACAGACCTATATCCATTCTGCCCTGCCTATCTAAGGTCTTGAAAGCCAAGTCAACAAACAGGTCATTGACCATCTCGAATCCCACCGTACCTTCTCCGCTATGCAATCTGGTTTCCGAGCCGGTCACGGGTGCACCTCAGCCACACTCAAGGTACTAAACGACATCATAACCGCCATCGATAAAAGACAGTACTGTGCAGCCGTCTTCATCGACCTTGCCAAGGCTTTCGACTCTGTCAATCACCATATTCTTATCGGCAGACTCAGTAGCCTCGGCTTTCGGATGACTGCCTTGCCTGGTTCACCAATTACTTTGCAGACAGAGTTCAGTGTGTCAAATCGGAGGGCATGTTGTCCGGTCCTCTGGCAGTCTCTATGGGGGTGCCACAGGGTTCAATTCTCGGGCCGACTCTTTTCTCTGTGTATATCAATGATGTTGCTCTTGCTGCGGGCGATTCCCTGATCCACCTCTACGCAGACGACACCATTCTATACACTTTTGGCCCGTCACTGGACACTGTGCTATCTAACCTCCAATCGAGCTTCAATGCCATACAACACTCCTTCCGTGGCCTCCAACTGCTCTTAAACGCTAGTAAAACCAAATGCATGCTTTTCAACCGATCGCTGCCTGCACCCGCTTGCCCGACTAGCATCACCACACTGGATGGTTCCGACCTTGAATATGTGGACACCTATAAGTACCTAGGTGTCTGGCTAGACTGCAAACTCTCCTTCCAGACCCATATCAAACATCTCCAATCGAAAATCAAATCAAGAGTCGGCTTTCTATTCCGCAACAAAGCCTCCTTCACTCACGCTGCCAAGCTTACCCTAGTAAAACTGACTATCCTACCGATCCTCGACTTCGGCGATGTCATCTACAAAATGGCTTCCAACACTCTTCTCAGCAAACTGGATGCAGTTTATCACAGTGCCATCCGTTTTGTCACTAAAGCACCTTATACTACCCACCACTGCGACTTGTATGCTCTAGTCGGCTGGCCCTCGCTACATATTCGTCGCCAGACCCACTGGCTCCAGGTCATCTACAAGGCCATGCTAGGCAAAGCTCCGCCTTATCTCAGCTCACTGGTCACGATGGCAACACCCACCCGTAGCATGCGCTCCAGCAGGTGTATCTCATTGAGCATCCCCAAAGCCAACACCTCATTCGGCCGCCTTTCGTTCCAGTACTCTGCTGCCTGTGACTGGAACGAATTGCAAAAATTGCTGAAGTTGGAGACTTTTATCTCCCTCACCAACTTCAAACATCAGCTATCTGAGCAGCTAACCGATCGCTGCAGCTGTACATAATCTATTGGTAAATAGCCCACCCATTTTCACCTACCTCATCCCCACAGTTTTTATTTATTTACTTTTCTGCTCTTTTGCACACAAATATCTCTACCTGTACATGATCATCTGATCATTTATCACTCCAGTGTTAATCTGCAATACTGTAATTATTCGCCTACCTCCTCATGCCTTTTGCACACATTGTATATAGACCCCCCCCTTTTTTTTTTCTCTACTGTGTTATTGACTTGTTAATTGTTTACTCCATGTGTAACTCTGTGTTGTCTGATCACTCTGCTATGCTTTATCTTGGCCAGGTCGCAGTTGCAAATGAGAACCTGTTTTCAACTAGCCTACCTGGTTAAATAAAGGTGAAATAAATCAAATAAATTAAAAAAATTATGGGGTATTGTGTGTAGATTGAAGGTTAAAAACAATTGAATCCATTTTAGAATCAGGCTGTAATGTGGAAAAAGTCGATGTTTTTGAATACTTTCCGTAAATAGCTATTTCAATGTGCAAATGTTATGGAATGCATTTGCTCCATTTGGTTTTACTGGTAGACCACTCTGATAGGCCTACATTATGCTCAAATAGCCACAGTAGCCTATTTGGCCACTGTATAAAACTAACTGTGTTTATGGTGAACACACGCTGGAAGTTTCTCACAATGTTGAAGTTTCTGCTCACAAGACCTGAAATTGACTTTGAGCTGATTATTGTTAATGTATTTAATGTTTTGGATGATTTTATATCTATATTTGGCTCCAAGTATCGATTTTTTTTCTTTTTTCTAATAATACAATTTTTATCTATATATACACACACACACACACACACACACACACACACACACACACACACACACACACACACACACACACACACTTATATCTATATATCTATCTAAAGGTTTGGACACCTACTCACTCAAGGGTTTTTCTTTATTTGTACCATTTTCTACACTGTAGAATAATAGTGAAGACCTCAACTATGAAATAACACATGGAATAATGTAGTAACCCAAAAAGTGTTAAACAAACCAAAATATATTCTAGATTCTTCAAAGTAGCCACCCTTTGCCTTTGACAGCTTTGCACACTATTTTTTTTCTCTCAACCAGCTTCACCTGGAATGCTTTTCCAACAGTCTTGAAGGAGTTCCCACATATGCTGAGCACTTATTGGCTGCTTTTCCTTCACTTTGTGGTCCAACTCATCCCAAACCATCTCAATTGGGTTGAGGTCAGGTGCTTGTGGAGGCCAGGTCATCTGAAGCTGGTTAAGAGAATTCCAAGAGTGTGCAAAGCTGTCAAGGGAAAAGGTGGCTACTTTGAAGCATCACACAGAAACGCCAATATAAACCGTTATATTCTCTCTTGATAACGGAAAAAGTCAGCTTGGAATCAAAAGCCCTACCCTTGGCTTTCAAGGCTAGCACACTACAAACTGTACCAGAAGCCCAGTCAAGGCTTGCTTAGTCATGGGTTTCCTAATATGGTCGTTTTCGGAAGGTTGCAACATACAAAGCATTGCGGATTGAAATGCCTTTAAAAGAGCTGACGTGATTTCTAGGGCTGGGAATTGCCAGGGACAATAAAATATTATCACTGTACTTCGGTGCCGATACCATATGTTTTAGAGATTCTATATGTATTTTGATTCGATACTGCCATTTTTGTGAGTCAATGTTCCAAACATTGCTCACTATACATCTGCTGCAGAGGGACAATTAGAGAGCCATGACAAAACCAAGTTTTGATCAGTCGTGGAGATAAGGTAATGGGTTAAACTTGTTGGCTCACCTTTAAAAAAAAGAAGAGAACGAGATAAAATGATGAGAAATACTGCCTAGCAAATCAATACTTGGAGTCATAGTATCTATATAAAACCGGAAAACAATTATATTGCGACACCATACTACCCTCAAATTCAACTCTGGACTTCAAATTGCATTTTTTCATTGTTCCTCTCTAATCAGGGACTGATTTAGATGTGGGACACCAGGTGGGTGCAATTAATTATCAGGGAGAACAGAAAACCATCAGGCTTCGGACCTCGTAGGGTAAGAGTTCAATACCCCTGCCCTACTATATAGATTCTTTCCCCCATCACTAATGATTCCTTTTCTCTACATGTCCGGCTTTTGGTACAGATATTCTATCAGATATCACACAACGTTATGCCTTACTGATTGCGGTCTGTATGTCTCCCTTCCCACCCCAGCAGAAGTGACCCCATGATGGACGCAGATGGAGAGTTTGACCTGGAAGACACCATGGATGTGGCCCGACACGTGGAGGAGCTTCTGCGGCGGCCCATGGCCAACCAGTGGGACGGCCAACAGTCCTGAACTTTCACCTTTGACCCCTGACCCTGCACCCAACAAGAGCAAGCACCCAGAAAACATCCAATGGTTTTGTTGGTCCCATTGGTTTATATTGTCTATTTTTTTTGTCAATTCTCAAAGGTTTTGACAGTTCTTGGATTCTTTTCTGATCTTCTTGACGTGGCAATTGATATTTTAAAAGAAATAACTAATTGTACCTGAAGAAAAAGCACAGTTGAAAAGGTTTGTTTGGAAGTAAGTACTGAGAAAAATTTAGAAATGTGTGTTACTACAATATACAGCAATATTTTTACAAAAATGTTTAGCTATGCTGCTTATGGCCATCCTCTGAAAATGTTTAAAGAGCAGGAAGGCCTGCACACTGTTTTTATGCTCCCAATTCACAGCTTTATTGACAAGGTTTCGATCCGAACCGGATCTTTGTCAGGTCAAACAAATGGAGTGCTCACATCCAAAAATGTACACGTTTCACCTCACATGACCATGACACATGGTGGGTGTGGAAACAATTCAATTAACTTTCTCAGTTTATCCGAGGTACATGTGGTCCTAAAGGATTATAGTCATACAAATAGGGCTGAGTTAACCTAGGCAACTTTTTTTTTTAAAGGCCATAGATATAATTACAGTGTTCCTTTTCAAAAACCAACTTGTGTACCTCTAATAATTTAGATATCAATGAGATGGGCACGTGTAGTAGTCTTCGAATATATAATATGTACAAAATGACCAAGTGGAGACCTAGCCGTCAAGACAAATCAACGTAACATATTTATGTAAAAAATAGTCTATCAAATTCTTTGTTCATAGCTTTAGGAGACATGGTGGACAAATGGGGAATCCAATGCGATCCTCTTCTCAGTAATAGATTAACAGTACCCCCCCCCCCCACCCCCCCCCCCCAAGTAGCCTTAACATGTTCAATACCCGTGTATCTCAGAGAGCTGTTGTGACGAGCCTCTGTAACGTGCAGCCACAGTTTCTCTGATCAAGAGTCCTGATATTTCTCTTGTGTTCTCTGTTTTCACAGCTCGTTTCGTTTTTCCTTCATGGCATAGACCACAAATGCACTTGATCAGGTATACCATTTTTAAAAAAAAATTTATAACACGTGATACACTTAATCTTAATGGCCTTGCCTGTGATGGGTTGATTGAACGTTGTGCATTTGTTCTTAGTCACACTGGGTACATCGGCCACATCTGTAATTACTGTCCGGCACGTTATCTAGGAAGGTGCTACGTGGGAAGGGATGGTTTGGGAGTGAGGCCAGGTCATGTTTTTCTAACGGTCCCGTGTGTCATACAGCCAATCCTCTGGTAACGGCAGGAAGTCTAGTGGTTAGAGCGTTGAGCCAGTTACCAAAAGGTTGTTGGATTGAATCTCCCCGCCGACAAGGTAAAAATCTGTCGTTCTACCACTGAGAAAGGCAGTTAACCCACTGTTCCCCGAGTTCCGAAGACATGGATGTTGATTTAAGTGTGATTTTTAAATGCGGGAGACGCATTTCAGTTGAAGGCATTCAGTTGTACAACTGACTAGGTATCCCCTTTCCCTGTTTGAAGCGTTCATCCAGACAGTGCACTTGATTGTACTACAGATCCTGCTTATACAACTGTATTGGGTGATAGGAGGCTCTTTTTCAGGGAAACAGTACTTTTACTCTTCAGGTTGGTATTGTCAAAGAGAGGCGCTATAGTCAAAGTACACCGCATTTCTTTAAATGCTCAGTGCTCTATTTGTTTCCAAAGGTTTGGAATGTAACTACTAAATTATTTGAATCTTGCGTCTCTACACCGTTTAAATTCAAAATCAACATAACAAAATTGCCATTCAGAATGAATTATGTTTGAAGTAGATTCCACCGTTGAGTATTTGAAATACGATAGTACAGTATTTTGACCCTTTGCATCCTCAAAATGGGGCCCTTGGTTTGAAACGCCATGTGCTGTGTACATTCTGCCTCACATTACATGAGTAATAATACATGTACAGTATCTTCTGCCTTTGAATGTCAAGTTTAATAGCCTTAATTCAAACTCCTCTTGCTTCTTATTACACTGAACTAGTTTCACTTAGTGTATCAGTTTATTTTTCTAAACAAATTAACTGTTAACTAGTAACTAAACTATTGAATTGCTACTCAAATTCATCAGACTACATTATAAACTCAGCGCTAACCAATGACCCGCTCTCTTTTTGCTTGATTTAATTTAGTATGAATTAAAAACGAAACAAAAAATTGACCTTTTGCCCAGATCATACCTTGTTGTTTAAGATGTTAATGTTAAGTGTTACCCATTCACTGAAAATATCCATTTTGAATGGGCTGTGTGGTCATGTATTGATATTTCTTTTGACTGTATGCAAACATGTTTTTTGTTACCTATATTTGCAGGCACGCCACCCCTGTTCCTGACACTTAGCTACCCACTCTTTATCTCAAGTACCACATACAGCTACTACCTTATTTGCCTATTCAGAAGTACTTGCGCAGTATCGTAGCTTCTCTCCTTCTCTTTCTGTGCCTTAAGACACTGACCACAATTGTGAAGTGGCAACATCAATGTCCAGGCAAGAGATTGTATAACCACCTACCTTTAGTATGCTCTCCCTTGCCTTTACAGCACTGTGTTCAGCAGGGCATGGGCAATGTTGTGGAGTGTATATTTTAAAAATAATATATATATATATATATACAGTGCCTTGCAAAAGTAGACATCCCCCTTGGCATTTTGCCTATTTTGTTGCATTACAACCTGTATTTTAAATGGGTATTTATTTGAATTTCATGTAATGGACGTACACAAAATAGTCTAAATTGGTGAAGTGAAATTTTGTTGTGGAAATCAAATGATACAAACTGCCCAAAAATCTATTTTAATTCCAGGTTCTAAGGCAAAAAATATGAAAAATGCCAAGGGGGTGAATACTTTTGCAAACCACTATGTTATGAAGAACACCCAAGCCTCTGACATGGTAGAATTACGTAATAAGGCCCGGGGGGGGGGGGGGGGGGGTGTATTGCCAATATACCACAGCTAAGTGCTATTCTTGTGTATGACCCAATGCAGAGTGCCTGGATACAGCCCTTGGCATATTGGCCATATACCACAAACCCCTGAGGTGCCTTATTGCTTTTATAAACTGGTTACCAATGTGATTAGAGAACTAAAAATGTTTTTTCCATACCCGTGGTATACGGTCTAATATACCACGGCTGTCTGCTATCAGCATTCAGGGCTCGAACCACCCAGGTTATAATAATCACTTGAACTCTGACATTTCTGTCTGTGACGTACCACGTTTGCCTACTGAACGTAGCCCAGGTTTAACCCCTTATTACCCTCCCGATTGATCATAGTAGTAAATTATGTTGCTAGTCTCAGGAAAAGATACTTTGATGTAGGGTTCATCCCAGAGAATTCGAGGTGACCACACCTTAGGAAGAGATGAAATAGTGCCTACCTGTCTAAATTTACTGCATGTATTCAGAGCTAGCTATTTTCTTGTGCTATTTTACCACCATAATGCTATTTTACTACCAATATGTGGCATGCAAATTTGTATGTGAATTAAAGTTTACTAACAAATGTCAAATGGGCAGAGTGGATATGAGCTTTTCCACTCACGACACCATTTGTTTTGTTGCTTTGCTTAAGTCTATTTTCTCAGCATTTGTTTTTTTTTTCTTGTTCAAGTCCAGACTTATATGGGAAAGTACTGTACAAATTGTCCTTTTTATTTGTAATTCACCTGTATTTCTTAACTGTGTGGGTTTTAGTCTTGAATATCTGGGTTGTATTACACAAAGCAGAACCAAGAAATCAGAAGGCTAATAACTTTTCTTGTTAAGGTAAATTTCACTATGGGTTCTTGAAAATCATTGCCGTTATACCATACCTTTTTTGAAGAGAAAAAAATATTTGTGCAACCAGAGATTAAATGCTTTCAATGGAGAAGCATTGTTTTTAAGTCGATGCTTAATCTGTTTCTGGGAAACCGGGCCATAGAGTATTTCCAGGTGCATGGAATAAACTGTATACAGTATAAAATGAAAAACTCCAGCACATACATTTTGAATACTCCACAAACAAGATATACCTTCAAGTTCAGTTGATGAACATTGATCCTGCTTTGTGAAATAGATTTTAAACTGTCCTGTGTTTTTATCTTCCTGTGTTTTGCTTAAAAATATAGTATAGTGCCCTGAGTTTTCCCCATGTAACAAGACCAGGATAAATTCTGGGCCCTACATTGAAGTTGGGCGGGGGGGGGGGGCTGGAAATAAAAGTTTTATAAATAATTTTAAATCAAGTTTGAGTGACAATTTTGTGTGTGAATGTAATAATTTTTAAAATAAGGGATGCAGCTAATTAAACTGAACGAGGACTGGATCTCTGTTACATTAAGTTATCAAAAACTTATTTCAGCACCCAAAGAATAGCCATTAATTACACAGAACAGTGTTGTGTGTGTGTGTAATTGCAGGCTATTCTTTGGGTGCTGAAATCAGTCTCTTTTTTTCTATAAAAACTGAGCTCTAGTCGCCGCTCAACTTTTGTAAATCATAGAGTTGAATCAGCTATAAGGCACGATGCAAATCAACCAGATCAACTTGTATAACCCTTTTCATAAGTGCAAGTGCAACTATGATTCTGAACTGAGCAGGCCTGCGGTGCACTGTTCTGTAAACTACATTGTGTGTGTATTTATGTCATGTATTTGTTGTGAGGGCAAAATTGCAAGATTGGAGTACTTTTATTGCATCAAATGGTGGTTTTATACAACAGAATAAGGGGTTGTTAGAGCGCTCATCTGTGTGTGTTCTACTGAGGATGGGCCTCTGTGAGATTTACGATGTCTTTGGGTGATAACTCATACTCTGGAATGCAGTAATTTTTGTTTTCTATAGGGTACCAGGGAGAGATTACCCCAGGGCTAGACCTTGGTCTCTAAGAGAACTGTTTTTACAGCAGATACTGTCTTCTCTGAGTTATAAGTATCTTTCATACAAATCTTAACCTTGTGACCCATTCCATACATTTGTTCATCATGTTGACTGAAAGGAGTGTATCTTGGCTATAAAAGACCTTTGTACTTTAGTCTTGGGGCTCTCAAAGAAACATCTGAGGGTGATTCGTCGATCAGCCATCATTATCGTAGAGTACTCAATCTATTAACTTTATATGTGTGTGTTGTATTGACCTGCTCCCTTATTAATAAGTAAATAAAGATTTAGTTTAAGTAGATTCAGTCTTCCCAGCCTGGTGCAGGTCTACAATTTTGTTTCTGGTGTCCATTGACAGCTCTTTGGTCTTGGCCATAGTGGAGTTTGGAGTGTGACTGTTTGAGGTTGTGGACAGGTGTCTTTTATACTGATAACAAGTTCAAACAGGTGCCATTAATACAGGTAACAAGTGGAGGACAGAGGAGCCTCTTAAAGAAGTTACAGGTCTGTGAGAGCCAGAAATCTTGCTTGTTTGTATGGGACTAAATACTTATTTTCCACCATAATTTGCAAATAAATTCATAAAAAATCCTACAATGTGATTTTCTGGATTTTTTTTTTCTCATTTTGTCTGTCATAGTTGAAGTGTACCTATGATGAAAATTACAGGCCTCATCTTTTTAAGTGGGAGAACTTGCACAATTGGTGGCTGACTAAATACTATTCTGCCCCACTGTAGGTTTCATGACGCTTGTATCTAAACCAAAGAAGATTGTTTTATACATCAGTTGGTGTCTATAAGCTACGACATGACTATATCCTACACCTAGCATAAAAGTGTATCCTTGTAGTTGTGTGGGCAAATATAGCCCAAAGTTTGCCATTCGAGTAAGTTGAGGCAATGGCCACCATACCCCAAATGTATGTTTTATGCATTTGCAATGTATCATGCATATGAACTCACAGGCCCACCCTCTTGGGAGCCAAGCACACCCACTGGGAAGCCAGGCCCAGCCAATCAGAATGATTTTTTTTTTCCCCCACAAAAGGATTTTATTACAGATAGGAATACTCCTCCGTTTCATCAGCAGTCCGGGTGGCTGGTCTCAGATGATCCCGCAGGTGAAAAGCCAGATGTGGAGGTCCTGGGCTAGCGTGGTTACACGTGGTCTGCGGTTGTGAGGCCAGTTAGACGTACTGCCAAATTCTCTAAAATGATGGTAGAGAAATGAACAATTTCTATGGCAAAAGCTCTGGTTGACATTCCTGCAGTCAGCATCCCAATTGCACACTCCTTTAAAACTTGTGTCATCGTGTTGTGTGACAAAACCGTACATTTTAAAGTGGTCTTCTATTGTCCCCAGCACAGGGTGCACCTGTGTAATCATGTTTTTTTTATCAGCTTCTTGATATGCCACACCTGTCAGGTGGATGAATTATCTTGACAAAGGAGAAATGCTCACTAACAGGGATTTAAACAAATGTGTGTACAACATTTGAGAGAAATAAGCTTTTTGTGTGTGGATAATTTCTGGGATTTTTTATTTCAGCTCATGAAACATGGAACCAACACTCTACATGTTGCTTTATATTTTTGATCAGTGTATAAGACATCACCAAATGTGAACTTTTAGGCCTATAGGCTTACATTTGTGCACAGGTCAGGTAGGTAACTTCTATGTTTACTCAGGCAAAATATATAAAAAAATAAACCTGAACAAAAAGGGTAGGCCTAAACAATTAACACAATTAAATAATGAATGCGCATGAATTAGCTGGAGAAATAAGAACAGGAGAACGTAATCAAGCATACTATATACACGGTCGATCAGTTACAGTACCATATTAAGTCAAAATCAATCAAATGTTTTTATGAAGCCCTTTTTACATCAGCAGATGTCACAAAGTGCTATACAGAAACCCAGCCTAAAACACCAAACAGCAAGCAATGTAGATGTAGAAGCACGGTGCCTAGGAAAAACTCCATAGAAAGGCAGGAACCTAGGAAGAAACCTAGAGAGGAACCAGGCTCTGATGGGGAACCAGTCCTCTTCGAGCTGTGCCGGGTGGAGATTATAAGAGTACGTGGTCATTTAAGGCCAGATTGTTCTTCAAGATGTTCAAACGTTCAGAGATGACCACCAGGTTCAAATAATAATCAGTGATTGTAGAGGGTGCAACAGGTCAGTAACTCAAGAGTAAATGTCAGTTGGCTTTTCATAGCCAAGCATTCAGCGGTTGAGACAGCAGGTGTGGTAGAAAGAGAGAGTCGATAACAGCAGGTCCGGAAAAAGGTAGCAAGCACGTCTGGTGAACAGTTCAGGATTCCCTAGCCACAGGCAGAACAGTTGAAACTGGAGCAGCAGCACGACCAGGTGGACTGGGGACAGCCAGGAGTCGTCAGCCCAGGTTGTTCTGAAGCATGATCCTAGGACTCAGGTCCTCCAGGAGGGGAGGGGAGAGAGAGAATTAGAGGGAGAATACTTAAATTCACAAAGGACACCAGATAAGACAGGAGAATTACACCAGATATAATAGACTGACCCTAGACCCCCGGCACATAGACTATTGCAGCATAGATACTGCAGCCTGAGATGGGTGGGTCGTGGGACACTGTGGCACTGTGCACCCCTCCTAGGGACGGCATGGAAGAGCACTAGTAAGCCAGTGACTCAGCACCCGTAATAGGGTCAGAGGCAGAGAATCCCAGTGGAGAGGGTAGCCGTCCAGGCAAGGACAGCAAGGGCGGTTCGTTGCTCCAATGCCTTGCCGTTCACCTTCAAGGCACCTGTTTTGAGCCCCACCTGGTAAGCCTGTTTTCAGGCAAGCTAGACAAGCAGTTATCATCATGAATCACATCTACAATCTACTGGCAAATCCTTTTTAATACTTGTCATATGAAGATAAATTATAGAAAAAACGTACTGCTGCTCATCGGCAATTGGACATAAACATTACACAACAAGTCGAGAAATCGCAAATTCAACAATAAGTGGTTTGGAAGGAATCAGTGCCTAACTGCAAGTGTTGCAAAGCAATCACTATTTTGCTTCCCTGTGCCTGCTATTCGGTGGAGAGGGTGTGTGGTCCAAGTCTGGGTTTAAGGATTTAAAATATCTGTCTGAAAAAGTATATTTTCCAAGCTTAAAAGGATAAACATTCAGCACCAACACCATAGGCCAGAAAAGTTTAAATACATTGCCCAAGCTGTTAATCCAGCATGACTTCTGCTGCATTCAAAAAACAGGAAACTCGGGAACTGGGAAATCTAGGAAATCAGTGAGTTCAAGACAATTGGGAACTCCGACTGGAAAAATACGAGCTCCGACTGGGAAAATAGGTTTTGAAAAGTCGGGAACTCGTGCCTCTTTCTAGAGCTCCGACCTGAAGATCACTGACGTCATGATTCAACCTTGTTTTTTTCCGAGTTCCCAGTTGTCTAGAAAGCACTATAAATCCAGAGAATGCCAGATTTTTATGGCAAATTTTGATGACAACATTTGCCCACAAGAAGGACCACCGCGCCATCTTCCTGTTCAAGGGAGGACAGCACAACAACGGTGAGTCCAAAAATGTATTGTATGCTGCTGCATAAATTATGTTATACAAAGTGTATGTTATGTAGTAAGCTGTTAGTAGCCCATGTGCCTCACCCTAATAATTTGATCCCCAGAACTTAGCCTACTGTTCTGACTTGGTGGTGCACATTTAGCCTATAGCCTGTTTTAGAGAAATGTCATCAATCGAATATTGTAAGAGCTTTCTGTGTCTGCTTACATGCCCCATTTTTTATCCTACGGTTCTGACTTGGTTTACAGGGAGAATACTGTAAGAACGGCCCATGTTCTGAATTATGTCATTACATTTTAAAAGTGCTGAACAAATAGTTATATTGACCATGTCCATCTTAGCTTGCTCGTTAATGTCCTCATCGCAATTACGGATTGCCTCTTATCTGCTCATCGTTCCCTTATGCTTGTACATCTCAATTGTTATATTATTATATTGCTCAATTGCTTATATAGGTCTATCTTATTAGTATCTTATTCATCATTTTAGGCAATGTTGGAATTTATTTATTGTTTTGCTTACTTTGTGTACTATAATTAGCTCATGTGCTTTTCTTGACAAGGAGGAGATACTATATAATGTTGTT
This sequence comes from Oncorhynchus nerka, assembly GCF_034236695.1. NCBI lineage: Eukaryota > Metazoa > Chordata > Actinopteri > Salmoniformes > Salmonidae > Oncorhynchus > Oncorhynchus nerka. The sequence continues at coordinate 28,020,923 of NC_088418.1, forward strand.
GAGTCGGGAACCATGTTTGCCAGTGACAGTCTATTCCCGTTCAAATATTTGTTTTCAAAAAAAAGTTCAGTAATAAACCCATGTAATTTCAGTTGATATTGCAAGGGTTGTTGTGTTTGCACAATGTGCTATCTGTGCCTTGGTATATTCTACATAAAAGTGGATCCTCATGATTGTATTTTCCTTCCTTTTTAGACCACATAGGCCTAATAAAATACTTCAAATGGTAGGCTAACCGAGTCTCTCTCTCTCTCTCTTACTCTCTCTCTCTCTGTGGTGACTTAAAGAAGAGTAAAGTTAAGGCCTCAACATCTTGCTGAATTTATCCAAACTACATCTATCTGAATTTCTGTCGGTGTCCATTTTGAAAGTGCTGAACGAATAGGCCTACCTCGTCACAGCTCATTTGCTTATACTTGCTTTTACTTAGCGCTAAGTGTTAATGATATAAGAATAAACATTATGAATTTACTGAACATAAATGTAATAATGTTTGTGTATGGTTCAAAAGTCCAAACTCATTTTGGCGTTCGTTATTATTGAAGAGAAAGAAGTTCTTATCCACAAGGAGTCAGGAGTAACCACATTTGTTGAAGCAAGTCAGCCATGTCAGCTATGGCTTTTAAAAAAGCAGGAAATGTGGCTGAATGAACTGTTTTGCTGCCAGACTAAGCTCCGCTGATAGCCAGGTGTAGAAGTGGTAAGGATTCACCCCATGGTGCTGAAAGGAAAGCTCTGCTATTGGCACAGCTTTATGTAGACCCTAACAGTTTGTGGGCACTGTTATAGTGCAATTAATGCAGGCATGCATGTAAAAAAATATATGTTGATTGCACCACCAAGATTTACATGCTAAAATTGCCACTGGGATCTGGTATACCTCAGATCTAAATCGGATCGGTATTGATTTTGGGGTGAAATTACTGGTTGCTTACAGATCCAATAAGGTTTGTGTAACAGTATAACTTTAGACCGTCCCCTCGCCCATACCCGGGCGTGAACCAGGGACCCTCTGCACACATCAACAAAAGTCACCCATGAAGCATCGTTACCCATCGCTCCACAAAAGCCGTGGCCCTGGAGGAACCACTACTTGAAGGTCTCAGAGCAAGTGACGTCACCGATCGAAACGCTATTTAGCGCGCACCACCGCTAACTAGCTAGCTATTTCACATCCGTTACATTCGGATCTCAATTTTGGGATACGAAAAGACCTCTACCTCAAATTCCTATGATATCGTACGACCACTAATCCATTTGTAATGTAATATAACGTAACATATCATACTAAATGGGGGGAGGGGGATCAAGTTTACATCTCAAATCCCTGAGGCCAGGTTTACTGCTGACACGACGGAGGAGGTGAATGTCAGGAACCCAGAAGTTCCTGCTGTGACTGCTGGGCTGGGGTCCGATGTCTCTCCAGGTGCCTTTGTCTCGTCATTTAACCTTCAAACAGCCATGTTCTTGACACCTAGAATCCAGTGGAGAGACATTTGCTGCCGTTCAGATGTAGATTGGATTGGACTGTGACTGAAGGAGTGGGATGTGTCTATGTTTGTATTTGCATGTCGTTTTCTCCGTCTTTTACCAGCAATGGATTGTTTTATTTTTTTCGTTCACTACCCAGTACAGTAGGTGGCGGCAAAACAGTGTATATGTTGTAGTCTGCCAATAAACTTCAAAGAAGAAGAAGAAGAAGAATCAGCAGAGAGGAAGAGGCGAAGCGAGAGGGGTATACTCCGCCCGAAATTCATCTACACAAATAAGACCATGAAGTGAGGAATTTTTGTATGGAGGTCAACAAAAAATTTAATTACTAATTTGCTATGTGAGGCTTATTTTATCTAATATAAGTGTCGTAAATGTTAGGTTGTTACGAATGCACTGATGCACTGATATACGTGGACGACCGTGGCATTTCGGCAACTTAAAAAAACGACTATATTGCAGTTGTGCCTGACATGCGTATCTGCCCTCTCATTGGCTAGAATCACAGATAGTTTAGATATAAAAATCTTTGCTAGAATGGTCCCATCTGATCTCGCCTCCCTTCTATCTTTGACGAAATGTATATCCATTGTTAGTGGCCACTCGACCATCTTGTCTATATAATATAACATCTTTGGTGACCGGTCGAAACAAGGAAGTGAAATTCTTGCTTTAAAACATCTTGCAAAGTGAAGAATCCTCATGTTTTAAACTTAGTTAACGGACTGGACAATGCTTTTCCATTCGTTAAAGTTAACAAATGGACAGCTTTAACGTGAACGAAAACCTTTTTATCTTATTTTGAAATGATTTATGAGTTGATCAGTTCGATGGCTATATTAGGGCGGTCGAAATGTATTCGTTGTGCATTAGTCATTACAATTCTCTCCATTATTATAGCCACTGGACAAAGTCTTGGTAAGCTACATTATGAATATTTGAAGTGAACCATTGCTTTGACTACTGAACTGATAGCCTAGCGGTGATGTATGTGCGCTTCCATGGTAATAGCCCGTTTTAAAGATTTGTTCATTAAACTTCCTGTTCCTGGTGGGAAAATAGACTAAGAAGTTATGTTCAAAAACAACTTAATGGAATACGAACAGCCTATTTCTATTTCTGACGTATGTAGGTTGATCATGTTTATCGACTGGTTGTTATGGATGTGTGTAGACCAACAGCGCTCTCGCGTGACCGATTCTGTGCTTTCCACCTTGTGTAACAGAGCTACTCGGGATGCTGCGTCCTTTGCCCAGTGTGCTTGGAGTCCTGTCTCTGGGTGGAATGGCGCTGCTTTGGAGGGACATAAGCTCGAAAGTGAAAGGAGAGAACCGGACTTTGAGCAGTCTGCTAGGCCAGTATTTTGCCGTGAAGGTTGTGGGTTGGCTGGGTAAGCGGCAAAGAGGGAAACTGGAAGCCGATACGCTGAATATACGGCAAGTTCAAGAGGAAACTCTTCTAAAGCGCCTGCGCAAGAACGCTGACACATGTTATGGAAAGCAGTATGATTTTAGCTCAATCAAAGGTAATCATTCCACGTTATTATAAGACACTTGCATAATAATGCACATTTGTTCACTTGCACAATATAGCCCACCAATGACCGTGCACGTTCTGCTCTCAGCATATTCGACCTCAGCAAAAGCTTGTGATGTAAGGTCATTATGCCAGTGATGTAACTTTTTGCTAAGTGATTGACTGCCTCTACGTTCTGATGACATGCTTGCGATAACTCTCATCACGTTTCCTCAAATTGCAATAAATTGTATGATGTAGGCTAGCCCAAGAATGTAGTCTTTTAAAAGTAGTTTAGATGTAAATCGGATTCAGTCTTTTACGATTACGTATTGATGTTACCAAATTAAAATATTGATACCAACCTGGCCAGATAGTACGATTTGCGTCAGTTCTGCCATCTGGCCAGGTTGGTTGACGGCAGAACTGACGTAAATCGTACTAGCAACCAACCTGGCCAGGTAGTATGATTTGTGTCAGTTCTGCAGTGACATTCTGCGATTGGTTTGCGAGACTGGTCAGCCGACATAGGCTACGTCAACTGCAGCAGTGTATTTGATTTGTGCATGTGCCAGCAGCTCAGAAAAGGGTACATTTGCACCGCAATTCTTGGCATTCCTGCATCTGCCCTCTTTATACTTCTAATTTGTCCATTTTTAACTTGGGACAGGCGTGAGACAGGGGCGCTCAAGTACAGTAGGTGGCGTTCATGCACAACGTTGGATGCCAGCTGCGGATGAAGGGGTGGGGCAACGGATACTGTCCATCCGTGTATAGCTAGCTAGCTGCCACCGCCCCTTCTTCAATGGTGTTCATCTGTGGCATCCAACGTTACATTATTCTGCATTAACGCCACCTACTGTACTGGAGCACCCCAGCCTCCTGCTTGCCCGAATTAAAAAATATACCCCGTCTGTCGGGCACTGTTTTCCCGCAGTTCTGTTAACAACTGCGAGGGAAGGTGTTTTAGCTTTGTCAGCTAGTCCTAAAGAGGACTCCGGTTCACAGCAGGCAGGTGGCGGGATTGACTCTGTTTGTTGGCTAGCTAACTATCAAGCTAGTTAGCACACAGTGTTGCACCAGCCTCCCGTCTGCTCGGTAGGCTTGCACATTTTGGGAAATACTCAGAGGTGGAAATCTTCCGTGGGAATTAATGGGAATTATTGGAAATAAATGCAAATTAATATTAATACCATTTAAATGTAGATGTTTTTTGCATTGGATATATTTACCATTTCATATGGAGACAAACAGAAACATTTTACCTTATCATAAGTAGACATAATTGGAAATGATTAAATCCTTCCAATAGAAATAAAAACATTTAGTTACAAATTTAACTTTAATTAAATGAGTTGACTCTTCACATGTAATGATTTCACTGAACAACAAAAGAAAGGGAATATTGAATGATCCTCCATTATCCATCGCATCTCCCAATAACGTTTTCAACATACATCTGTAAAATGATAGTCTAGAAACTAAAGCTTTGGTTGTCTTCCTCTCAGGCTTCCATGTCTTCTCCCTGCACTTCCTCAATGTCCAATTTTTGAACATCAGACTCCGAGGCCACGTCTTAACAGTTACTTTCCTACCTTGTTGAGGATAGCTCGTTGTCAGACTCAAAAAGACTCAAATTTGCCTGGATGGCCACCAATTTTTCTACCCTTGTATTGGTCAGCCTGTTATGTGCTTTGGTGTGTGTGTTCCCAAACAAGGACCAGTTGCCCTCTGAGGCGGCTGATGTTGGTGGGATTTGGAAGATGGAGGCAACAGGGGAAAGAGCCTCAGATCCACAAAGTCCATTCCACCAGGATGCTCTTGACAGCATACTTGGGGTCCAACATGTACACTGAGGTGTGTATGGGCTGCAGGCAGAAGTGTTCACGCTTTTTGATGTATTTCAGAACTGCAGTTTCCTCTGCTTGGAGCAACAGTGAAGTGGGCAGGGCAGTACAGATTTCTTCTCTTACATCTGCAAGCAGAGTCTGAACATCAATCTGTGCAATTGCTACTGCTATAGGTTTCAGGCTGCTTTACCACTCTCTCCCAAAATACATCATCCAGGTGGATCCTCTTGATGCGGCTGTCCATATCGGTAGACTGTGATATGGCCATTTCTTGGAGATTCCTTCCCCTCCAGGAGACTGTCAAACATGATAACAACACCACCTCAACAGGCGTTGCTGGGCAGCTTCAATGTGGTGTTTTTATTCTTCTCACTTTGCTTGGTGAGGTAGATTGCTGCTATAACTTGGTGACTCTTCACATACCTAACCATTTCCTTGGCTCTCTTGTAGTGTATCCATTGTTTTCAGTGCCATGATGTTCTTGAGGAGCAGATTCAATGCATGAGCAGCGCAGCCTGAACATATGATGGAAGAATGCACTGTGCATCCCGGGCTTAACTTCCCATGGAACATTTCTGAAAAGTTTCCAACCCTTTGCAACCTTAGCTTAGACAGTGTCCTTCCCCCTTGCCTGTCGGGCACTGTTTTCCTGCAGTTCTGTTAACGACTTGTGAGGGCAGGTGTTCGGCAGACGGGACCACTGACTATCGGTATCTAGCTAGCAGGACTCTGGGTTCATGCAGAATCCAGATGGGGTGCTAATGCATGAACCAATGGGATGCTCTAGGAGGGGTTGTACATACATTTAAAAAATATATATATAACCTTAATTAGACTAGACAAGTCAGTTAAGAACAAATTCTTATTTGCAATGACGGACTACCGCGTCCAAACGTGGACAACACTGGGCCAATTGTGCACCGCCCTATGGGACTCTCCATCACGGGAACCAGAGACTACAGTGACGCACGCCTCTTGCACTGAGATGTAGTGCCTTAGACCGCTGCGCCAATGCCGGGCGAGCCCAAAGAGTGGTTCTCTGACCGGGAATCGAACCCGGGCCACGGCGGTGAGGGCGCCAAATCCTAACCACTAGACCACCAGAGATTCTAGGCGGGGTTGTTCATGAAGGAACCAATGGGTTATAACAGAACATGGCCAAGATGTTCAAATGTTCATAAATGACCAGCATGGTCAAATAATAATAATCACAGGCAGAACAGTTGAAACTGGAGCAGCAGCACGGCCAAGTGGACTGGGGACAGCAAGGAGTCATCATGTCAGGTAGTCCTGAGGCATGGTCCTAGGGCTCAGGTCCTCCGAGAGAGAGAGAGAGAGAGAGAGAAAGAAAGAGAGAATTAGAGAGAGCATACTTAAATTCACACAGGACACCGGATAGGACAGGAGAAGTACTCCAGATATAACAAACTGACCCTAGCCCCCCGACACATAAACTACTGCAGCATAAATACTGGAGGCTGAGACAGGAGGGGTCAGGAGACACTGGCCCCATCCGATGATACACCCGGACAGGGCCAAACAGGAAGGATATAACCCCACCCACTTTGCCAAAGCACAGCACCCACACCACTAGAGGGTTATCTTCAACCACCAACTTACCATCCTGAGACAAGACCGAGTATAGCCCACAAAGATCTCCGCCACGGCAAAACCCAAGGGGGGGGCGACAACCCAGACAGGAAGATCACATCAGTGACTCAACCCAACCCACTCAAGTGACGCACCCCTCCGAGGGACGGTATGAAAGAGCCCTAGTAAGCCAGTGACTCAGCCCCTGTAATAGGGTTAGAGGCAGAGAATCCCAGTGGAAAGAGGGGAACCGGCCAGGCAGAGACAGCAAGGGCGGTTCGTTGCTCCAGAGCCTTTCCGTTCACCTTCACACTTCTGGGCCAGACTACACTCAATCATATGACCCACTGAAGAGATGAGTCTTCAGTAAAGACTTAAAGGTTGAGACCGAGTTTGCGTCTCTCACATGGGTAGGCAGACCATTCCATAAAAATTGAGCTCTAAAGGAGAAAGCCCTGCCTCCAGCTGTTTGCTTAGAATTTCTAGGGACAATTACGAGGCATGCGTCTTGTGACCGTAGCGTAGGTATGTACGGAAGGACCAAATCAGAGAGATAGGTAGGAGCAAGCCCATGTAATTCTTTGTAGGTTAGCAGTAAAACCTTGAAATTAGCCCTTTCCTTGACAGGAAGCCAGTGTAGGGAGGCTAGCACTGGAGTAATATGATACATTTTTTGGGTTCTAGTCAGGATTCTAGCAGCCGTATTTAGCACTAACTGAAGTTTTATTTAGTGCTTTATATGGGTAGCCGGAAAGTAGAGCATTGCAGTAGTCTAACCTAGAAGTGACAAAAGCATGGATACATTTTTCTGCATCCTTTTTGGACAGAAAGTTTCTTATTTTTGCAATGTTACGTAGATGGAAAAAAGCTGTCCTTGAAACAGTCTTGATATGTTCTTCAAAAGAGAGATCAGGGTCCAGAGTAACACCGAGGTCCTTCAGTTTTATTTGAGACTAACTGTACAACCATTAAGATTAATTGTCAGATTCAACAGAAGATCTCTTTGTTTCTTGGGACCTAGAACAAGCATCTCTGTTTTGTCCGAGTTTAAAAGTAGAAGGTTTGCAGCCATCCACTTTCTTATGTCTGAAACACATGCTTCTAGCGAGGGCAATTTTGGGGCTTCACCATGTTTCATTGAAATGTACAGCTGTGTGTCATCCGCATAGCAGTGAAAGTTAACATTATGTTTTCGAATGACATCCCCAAGAGGTAAAATATATAGTGACAACAATAGTGGTCCTAAAACGGAACCTTTGAGGAACACCGGAATTTACAGTTGATTTGTCAGAGGACAAACCATTCAGAGACAAACTGATATCTTTCCGACAGATAAGATCTAAACCAGGCTAGAACTTGTCTGTGTAGACCAATTTGGGTTTCCAATCTCTCCAAAAGAATGTGGTGATCGATGGTATCAAAAGCAGCACTAAGGTCTAGGAGCACGAGGACAGATGCAGAGCCTCAACGCTGATCCCGATTATTGGAGGACCAAAAAAAGCCGATGCCGATTTAAAAAATATATGTATATATTTTTTTTATATACATATATATATATATATATATATGAAAATTACAGGCCTCTCATCTTTTTAAGAGGAGCCTCAAAGAAGAAGTTACAGGTCTGTGAGAGCCAGAAATCTTGCTTGTTTGTAGGTGACCAAATACTTATTTTCCACTATAATTTGCAAATAAATTCATTAAAAATCCTACAATGTGATTTTCTGGATTTTTATTCCCCCTCATTTTGTCTGTCATAGTTAGTGTACCTATGATGTAAATTACAGGCCTCTCTCATCTTTTTAAGTGGGAGAACTTGCACAATTGGTGGCTGACTAAATATTTTTTGCCCCACTGTGTGTGTGTGTGTGTGTGTGTATATATACATACACAATTGTGAAAGTTCTCCCACTGATAATCTCCCTCGATCTGGGGCTCCACGCAAGATCTCACCCCGTGGGGTCAAAATGATCACAAGAACGGTGAGCAAAAATCCCAGAACCACACGGGGGAACCTAGTGAATGACCTGCAGAGAACTGGAACCAAAGTAACAAAGCCTACCATCAATCAGTAACACACTACGCCGCCAGGGACTCAAATCCTGCAGTGCCAGACGTGTCCCCCTGCTTAAGCCAGTACATGTCCAGGCCCGTCTGAAGTTTGCTAGAGAGCATTTGGATGATCCAGAAGAAGATTGGGAGAATGTCAGATGAAACCAAAATATAACTTTTTGGTAAAAACAAAGAATGCTGAGTTGCATCCAAAGAACACCATACCTACTGTGAAGCATGGGGGTGGAAACATCATGCTTTGGGGCTGTTTTTCTGCAAAGGGACCAGGACGACTGATCCGTGTAAAGGAAAGAATGAATGGGGCCATGTATCGTGAGATTTTGAGTGAAAACCTCCTTCCATCAGCAAGGGCATTGAAGATGAAACATGGCTGGGTCTTTGCAGCATGACAATGATCCCAAACATACCGCCCGGGCAACGAAGTTGGGGCTTCGTAAGAAGCATTTCAAGGTCCTGGAGTGGCCTAGCCAGTCTCCAGATCTCAACCCTATGAAAAATCTTTGGAGGGAGTTGAAAGTCCGTGTTGCCCAGCAACAGCCCAAAAACATCACTGCTCTAGAGGAGATCTGCATGGAGGAATGGGCCAAAATACCAGCAACAGTGTGTGAAAACCTTGTGAAGACTTACAGAAAACGTTTGACCTCTGTCATTACCAACAAAGGGTATATAACAAAGTATTGAGAAACTTTTGTTATTGACCAAATACTTATTTTCCACCATAATTTGCAAATTAATGAATTAAAAATCCTACAATGTGATTTAGTTGAAGTGTACCTATGATGAAAATGACAGGCCCCTCTCATATTTTTAAGTGGGAGAACTTGCACAATTGGTGGCTGACTAAATACTTTTTTGCCCCACTGTATATATTTCAATTTTTTAATTTGATTTGTAATAATGACAATTACAACAATACTGAATGAACACTTATTTTAACTTAATATAATACATCAATTAAAAATCCATTTAGCCTCAAATAAATAATGAAACATGTTCAATTTGGTTTAAATAATGCAAAAACAAAGTGTTGGAGAAGTAAATGTACAATATGTGCAATAAATGCTAACGTTTGTGTTCCTTGCTCAGAACATGAGAACATATGAAAGTTGGTGGTTCCTTTTAAAATGAGACTTCAATATTCCAAGGGAAGAGGTTTTAGGTTGTAGTTAATATAGTATTTATAGGACTATTTCTCTCTATACCATTTGTATTTCATATATCTTTGACTATTGGATGTTCTTATATGCACTATAGTATGTGTAACAGTGTAACAGTATAGCTTCCGTCCCTCTCCTCGCCCAAACCTGGGCTCGAACCAGGAACACATCGACAACAGCCACACTCGAAGCAGCATTACCCATCGCTCCACAATGGGGAATAACTACTCCAAGTCTTAGAGCGAGTGACGTTTGAAACGTTATTAGCGCGCACCCCGCTAACTAGCTAGCCATTTCACATCGGTTACACCAGCCATTAGGCTGATAGGCTTGAAGTTATAAACAGCGCAGTGCTTGCGAAGAGCTGCTGACAAAATGCATGAAAGTGCTGTTTGAATGAATGCTTACGAGCCTGCTGCTACCTACCATCGCTCAGTCAGACTACTCTATCAAATCATAGACTTAATTTTAACATAATAACACACAGAAACATTCATATTCAGATTCCAAGAACACAGGATGAGATGTTACTATCCTTTGTGCAAGCACTTCCAAGAGTTCATGAACAGTGAGCCTGGTGAAATTTGGGGAGTGCATCGTCAGTAGTGTACCTTTGGTTCCTAGGGTGTTTCGGCCTTTCACACTATACACCCTCCCCAAAGGCGGCCAGCGACAGGGGGATCAATCCTACGCTTGCGTCCCATTCCAAATTAGTCATAGGAGTTGCCTTGTTGTTGATAGCCAACATCCCATGGGACTATGCATGGCAGGGGCGTCCTCCTCCCTGAGTCAAGCATTGTTGACCGCATACCTCCTGGCCCTCTCACTTCGGGGCCCAGCTGGGGTCTTTCCTCTTCATCCAGAGCCACTGACTGCTGCCTTCTGCCGCCTCCGATACAGCTTTGATTGCCGAACGCTGGCTCTGGCCCTTAATTTCCAGGTCTCTAAGCAGTCTCGTTGTAGATGTTGCCACAAAACCTCTGCAGCCCACCTCCACTGGTCGGACTTCTGTGTTCCAGCCATGATGCCGTGCTTCGGCAGCTAGATCGGCATAGCACAGATGTTTTCGCTCATAAGCCTCATCTACTGAGTCCTGCCAGGGTACTGTGAGCTCAATGATGAAGACCTTCTTGAGCGAACGGGACCAGAGCACCATGTCAGGTCTTAGGGTGGTGGTTGCGATCTTCAGAGGAAAGACAAGTTGCCGGCCAATGTCAGCTAGCATTTTCCAGTCGCGGGCCAAGCGCTGCTGGTCTCGCTCCAATGGTGTAGAGCCGCTCTTCGGTGGTTTAGCCCCTTCGCGGACAAAGGTCGTCTGTAAGGGGTGTGATGCTGCTGCGGGTGGTAGGGGGGTGGCAGCTCGCTTGTCCTCCAGGGCGGACGCAAGGTTTTTAAGGACTTGGTTGTGACGCCAAGTGTAGCGTCCTTGTGTGAGGCTTGTTTTACACCCTGTGAGAATGTGCCTGAGGTTGGCTTGCATGGAACAGAGGGCACAGTCTGGATCTTCACCATACCATTGGTGAAGATTAACTGGTGTTGGAAGGACGTCATATGTTGCTCTGATGGAAAAGCTCAACCGCCTCGCTTCCATGGCCCACAGATCCTTCCAGCTGATCTTCCTCTTCTCCACACTGTCCCATCGAGTCCACTGTCCCTGTTTGGCAAGAGAGACTGCCTTGGCCCACCTTGCAGCCTCCTCCTGATGGTGTACTTCCTGCACTGCCATCTTCTGCCACTCTGGTGCAGTGGCCTTCCTCCAAACAGCACTGCTAGTTAGCCCAAGGCCTCCTCTCCCTTGCTGAACATGACCCACAATGTCAGCATGTCTGAGGGCTGCTGTTGCCTCCTGGACTGCTTTTCCTGGCCTCCATTTGCGCCCAGTTGCCAAGATCAGCGCGTTGTTGCTCACCACTGGGTCTCGAGATTCATTCAGTCTCATCTGGAGCCTGGTTTTTGCACACTTGAATTCCTCTGTTAGACTGGTGAGGGGCAGCTTGAGGACACCATCTCCATAGAGGCCTATAGTGGTAAGGCATCGTGGAACTCCGAGCCACTTCTTTAAGTAGCCTGTGACTCCTCTTTCCATCTTCTCCACTGTTGAGATTGGAACCTCATACACTGCTAGGGGCCACAACACCCGGGGTAGGAGACCAAACTGCATTAATATGGTCGAAACTATCATTTAGAAAACAAACCGTTTTTATTCTTTCAGTCAAATACGGAACTGTTCGGTATTTTATCTAACGGGTGGCATCCCTAAGTCTAAATATTCTTGTTACATTGCACAACCTTCAATGTTATGTCATAATTATGTAAAATTCTGGTAAATTAGTTCGCAATGAGCCAGGCTGCCCAAACTGTTGCATATACCCTGACTCTGCGTGCAATGAACACAAGAGAAGTGACACAATTTCACCTGGTTAATATTGCCTGCTAACCTGGATTTCTTTTAGCTAAATATGCAGGTTTAAAAATATATACTTCTGTGTATTGATTTTAAGAAAGGCATTGGTGTTTATGGTTAGGTACAGTCGTCCAACGATTGTGCTTTTTTCGCAAATGCGCTTTTGTTAAATCATCCCCCAGCGTTGCATCGATTATATGCAACGCAGAACACGCTAGATAAACTAGTAATATCATCAACCATGTGTAGTTATAACTAGTCATTATGATTGATTGATTTTTATAAGATAAGTTTAATTCTAGCTAGCAGCTTGTACTGCATTCGCGTAACAGGCAGGCTACCCGTGGAGTGCAATGAGAGGCAGGTGGTTAGAGCGTTGGACTAGTTAACTGTAAGGTTGCAAGATTGGGTCCCCGGAGCTGACAAGGTGATAATCTGTCATTCTGCCCCTGAACAAGGCAGTTAACCCACCGTTCCTAGGCCGTCATTGAAAATAAGAATGTGTTCTTAACTGACTTGCCTAGTTAAATAAAGGTATAAAAAAATCGGCACCCAAAAATACAGATTTCCGATTGTTATGAAAACTTAAAATCGGCCCTAATTAATCGGCCATTCCGATTAATCGGTAGACCTCTAGTACAGAGTCAATGTGCGGTGGCACTGCTTAATTGAGGTAATATGTACATGTAGGTAGAGTTATTCAAGTGACTGTGCATAGATATTAAGTTATCTATACATAGTCACTTTAATAACATAGTCACTGGGATCTGCAGCCTGCAAGGGCGTTCCTGCATGTGGGCATTCCTGTATCTGCCTGACAGTAGGGAAGGAGTGGTGAAGGAAACTGTCTACCGCTAGCACAGCAGGCGGGAGTGACACCTTGTTATAACTAGCTAGCGAGCACACCGTGTTGTACTGGAGAAAACCATGTCTGACAGGCTGGGGGTGACACTGTGTGCTCGCTAACTAGCTAGCTTGCTTGTTAGCACACGTTATCGCCCCGCCTCCTGTGTACCTGAGAAAACCGTGCCTGACAGGCAGGGGGCTAGGGCGACACCGTGTGCTAACTAACTAGCTAGCTTGCTTGTTAGCGACATGTGTGCTAACTTTCTAGCTAGCAAACAGTGTCACCCCCTTCTCGTACATACCGGAGAAAACTGTGCCTGACTGGCGGGGGCTAGGGCGACACCGTGTGCTAGCTAGCGTGCTAGTTAACAAATGGTGTGGCCCTAGCCCCTGCCTGTCAGGCACAGTTTTCGCCCTAGCCCCCACCTTCCACCTGCTGTGTACCGTACTAGCTGGCTAAGCTAGCACACATGTTCCTTTGCTCCCGCATGCCGAACACCTGCCCTCGCTGTCGTTAACAGAAAACAGTGCCCGAGAGGCGGAGGCGAAGGACACTGTCTACCGGTGTATGGCTAGCTAGCTACCATTGTCGCCCCGCCCATTCTTCTGTGGAATTCGTCAGCAGCTGGCCCCCATCGTTATTGTGGATTAACACCACCTACTGTACTGGAGTGGCAATGGCTTCTTCCTGTCCTAGCATAAAAGTCGACCAATCGAAGTATAAAGAGAGGTTCCTGCAAGAATGCCCACATGCAGGAGTGCCCTGAATTGCAAGCCGCAATTTCACCCTTCTCGGATCGACTCGCAACACCAACCACATTACACAATAAAGGCAAAAAGGTTCTGACACTTTGTCGGAGCCTACGACCGCATGTACCGGTACTTAATTTGCAGACTTCGACCATGTCACAGTGAACGAGCCAAGACGCCTGACAATTGTTTACAACCTAAGAATTTGTCTACGACGTGGAAATTTGGTCTGGGAAGGCAAAATCGCGGCATAAGTAGGCTAAAATCGTACAGCCTGCAAAGGCGTTTGTTTTTCCAGAGGTAGACTGTTTTGGCTGCCAGAGCCATTCAAATACTCCATCTAAACTTTAATGGATTCTCGATTGCTATACGATTCTAGAAATAAAGCCCTTTTTTATATCACATCAAAATGAAATAATTTCACAAATGCAAAACATACTCTTTAGTGTAGACTGTTTTAACCCGCTTTATCACAGTTTCAGGCGACAGTATTTTTCAGTTGCAATATATTTTGGGCGGCCTCCTTCTGTTACACACAGGTGTTCGGAGCATGCTAGATGGTAATGCTAGATAGCTAATTAGCATAAGTGGTCGCCTCGGTCTTCCGTTTGTCTTCCATAAACACATGCTGCAACATGGAGCTAACCCTAAAGGCAAAGACTGCTAAAGGTGTGTAGTAATTTAAACATTTATTATTAATTCTCGTTGATATGGAAGATACCTTCATCAATAGGCATTAAAGGTACACAACCGTTCAAGTTTGGGGTCACTTAGAAATGTCCTTGTTTTTGAAAGAAATGCTATTTTTTTGTCAATTTTTAAAATAACCTCAAATTGATCAGAAATAGTGTAGACATTGTTAATGTTGTAAATGACTATTGTAGCTGGAAACAGCAGATTTTTTATGGAATATCTACATAGGCGTACAGAGGCCCATAATCAGCAACCATCACTCCTGTGTTCCAATGGCACATTGTGTTAGCCAATCCAAGTTTATAATTTTAAAAGGCTAATTGATCATTAGAAAACCCTTTTGCAATTATGTTAGCACAGCTGAAAACTGTTGTCTTGATTAAAGAAGCAATACAACTGGCTTTCTTTAGACCTAGTTGAGTATCTGGAGCATCAGCATTTGTGGATTCAATTACAGGCTCAAAATGGCCAGAAACAAATAACCTTCTTCTGAAACTTGTCAGTCTATCCTTGTTCTGAGAAATGAAGGCTATTCCATGCGAGAAGTTGCCAAAAAACTGAAGATCTCGTACAACACTGTACTACTCCCTTCACAGAACAGCGCAAACTGGCCCTAACCAGAATAGAAAGAGTGGGAGGCCCCGGTGCACAACTGAGCAATAGGACAAGTACATTAGTGTCTAGTTTGAGAAACAGACGCCTCACAAGTCCTCAACTGGCAGTTTCATTAAATAGTAACCGCAAAACACCAGTCTCAACATCAACAGTGAAGATACAACTCTGGGATGCTGGCCTTCTAGGCAGAGTTGCAAAGAAAAAGCCATATCTCTGTCCAGTGTCTGTGTTCTTCTGCCCATCTTAATATTTTATTTTTATTGGCTAGTCTGAGATATGGCTTTTTTTGTGTTGTATTACTCGAGACCAAGCGGTATTGGGTGTCATATTGGGAGTCTTGGTCTTGTCTCTGTGTTGGATACATTTGTACTCTATCTTTCGCGGACAGTGAGGACTCATAGTTTCTTGCCCAGACCATCTAGAGTAAAAAAAACGTATAATTCTCAGCTTCCATTCAGTCAGCGCCTAAAACCGATTCGACAGGCCAAATATATAAACTCCTTTCTTGAAACATTAATATTGTTAGCAGTTGTTACTCTTCAATAACACAGACCCCAAAGCAAATCAGGGGGAAGAAAATAGGTTTATTCAAAGAGGACAAATCATAGATGTTATGCTGAGAGGTAGATGTTCATTCTCCCCTGTCCTTAGTGATTCTCTCCACAGAACAAAGGCACGGGATGTAGTTTTATAACCCAGCCCTAGCCTGTGGTTGATCAATTAGAATTCCTTGCAATACAACTGGGCCAATGGCCAAATAACAAGTATCCTATCTCAGGCTCAATGTATAAACAATTTGGACGAATGAGAACTTGCAATGTAGCTATGAGTCCCTGAGTGAAACTCCTCCCATGTCTCTGACCCATTGAACATTAATCCCCCATTACAGAAAAAGCACTATTTCCATGGATCATTAGTACTCTATTGACTTTTAGTCCTCTTGACCTTTAGTACTCTATTGAACTCTCGTCCTCTGTGTTGTGTATTATCTTCTCTTTTTATAAAGCACAAAGGGCCAGTGGTGTAGTGGGCATTTTTTTCCCCAGTGGGCATTGCTTATACTCACTTCTTAATCCCTACTGATGCGTATCAAAGTAGTGTAGTGGATGTATATGACTTATTAATTATGTAGTACAATAGAGAAATCATGCACAAAGTACCCTACACAGTCGTAAAGCACGTGAAATATATTCACATGGGCACCGCACACACAGCCTAGTTTCAGCAGAATATCATCTCCAGGCAGCAAGCGTGTGCAGCGCTCAACTGGTTTTGAGATCGGTCAACCGGTTTGCTCCAGTCTTGGTCTTGAATCTGTCTCGATTGAAGTGGTCTCGAACATAACACGGGGTTATAGTATGGTCAGGCGTACGGTATGGACAACGAACACCAATTGCATTTTATCGATGGCAATTTGAATGCACCGAGATACTGTGGCGAAATCCTGAAGCCCATTCTGGTGCCATCACCTCATGTTTCATGATAATGCGTGGCATAAATGTATTCCCAGTCGTGAAATCCGTAGATTAGCGCCTAATGAATTTATTTACATTTACTGATTTCCTTATATGAACTAACTGAACTGTAAAATCTTTTAAATTGTTGCTTTTTTATATTTTTTGTTCAGTGTACAATTCAGACAATGTTCTGTGTCCTCAGACTGTGAGGCCTTTCGTACACGTCACCCGGTGACGACGTATGAGCACTATCGTGAGCTGGTGACGCGAGTGGCGGCTGGAGAAGAGAAGGTCCTCATAGCTGAGAAACCCCTTATCTTAGCCATGACATCGGGTACATCTGGGGCCAGTGCCATGCTGCTGAGCACCAAGGACACCAACACAGAGTTCTTCCTACAGGTCAGTCAGTGGAAATGCTCCCTATTAGCCCCAATGACGATTTTCCTTAGCTACCATTACTTGTTGGCATATGTAGTGGTGAAATCAAAGCTTTCACCTATCCAATTGTAAATACTGTGCTTATAGGAAGAGAGGATGACCATTTTATTTTGGTCATGACTATGTTTGTGTGTTCTTGACACTCACTGTGTGTGTGTGTTCCTCCACCCCAGGGCGTGGCTGTGTGTCTGGATGCCATGCGGCGTGCGTTCCCGGCCAGCGACAGCCTCCAGCGCACCACCAAGCTCTTCTACTCGCCCACCTTTCGCCAGTCTGAGGCAGGCATCCCCATTGGGCCTAACTCCTCCACCCCGGCATCATCCCGTCACATGCTCAACCTATACACCACACCCGCACCCGCCTTCCAGGTAGGGTTGGCACCAGGGTTGTGTTCATAAGGGCACGCTGCAGCAAAACGTTTTGCAACGGAAAGGAAAACGCTTTCGTTATCGGAGTTCATGTTGTGTGTCTTTTCCGTTTTCTTCCGTTTCATTTCTAATAAACAAGAGGTCCGTGCCTTGCTCAAGGGCATAACGGGGGAAGAAACAGAATGCTGTTGTCACTGAAAACATGTTTTTCAAATTGTAAAGTGTAAATATGCTACTACGATTAACAGGGAAACAAAAGTTATCATTGTGTCTTTTTGAACTTGAACACACTTCTATATTACTGTAATTATGGTGCCAACCTCCCTTCCAGGTGCCCAGTGAGAGAGACACCCTTTACCTGCACCTCCTCTTTGCCCTCAAAGACCCCAGCGTGGGCACCCTGGAGTCCAACTTCGCCTCCACTGTCTTTTATGCCTTCAGTGCCCTCCAGGTACTGTAGCTAGAGATTAACACACATACCAGGATTGGGAAAGCTGGTTTACTGTATTGTGTAAATACTGTACATACTCTTATGTAAAGAGCACATAGGATAACCCTCCATTGCAGCACTCTTATTACTGTGTAATTATTTATATTTGATAATGCCATCTTCTGTCCGCCCCCCTCCCCCAGGAGCGTTGGCAGGAGCTGGTGGAGGACATCAAGCTGGGTCGAGTCAGCCCTGCTCTGACCCTGGAGCCAGGGGTGAGGGCCAGCCTGGAGGGCCAGATGAAGCCAGACCCGGAGCGCGCCACCCAGCTCCGGACCCACTTCCAGCAGGGCTTTGTGGGCATTGTGCGGCGCCTCTGGCCCCAGCTCAACCTGGTGCTGGCTGTGGACTCTGGATCTAATCAGATCTATGGGGAGATGCTGCGGGAGCGCTACTGCCAGGGGATTCCCTTCTACTCACCCTTCTACGCCGCCACCGAGGGTGAGTGCACAGGAGACTCATCACCTTGTGACATCAAGAGTATACAGGCTTCATCTATTGAGAATGACAATGTAACAGTGGCCCTGTCTGTGTGTCTGCCTCTTCCATGTGCATGTGTATTCATGTGAGTGTGGTAGTTGGTTGAAGCCAAAATTATAGCAAAGACCGCAAGATAATCAGTGCTTGATTTAGACTAAAATAGGTGCCGGTACTCATTTTGGATGCCAGTACTGTTTTATAGTATTCTCTTGGGTATGCAATCTGGTTTCCACTCAGGTTATGGATGTTTCACTGCAACCTTAAAGGTAATCAATGATGTCACCATTGCCCATGATTCTAAGCAATATTGTGCTGCTATTTGTATTGACGTGGCCAAAGCTTTTGATATCGGTAGACCATTCCGTTCTTGTGGGCCGGCTAAGGAGTATTGGTGTCTCTGAGGGGTTTTCCGCCTGGTTTGCTAACTACCTCTCTCAAAGAGTGCAGTGTATAAAGTCAGAAAATCTGCTATCTCAGCCACTGCCTGTCACCAAGTGAGTACCCCAAGGCTCGATCCTAGGCACCACGCTCTTCTCAATTTACATCAACAACATAGCTCAGGCCATAGGAAGCTCTGCCATCCATTTATATGCAGATGATAGTCTTAAACTCAGCTGGCCCCTCCCTGGATTTTGTGTTAAATTGCTCTACAACAAAACTTTCTTAGTGTCCAACAAGCTTTCTCTACCCTTAACCTTGTTTTGAACACCTCCAAAACAAAGGTCACGTGGTTTGGTAAGAAGAATGCCCCTCTCCCCACAGGTGTGAGTACTATCTCTGAGGGTTTAGAGCTTGAGGTAGTCATCTCATACAAGTACTTGGGAGTATGGCTAGACAGTACACTCCTTCTCTGAGCACATATCAAAGCTGCAGGCTAAAGTTAAATCTAGACTCTTTCACCCCAGCTGCCAAACTAACCCTGATTCAGATGACCATCCTACCCATGCTAAATTACGGAGACATAATTTATAGAATGGCAGGTAAGGGTGCTCTCGAGCAGATAGATGTTCTTTACCATTCAGCCATCAGATTTGCTCCTTATAGGACACATCACTGCACTCTATACTCCTCTGTAAACTGGTCACCTCAGTATACCCGTCGCAAGACTGGTTGATTACCAGCATGGTGCCGACAGAGATGGTCGCTTCGAGTTCTTAAAAAACTATGCAGTATTTTTTTTTTATGTATTTCTTCTTACATAGTTACCCCAGGAAATCTTAAGTCTTATTACATACAGATGGGAAGATCTATTGGATATAAGAGCAACGTCAACTTACCAACATTACGACCAAGAATACGATTTTCCCAAAGTGGTTCCTCTGTTCGGACCACCACCCAGGACAATGGAGCGAAGTCCAGTAGGCGATCCAAAACAATGATGCCGCAAACAAAGCAGCCACCTGGCCAGGCTCCATAGACATGCACATCGCACACCGCTCCCGAGTATATATCCAATGTCCAGTCTCTTGACAACAAGGTAGATGAAATTCGAGCATGGGTTGCCTTCCAGAGACATCAGAGATTGTAACATTCTCTGTTTCACGAAAACATGGCTCTCAGGATATGTTGTTTGAATCGGTTCAGCTACCGGGCTTCTCCATGCATCGCACTGACAGAGATAAAAACCTCTCTGGGAAAAGGAAGGGCAGGGGTATATGCTTTATGATTAACGGCTCATGGTGTAATCATAACAACATACAGGAACTCAAGTCCTTCTGCTCACCTGATCTAGAATTCCTTACAATCAAGTGCCAGCCATTTTATCTACCAAGAGAATTCTCGTCAGTTATAGCCACAGCTGTGTACATTACCCCTCAAGCGGACACCAAGACGGCCATCAAGGAACTTCACTGGACTATATGCAAACTGGAAACCATACATCCTGAGGATGCATTTATTGTAGCTGGGGATTTTAACAAAGCAAATTTGAGAACAAGTCTACCTAAATTCTCCCAGCATATTGATTGCGCTACATGCATGCGTAATACCCTCGACCACTGCTACTCTAACTTCCGCGATGCATACAAAGCCCTCCTTCGCCCTCCCTTTTGCAAATTCGATCATGACGCCATTTTGCTCTTTCTGTCTTATACACAGAAACTCAAACAGTATCTACCAGTGACAAGAACCATTCAACACTGGTCTGACCAATTGGAAGCCACGCTTCAAGATTGTTTTGATCACGTGGACTGGAATATGTTCCGGTCAGCCTCAGAGAATAACATCAACTTATACGCTGACTCGGTGAGTGCGTTTTATAAAGAAGTGCATTGGAGATGTTGTGACTATTTAAACCTACCCTAACCAGAAACCGTGGATGGATGGCGGCATTTGCGCAAAACTGAAAGTGCGGTCCACCACATTTAACCATGGAAAGTCGCAAATTCAATGACTCAGACTCGAGACATATGTGGCAGGTTCTACAGGAAATACCTCCCCCCTCTGGGCTGCTGGCCCAGACTAGCCGCATCCTCAAAGCATGCGCAGACCAGCTGGCTGGTGTGTTTACAGACATATTCAATTGCTCCCTATCCCAGTCTGTTGTCCCCACATGCTCCAAGATGGCTACCATTGTTCCTGTACCCAAGAAGTCAAAGATAACTGAACTAAATGACTACCGCCCCATAGCAGTCACTTCTGTCATCATGAAGTGCTTTGAGAGGCTAGTCAAGAATCTTATCACCTCCACCTTTCCGGCCATCCTAGACCCACTTCAGTTTGCACAACGCCCCAACACGTCCACAGACGACGCAATCGCCATCACACTGCACACTGCCCTATCCTATCTGGACATAAGGAATACCTATGTAAGAATGCTGTTCATTGACTACAGCTCAGCATTCAACACCATAGTACCCTCCAAGCTCATCAACAAGCTGGAGGCCCTGGGTCTCAACCCGCCCTGTACAATTGGATCCTGGACTTCCTGACGGGCCGACCCAGTTGGTGAACGTAGGAAACATCTCCACTTCGCTGATCCTCAACACTGGGGCCCCTCAAGGGTGTGTGCTCAGCCCCCCCCTGTACTCCCTGTTCACCCACGACTGTGTGGCCATGCACGCCTCCAACTCAATCATCAAGTTTGCAGACAACACAACAGTAGTGGGCTTGATTACCAACAACGACGAGACAGCCTACAGGGAGGAGGTGAGGGCACTCGGAGTGTGGTGTCAGGAAAACAACCTCTCGCTCAACGTAAAAAAAACAGAGGTGGTGATCGTGGACTTCAGGAAAGAGCAGAGGGAGCACTCCCCTATCCACATCGAAGGGACAGCAGTGGAGAAGGTGGAAAGTTTTAAGTTCCTCAGCATGCACATCACAGACAAACTGAAATGGTCCACTCACACAGACAGTGTGGTGAAGAAAGTTTGTCATCCAAAACCCTGACAAACTTTCACAGATGCACAATCGAGAGCATCCTGTCGGGCTGTATCACAGCCTGGTACGGCAACTGCACCGCCATCAACCACAAGGCTCTCCAGAGGGTGGTGGTCTGCACAATGCATCACCAGGGGCAAACTACCTGCCCTCCATGACACCTACAGCACACAATGTCACAGGAAGGCCATAAAGATAATCAAGGACATCAACCACCCGAGCCACTGCCTGTTCACACCGCTACCATCCAGAAGGTGAGGTCAGTACAGGTGCATCAAAGCTGGGACCGAGAGACTGAAAAACAGCTTCTATCTCAAGGCCATCAGACTGCTAAACAGCAATCACTAACTCCCAGAGCCTGCTGTATACATTGAGACCAAATCACTGGCCATTTTTAATAAATTGATCACTAGTCACTTTATACAATGCACTATAAAAAAAATGGCACTTTAATAATTTTACATATCTTACATTACTCATATCACATGTATATACTGTATTTTATACCATCTATTGCTCTTTCCCTATGCCGCTTGGCCATTGCTCATCCATATACTTACATGTACATATTCTCATTCACCCCTCTAGATTTGTGTGTATTAGGTAGTTGTTGGGGAATTGTTAGATTACTTACATATATATGGTATTACTTACATATATATATAGTATTACTGCACTATCAGAACTAGAAGCACAAGCATTTTGCTACACTCGCATTAACATCTGCTAACCATGTGTATGTGACAAATTAAATTAAATTAAATTTGATTTTATGCTTATTTATAAAACCCTCTTACTCCCCCCCCTAGCTGGGCCTCACTCCCCCTATCTGAGATATCTACTGCAGCCCTCATCCGCCACATACAACACCCGTTCACATTCCAAAAGCACACATATCCTTGAGTCGCTCCTCTTTTCAGTCCGCTGCAGCTAGCGACTGGAACGAGCTGCAACAAACACTCAAACTGGACAGTTTTATCTCAATCTCTTAATTCGAAGACTCGATCATGGACACTCTTACTGACAGTTGTGGCTGCTTTGTATGATGTATTGTTGTCTCTACCTTCTTGACCTTTGTGCTGTTGACTGTGCCCAATAATGTTTGTACCATGTGTTGTATTGCTATCATGTTGTTTTTTATGTTGTGTTGCTGCCTTGCTATGTTGTTGTCTTAGGTCTCTCTTTATGTAGTGTTGTTTCTGTTGTAGTGATTTGTGTTTTGTCATATATATTTTATTTCTATTTTTTTTTTTATCTCAGAACCCGTCCCCGCACGAGGCCTTTTGGTAGGCCGGCATTGTAAATAAGAATTTGTTCTTAACTGACTTGCCTTGTTAAATGAAAAAAATAATATATTTAGTTGCAGGAATTCCACAATACTTTTGAGCTAATCGGCTAAAGAGGTGCAGGGACTCAAGCAGTAGTGAATCTGAGGTGCCAGTGCTCAGCTCCGGTGAGCACCAAGTCAAGTACTGAACATAATTTAGATGGTACTACACGTGTGTATCTGTGTCTCTTTTATATGTGTCTCTGTGTTCCTGCACTCTTACGTTATGTCTCTGTGTTAACATCCCTGTGCCCCTGCAGGTCTGATTGGGGTGAACCTGTGGCCTGAGGAGGAGCGGAGGAGGTACTTGCTGTGTCCTCGCTCCATGTTCTGTGAGTTCCTCCCAGAGGCCAGTTTGGACCAGGAGACGCCTGAGAAACACACACTTCTCATGGAGGAAGTGCAGGAGGGACACAGCTATGAGCTGGTCGTCACCAACGCATCCGGACTCTTCAGGTAAAACATCATTGTACTTTAAAACATGCTAATATCAGGTATTTTGACTTCCATTGGTTTTTGGTTGGGAAAATCATTACGTTTTATGAAGAATCAGACTTTAATGTAACTTCAAACCAAGTTACTGAGCAAAGTCACAATCCCTTTCAGAGACCTTAAGATGATTTGGGCATGAGATTTAAAACTTGTCATTATTGGGTACATTGACTTCCATTGGTTTTTGGTTTGAAAAATACTAAAACATGGCAGTGGCTAAGTGTAAAAAAACTACGTGTGGATTCCACTCTGTCCTTGTCCATAGACTGCTTACAAGGTAGGGAAACAAATATAACATTTTGTCACTTGAGTGAACTATCCCTTTAACTGAAGCTCCTCCTGTTGTTTTCCAAGCACTGCATTTGTGTTGACTGATATGTGATTTGACAGGGATATCTCATTTTTTTTGTCTCATAGATATCGTATGGGAGATATAGTAAAAGTGGTTGGCTTCCACAATCAGTGTCCAGTTGTCGAATTTCAATACAGGTACAGTACTGCATCTGGTGTGTACCTCATCTGTACGTACTTGGGTTGGTGAGAATACCTGTGTTCTGATGGGGATAGATGCTGAGGGGATGGTTTTTGTGCCTGTGTGTGGGACTGTTCTAAAGTACTTGTGTGTGTGTGTGTGTGTTGTTGTGTGTGTTCGTTTATGTGCATGACCTGTGTGTGTAGGCGGGGTCAGATGCTGAGCGTGCGGGGGGAGAAGGTGTCTGAGGTGATGTTCCTGGGGGCTCTGAAGCGAGCCATCAGCCAGTGGCCCGGGGCTCAGCTAGTTGACTACTGCTGCGCAGAGAGCGCCATAATGGGTAAGACGGCTCTCTACTTGCTTTTGTAGTAGTGCCAATTGGTGTAGGGTGAAGTTGTGATCTTAGGTTAGTATTGCTTTTCCCCCCCTCTAATGATTAAAGTTAGGATTGGGGGAGGGAATTCTGATCCTAGATCTGTACCTAGGGGAAACTTCACCCCAGAGTGATGCTGGGGTGAAGTTTTACTGGAAGCATATGATTGGATGTTCACTCATAGGGGGATTAGACCATTGAAGATATGGCATATTGTATGTTGGCTCCAGCTTGATTTGTGCAGTGGTTGATCATCATGTATCTGTTGCAGGAGAGTCTTGTGGAGGTTCTGATCCTCACTATCAAGTGTTTGTGGAGCTAAAGGGGGTGAGGAACCTGACAGAGGAGCAACGCTACAAGGTAGGGAAACATTTTGTGTTCAGTTTCACTTGTTTCATTTCAGTACCTGTCAATATGAGTTTGCGTACATTTCTTTCTGTTTTATGCCAATTCCTGGAGAACTTATTCCATAACTTGTTTCGGTTGTGTGCTTACGATGGAAAATAATATATTGCTCCTGAAATATCTTCTATTTTGCCCCTCTTCTCTTTCTCAATCTCTAACTCCCTCTCTTTCACACACTCTAAAATACCCTCTCGCTTGCTCGCACACACATACAAACAAAAATATACACACACCCCACCTGCACCTGTTCACCAGTTGGACCAGTGTGTCCAGGAGGACTCGGCTGTCTACAAGTCGTTCCGGTTCAAAGGCAGCATCGGACCAATGAGAGTGCAGATGGTGGCAGAGGGTGCATTCAAGGAACTGCGTAAACAAATGATGGCCTTCTCCAACACCTCGCCCAACACGTTCAAAATGCACCGCGTACTACGCAGAAAGGAGTACGCTGACTTCTTGTTAGGGAAGACCATCTGAACGGCATTATGGGACGTGAACTCGACCGGAAAGTTGAGACGTGTGTGTTGTGCACTGAAACCGTGGAGAGGAATATTATTCTCTATGAAAGTGAATGTAATTTGTTGACATAGTCATTTTAGGAGACAGGCAATCTGTGAAAATGACAAATGACAACTATCGTTTGGTAACCCACTGAACAGCTACAGCGACAAGGGTATTTAAAATCATATGAGGACTTCTGCTTTTTTATAATGGACATCTATGTGTAAGTCTAAGTTCAACTGGTTGTCTTGTCAACATTCTCTACCCCTGACATGGTGGAAATCAGTATCTTTCCCTCCAGACTTAGACAAAAAATCACTCAAGTCTTTTGACAATAATGGAACAACTGATTGTAAATCCACAGGCATCTAATGCCCACTCCTTCAGTGAAGATGACTTTCTTACTCTTTTGGACAGTTAAACCTGTGCTGGATAAACTTTACACACAATGTTTATGGACATTATAATATGTTACATTTTGTTTGCCCCTATCTTGTCCAACTTCATGGACTGACTTTGCCCTTTGAACCTTGACATTCACAGACAAAATTCAGTCTTGTACAACAATGATTTTTATTTGCAAATAAAAGTGGTAATAGTGTATTCTGTTCTTACTCTGTCTTACACCTCCACAACGAACGCACCAATTTGTAAGTCGCTCTGGATAAGAGCGTCTGCTAAATGACTTAAATGTAAATGTAAAACGAGGGCAAAGAGTAGTGAGAGTGGAGCTGCCCCTTGGCCATCTTGCTAGAGGCCAGGGGTGTCTCAATTCCTGAAGGGCTGTTTGTCTGCTGGTTTTTGGTAATTTCCTTTCAATTTGTGTCTAATTAAGACCTAGACATAGGAACTCCCCTCTAACTAATCAATTACCTTAATTGACCAATCAAGCAGCAGGAAAAGTGAAAACCCGCATACACTCAACGCTCCAGGACTGGGGTTTGACATATGCTCCAGACCAGGGCCCAGTTTCCCAAAAGCATCTTAAGGCTCACTTCATCATTGGAACCTTCGTAGGAGCATTGTTTAATCTCCAAACTGTTTACCAAAACCATCGTTCGTAAAGTTGCACTTGAAAACGCTGGTTATTTGCCGACTGCTTCAGACCACTGGTAGAACAGCTCAACCTGGTCTAGTAGCATTTTGCATTATTCTGTACGTAAATCAGAGACACTCCACTTAGTATGATATGTTACCTTACGTATGATATGTATTCATTTGTGGATGTCCATCACCCATTTTGTATGATGTTACAAATGACAATTTGCTAAATGTACAATATGTTAAGAATTTGCTGAACTTATGATATGTTATGAGTTCTAGCTAGCTGGCTAACGTCAGCTAGGCTAGGGGTTAGGGTTAAGTTTTGGAGTTAAGGTTAGGCGAAGGGTTAGCTAAAAGGATTAGGTTTAGAGGAGTGGTTAGCTAAAAGCATTAGGTTTAGAGGAGGGGTTAGCTAAAAGCATTCGGTTTAGAGGAGGGGTTAGCTAAAAGCATTAGGGGAAAGGTTAGCTAACATGCTAAGTAGTTGCAAAGTAGCTAATAAGTAGTAAGTAGATGAATCCAATTTGTAAGTCGCTCTGGATAAGAGCGTCTGCTAAATGACTTAAATGTAAATGTAAATGTAAGTCGTCTGTGATTCGAAACCTTTGGGTTGCTAGACTTTTGCGTTATACCACCCTACTTCTGTTTTTTTTCTTGAAGTAACCACCTGGCTTATGGAACAAAATAAAACAGATTTACTTTTACTATGTTACGTCCAGTCTATGAGACCAGGCTCAACAGCTAAGTGCTTTGTAAGATGATTTTTTTTGCCCTTACTCATCACACTATACACAGAAGAGCTCCAATAAACATATAATCAAGCTGTTTATCGGTATCTCTGTGACCGTCGTTAACTTGGGAACGAAGTTGACTACAAATACAGTTGCCAAGTCTTTGCAATTGAACAAGTGAATGATAAACAGATGCTTAAAATGTAAACCAAGATGACTGCATTAACAAATAAATATAGTAGGCCTATACTCTATCTAGGCCTATACAGTATTTAAATCATATTGAAATAAATGTAATGTTTGGTCAATTGAGTTCTATTTGTATGTGATATATATACAGTGCCAGTCAAAAGTTAGGACACACCTACTCATTTAAGGGTTGAGCACTTGTTGGCTGCTTTTCCTTCACTCTGCGTTCCAACTCATCCCATACCATCTCAATTGGGTTGAGGTCGGGTGATTGTGGAGGCCAGGTCATCTGATGCAGCACTCCATCACTCTCCTTCTTGTTCAAATAGGCTGTGTAAGGTCCTGGAGGTGTGTTTTGGGTCATTGTCCTGTTGAAAAACAAATGATGGTCCCACTAAGCACAAACCAGATGGGATGGAGTATTGCTGCAGAATGCTGTGGTATGCATGCTGGTTAAATGTGCCTTGAATTGTAAATATATCAGTGACCCCAGCAATACAGCCCCCCACCATTACACTCCTCCATGCTTCACGGTGGGAACCACACATGCGGAGATCATCCGTTCACCTCTCTGCTTCTCACAAAGACATGGTGGTTGGAACCAAGAATCTCAAATTTGGACTCATCAGCCCAAAGGACAGATTTTCATCGGTCTAATGTTCATTGCTCGTGTTTCTTGGCCCAAGCAAGTCTTTTTTTCTTATTGGTGTCCTTTTAGTAGTGGTTTCTTTGCAGCAATTCGACTTTGGAGGCCTGATTCACGCAGTCTCCTCTGAACAGTTGATGTTGAGATGTGTCTGTTACTTGAACTCTGTGAAGCATGTATTTGGGTTGCAATCTGAGGTGCAGTTAACTCTAATGAACTTATCCTCTGCAGCAGAGGTAACTCTGGGTCTTCCTTTCCTGTGGAGGTCCTCATGAGAGCCAGTTTCATCATAGCTCTTGATGGTTTTTGCGACTGCACTTGAAGGAACTTTAAAAGTTCTTGACTGACCTTCATGTCTTAAAGTAATGATGGACCGTCGTTTCTCTTTGCTTATTTGAGCTGTTCTTGCCATAATATGTACTTGGTCTTTTATCAAATTGGGCTATATTCTGTATAACCCCTACCTTGTCACAACACAACTGATTGTCTCAAATTCATTAAGAAGGAAAGAAATTCCACAAATGAACGCTTAACAAGGCACACCTGTTAATTGAAATGCATTCCAGGTGACTACCTCATGAAGCTGGTTGAGAGAATGCCAAGAGTGTGCAAAGCTGTGATCAAGGCAAAGGGTGGCTATTTGAAGAATCTCAAATCTCCTCAAATATATTTTGGATTCATTTAACACTTTTTTTAGTTACTACATGATTCCATATGTGTTATTTCATAGTTTTGTTGTCTTCACTATTATTCTACAATGTAGAAAGAAGAAGAAGAAAAACACTTAAATGAGTAAGTGTTCTAAAACGTTTGACTGGTAGTGTGTACATATTATATATAATTTAT
Organism: Oncorhynchus nerka; assembly: GCF_034236695.1. Classification (NCBI taxonomy): domain Eukaryota; kingdom Metazoa; phylum Chordata; class Actinopteri; order Salmoniformes; family Salmonidae; genus Oncorhynchus; species Oncorhynchus nerka. The sequence continues at coordinate 28,049,541 of NC_088418.1, forward strand.
GCCTCAATATCGAGATGTGTAACATGCGCAATGACGTGCCAAATTGATCTGAGTGCATTACTATAGGGTAAGCATTAGAATAATCCACCTCAATATTTACAGCCATATCTCTCTAGGATCTGTGTATTGTGTAATAATTATAATGATAATGTCAGATTTGAATGGAGAAAGCTTATCAGAGCGCAATGCTGCCTTTCTTTCAATCCGATCAGTATTGACACATGCTCCAACGATGCACTTAGCTAACATTCTTTCTGCCTGGTGTTTTGGGAAATGCATGTTACATCTTAGGCCATTGTAGGAAAGATGTATCATTAAAACACTCGTAAGCCTAATATCCTTCGTTATAAGGAAACCAGGCCAGGGGCTGTTCAATTCAATTCTCTCACCGGTGCCCGAGAACAGGGTTTCCCAAACTCGGTCCTGGGGCCCACCCTGGGTACACGTT